>NC_059120.1:36159823-36479323 GCF_020740685.1 Jaculus jaculus
AAGACTTAAATCACCAGCCAAAGTAATAATAGGGAAAGCATTAGGAACTGATACACAATGGATTGCCTGAAAATGGCGGCAGTTATAATTATAATTATAATGTCATCCCTAAAAGGGTAAAAATGTCTCTAGCTGGGGTGTCAGGGGAATATTGAGACAGGAGGCTCTGGGCTGAGTGTGAAGGATAAATGTGAGAGGAGGAACCGGGGCTGAGAGCTGCTCAGAACAGTTCCTCGTGGGGCAGAAGTAGAGACTTGGCCACCTCCAAGGGACAAGTCACACAAGAGGGCAGTGCCGAGGGGACAGGCATCAGACTCCTGAGCTGCAGCCTCCTGAGGACTGGCTGGCACACGCCCTAGCAGTGAGAACCCGTCCCTTCCAGGTCAGAAATGGGGACTTGAGCTTGCTAGCTGTCCCGATTCTTGTCATCTCCAGAGAAGAGAGGAATCTAAACTTCGATAGAAAATTCCACTGTTTTGAAATGTTTGTAAGAGTTTTTGAAAATTTTAGGAAATGTTCTGCAGACCAAACACAGCAGGAGCACAGGCTGGGTCGCCAGGGCGGCGGTGGGAAGCTCTCCTGCTGGGGATGAAGGACCAGCTAAACCATTCAAAGGTTTCTTTGTTTGCACCACCACACCCAGCTCAGAGATTTTTCTTACAGAAAAGACAGGACCCTGGGAAGAGGCCATCCAGCACCCTTTCTGTTTAGTCCTCCAAAAGGAAATTACTTTAACTATAATTTTAACAATATAGACTTTCCTACTTGTGTCCCCCAAATGCTTTGGCCTAAGAAGTACAGTTACTTATCTCTGTGATAGTGATCTTTGCATCCTGCACTGTAAACGTATAAAGAATGGTGATTGGTCCCTTCCTCTTAGCTAAAAGCCAGTGCTTTAAATGTTAACAATAGCCAGGCATGGTGGTGCATGCCTATAATCCCAGGTAGAAGGATCACAGTGTGCTCCAGGCTACCCCAAGACTACATGGTGAATTCCAGGTCAGCCTGGACTAGAGTGAAATCCTACCTTGAAAAACCAAAAAAAAAAAAAAAAAAAAAAAAAAAGTGGGGCTGGAGAGATGGCTTAGTGGTTAAGCGCTTGCCTGTGAAGCCTAAGGACCCCAGTTTGAGGCTCGATTCCCCAGGACCCACGTTAACCAGATGTACAAAGGGCGCATGCATCTGGAGTTCGTTTGCAGTGGCTGGAGGCCCTGGCGCACCCATTCTCTCTCTCTCTCCCTCTCTCTGCCTCTTTCTGTCACTGTCTTTCTCAAATAAATAAATAAAAATACCAAAAAAAATTTTTTTTAAAAGTTAACAATATGCAAGTGAAAAATATTAGATTAGATAATTCTTAAATTTCCTTCAAAGTCTAAAACTGTAAACAACTAGGATTATATAGAGAGGAAGTTAAGTTGCTTCTTTTGTTTTTGATTTCCAAGGTAGGGTCTCACTCTAGCTCAGGCTGACCAGTAGTTCACTATGAAGTCTCAGGGCGGCCTCAAACTCGTGGTGATGCTCCTACCGCTGCCTCCTGAGTGCTGGGATTAAAGTCATGCGACACCACATTGGGGAGGCTGCTTCTTAATATATGCTAAAAATGAAATATTGTTTTTGAAATTTAGCAGCTCCACAGTTCTAAAGAAGTTTTGACTCAAGTTCATGTGATCTTTTCCTGCTTTCTCACTTTCTAAAGCAGTCTGGCCTTGAACTTGATATATGGCAGGTACTTCCATCTCCACCTCCTCAGTGCCAGGAGCACAGGCGTATGCCACTGCACCCATGCCTGGCTGGTTCTTTCCCAATGACCCCATTCAGACATAATATCACCACCCTCATTTAATGGGGAGGAAATATGAGGCTCCAGCACAAGGACACTGATGTTCTATCCTGTAGCCAGCATACTTCTGGACCCTGCCCTTGGAGACAGGACTGAGCTACGGGACTCAGTGCATTGTGGGATCAGTCCTTGGCTCCCGGAGCAGCTGATGTATCTTTAGAAGCCAGGGAACCCATCCAAGCAGTGCAAGTGGTCTGGTGAGGAGACAGTGTGTGGCAGAGGCACGTGCCCTTACCTTACTTAGCAGGCAGTCATCTAAGTCTCCTTCAGTAAGGGACTTCATGGTCTCCTTGCCAATCCCCAGGAGAGTGGCGACTTTGGGGCTTTTTTCACGATGGAAGACGAGACTTGTAGGCAGCTTCCCCACCAACATCACTCTCTGCATGAAGCTTTGCTGGAACTGAGGACATGGACCAGACACTGGGCCTCTTGCCAACGCTGCGCTGAAGTTCTCCTTGCCAACCTGTGAGCTCTGGTCAGTCATCTTTGAAGGAATCCCAGAAAGATTTAGAAGGAGAACTGATAAAGATGAATGAGTCCACCCAGAAATTATCTCTTAGTTCTGCTGACTGGCACTTTTACCAGAAGGCAGTTCTCCAAGTTTTATTTCCCACCAAACTCTTAGCATTTCTCTCTCGGAAATTGACTTCTCCCTCTTTCTTATGTTGTTGTCCTGACACTAGATGCATTTTGGAGTCTCATTTCCTTTATATCTCCTTGTCCTTTTTCTGTTGATAGTAAATATAACCTGCCCTCCAATCCAGAAAATCCCACACTCGATTTACCTTCTTTACAATAAACACAAAGAAAGTTGAACAACAAGCTCAAGACTCAGAGTTTGGCCCCCACAAATGGTCAGGTCTTGTCAGTCAAATCTGGGGCCGGGGTGGGCATGTGAAAAAGCATGTACACAAACCCACGTTCACACAGAGCCAGGCTTACTCACATGTGTACAGAGAAGCCGGCTCACTCACAGACACATGTGCATATGGAAGTAGGCACATGCATAGGTGAATATATAGACCCATGTGGATACACAGGCAGGCTCACTTCCAGGCACACGCAGGCACATGTGTACACAGAGGCAGATTCACACACAGATGTGCACACAGAGCAGGTCTACCCACAGAGCACACACACTGAGACGGGAGGGCATACTCCTGCAGCTCACCTGGGACCTCAGACTGTGATCTCCCTCTTCCCACTTGAAGGCTGGCATTAAAAAATAAAGTCAATGTAAACAGGCCCTTTAAGAGCCGAGGGCATGTCTGGTTTTGCCAGTAAAATGTACGTTGGAAAACAGCTCAGGCAGTAAGCTCCCAGTCTGACTGGCTGGGGCTAGTTTTACTACCAAAAAAAAAAAAAAAAATCACAATGAGCTATCGTCCAAAGCTGGTAAGTAGTGCGTCGGCTATGAGATATGAGCTGAAGCAGGGCTGGAGCGCAGCACCTATCAAAGCGTCCAGGCCAGCTCTTCCCAGTCCAAGCTCCAAGTGCTCCTCCAAAGACAGCAGCCCTCAGCTTACCGCTCTCCCTCTGTCCCCGCATTTGCATATCCTCCCTGATAGGCTGCCAGGTGAAAGCACACTGGAGCCCCACCCACCGCCTCTGTCTACCTTTTCCAGACAGCATCTACCCATCCGCAGTCTGTTACCAATACTGAAAAGCTACAGTCTTTCCAGTGACGAGCCAGTAAGCCTCCCTCCAAACTGCCTGGTTTTTCCACTTTCTTCTCTCTATAATCAGAATTCTTTTTTTTTTTTTTTTTTTTTTTTTTTTGGTTTTCTGAGGCAGGGTCTCACTTTAGCTCAAGCTGTCCTGGAATTCACTATGTAGCCCCAGGCTGGCCTCGAACTCATGGCAATCCTCCTGCCTCTGCCTCCTGAGTGCTGGGATTAAAAGTGTACACTGCTACACCTGGCTTTTTAAAAAAGTATATTGTATTCTTATTTATTTATTTATTAGAGACAGAGAGAGGAAAAGAGAGAAAGAGGGAATGGGTATGCCAGAACATCTAGCCTCTGCAAAAAACTCCAGACACATGTGCCACCATTGTGCATCTGGCATACGTGGACCTGAAGAATCAAACCTGGGTACTTGGGCTTCACAGACATGTGCCTTAAACACTAAGCAATCTCTCCAGCCCCCGAATTCCCTTCTTTTCTGTCATAGGCTCTCAAAGTTCCCAGCATCTTCTTCCCCTGGTTTCTGGTATCTCTAGTCATCATGCCCAGGTACCATATCAGTTTTTCACAAATGAAACAAGAACTTCTCCCTCTGAACCTGTCTTTCAGAATTCTCTCTACATGTCATTTTCAACTTTGCAAAAATTCCAGTTTCCCTGTATGCTCTTATTTATGCCCTTACTTCTGCTTTCACGGGAACCATGAGCTCAGAGTCCACGCCCTTTGTTGGGGGCTTTCCTGATAAATCAAGGTCTCCCTGGGCTTCTGGCATCAGACACACAGGCCTTCACCATTCTTGCACTGGTGTCTGCCCTAGATCATTTATTGCACCTGGTTAAAGATGCTATATGTAGAATATTCTCTTGCCATAAGGCCCAAAGACACTAGTCAGATGTGAGCAAGAAAAGCAAAGGATTGAGCCACTGAGGAGCCTGGGAGATGAGAAAAAGTTCCATGTGCTCAGGCAGCTAGCCACTCTCTGGTTTCACCTGGGTGAGTATCCAGAAAATAGGTCTCCTGTGTTACCACAGCTTAGTTCCTTAAGAGCAAAGGTTCCACAACCTAGGGCAGTTCCAAGATACACTCTGAGCTCCACTAGACAGGTTGGTGAAGGCAAGCTTTCCGGGAGTAACAAGGATTTGTGAGTAAGCTTGGGCCTGAGGCACTATGCTGGCCTGGCAGAGAGACCCAGAGTTACCTCAGGTTCTCCTCTCTCCTCAGGAAACAAATGTCCTCATTTCTCATGACTTACATTCAATGCAAATATAAAACTGGAACCTGCTTCAGCTCAATTTCAATGGTGAGGATGAAAGACTTGCTTTTTAAATTCAGATTAACAAGGTATTCGGTATTTGCAATCCTATGGAAGCTAACCACCACCAAGAGTTGATGGGAGGTCATGCTGGCCCAGGCTCACTAGTGAAATGCATTTACCGATTTCCTTAGTGGCCGAAATTTTCATGTCAAGGAGGAGAAAGATTGGCTTGGTCCAAATACATCCTGAATAGGCAAATTTGTTAATGTCAGAATTCCTTAATCTAAGAGTGACTCAGCTCAGAACACCCGAAAACAGGTGACTAAGCCAACGATTGTGAACAAGGCGAGGCAGAGGCCATGTCTGCTGTCTACCTCCAGTACAGCCTGGGATCTAACACAGATGACCCTCAGTAAATGTCAATTTGATTTCATTAAAATTAGTGACATTCTCAGGGCTGGAGAAATGGCTTTGCAGTTAAGGTACTTGTCTATGACGCCAAAGGACCCAGGTTTGATTCCCCAGGAGCCATGTAAGCCAGATGCACAAGGGGCACATGCATCTGAAGTTCATTTGCAGTGGCTGGAGGCCCTGGTGTGCCCATTCTCTCTATATATCTGCCTTGTTCTCTCTATACCAAATAAATAAATAAAATGTATTTTAAAAATTAGTGACATTCTACTACAAAATAGTATAGAACACAGGGTAGTGATGTAGCTCAGTTGGTAGAGAGCTTGTCTAACATGTGCAGGGCCCTGGATTTGATCGCCAGCACTTCACAAAATTGGGCATGGTAGCATGAGTTTGTAATCTCAGAATTTAGGAGGGAAAAGCAAGAAGATTATAAAGTATAAATCATCCTGGGTTACATAGTTCAAGGCTAGCCTGGGCCAGAACAAGCTCTGTCTCAAGAATAAAACAACTGCTGGGCATGGTGGCGCTTGCCTTGAATCCCAGCACTCAAGAGGCAGAGGTAGGAGGATTGCTGTGAATTCGAGGCCAGCCTGAGACTCCATAGTGAATTATGGGTCAGCCTGAGCTGGAGTGAGACCCTACCTCGAAAAACTAAAATAAATAAATAAATAAACAAAACAAAACAATGAGATTAAAGATCCCAGGCCTGCCATGGTGGCCCCATCTGTAACCCTAGCACTTAAGAAGCTGAGGCAGAAGGATTGCTGTGAGTTCCAGGCTAGCCCAGGCTGCATGTGAAATCCTGTCCCCAAAAGTAGCCCGGCGTGGTGGCACACACCTTTAATCCCAGCACTGGGAGGCAGAAGAAGGAGGGTCACTGCGAGTTTGAGGTCACCCTGAGACTCCATAGTGAATTCCAGGTCAGCCTGGGCTAGAGTGAGACCCTACCTCAAAAAAACAAACAAAAAAAATTAGAAAATTAAAAAGCTAAAACAAACAAGTGATCCCAGTTTGTTGGAAACTGTTTGATGGAAGGGATATTATGTTTCTATCTGTCCATGTGTCCACTCCTCTATAAAAAATAAAATATTAATAAATTACGAATTAGGGGCTGGCAATATTTCTCAGTGGTTAAGGCACTTGCCTACAAGCTGAAGGAGCCAGATTCAATTCCCCAGGACCTTCATAAAGCCAGATGCACAAGGTGGTGCATGCATCTGGAGTTTGTTTGCAGTGGCTAGAGGCCCTCTTGCACCTATTCTCTCTCTCCGTTATTCTCTGTCTCCCTCTCTACCTCTATCTCAAGTAAATAATCAATAAAAAAAATTTTTAAAAATTACAAATTGTGGGGCTGGAGAGATGGCTCCAGTTAAGGTGTTTGCCTGTAAAGCCTAAGGATTGGGTTTGATTCCTCAGTACCCATGTAAAGGCAGATGCACAAAGGGGCTCATGTATCTGGAGTTTGTTTGCAGCAGCTGGAGGCCCTGGCTCACCCATTCTCTCTGTCTCTATCTCTCTGCTTGCAGATAAATAAATAAAAATATTTTTCAAAATTACAAATTGTTGCATACATATGCCAATGATCACTTAAGTTACCATCTTCTTTGAAGAAAGGTCTTATGTAAAAGAGCTTAGCATAGGACATGGCACAAAATAGGATCTCGAGCTGGGCATGGTGGCACACGCCTTTAATCCCAGTACTTGGGAGGCAGAGGTAGGAGGATGACAGTGAGTTTGAGGCCACCCTGACATTACATAGTAAATTCCAGATCAGCCTGAGCTAGAGTGAGACCCTACCTCGAAAAACAAAACAAAACAAAAAAATTAAAGAAAAAGGGATCTCTGTTGCATAATCTGAAGAAAAGACCCATTTTGTAAAGTGTACCATGTTCCTGTCTTACCTGGTGGTCAGATACTGAGGCAATTTAAACTTGATCTTTCATCTAGGTTCAGATCCAGGGGACCCCAAATTCACAGGCTTACATGGACAAGGCAGATCATAAAATTAATCAGGACAGTGTAGAAATGGAAAAAGGTAGAGCTCAGGTGGCTTCACGAGCATGGACACGACTACCTAGGACACTCTCTTGCTGGGGTGCTTTGCTTTTTGTCGTCTTTCCCAGCAGCTCCGCATTCTTCACACTGCGCTCCGGGCCCCTGGAGGACTGGAACAGCTGTGCTTCAGCCAAGGAGCCTGTGGTGCCCCCCATAAACCTAGGTGTTCTGAATGCCAGGTTCCCAGCTGACGGAGATTTGGGAATTAATGCCTCCTGGAGGCCGTGTATTGTTGGGGGTGGGTTTATGGGTGTTATAGCCAGCTCCCCCTTGCCAGTGTTTGGCACACTCTCCTGTTGCTATTGTCCACTTTATGTTGGCCAGGGGGTGATGTCCACCTTCTGCTCATGCCATCGTTTCCCCTGTCATCATGGAGCTTCCTCTCGAGTCTGTAAGCCAAGATAAACCCCTTTTTCTCAAAAGTTGCTCTTGGTTGGGTGATTTCTGCCAGCAATGCGAAGCTGACTGCAACAGAGCCAGAAATCATCTCCGTGCCCTCCAAGGTGGTGCTCTGTGCTTGGATACCCCCTTGCTCTCTCCCCTCTTCTGGGCCACACTTCCAAGGCTGTCCTTGGAGACTCTGCTCAGTAGGGAGGCGGCCACATAATGGTGTGAGGCCCCAATCCTAAAAGCCTTTGAGTTTTTTGTTTGTTTGGTTTGGTTTTTGCTTTTGTTTTTGAGGTAGGGTCTCATTCTAACCCAGGCTGACCTAGAATTCACTATGTAGTCTTAGGGTGGCCTTGCACTCACAGGGATCCTCCTACCTCTGCCTCCCGAGTGCTGGGATTAAAGGCGTGTGCCACCATGGCCTGGCTAGTTTATTTTATTTTGTTTTATTTATTTATCTATTTGAGAGAGACAGAGAGGGGAAGAGAGAGAAGGCAGGGCCTCCAGCCACTGCAAACGAACTCCAGACACACCTTGTGCATCTGGCTTACGTAGGTCCTAGGGAATCGAACCTGAGTGCCTTAACTGCCTCCCCACCCCCTTTTAAATCACAGTACATTTTTCTGGTTTATTTGTAGCTTACTGAAGTTTTCTTGAGAGACAAGATTTACCTTGTTGGAAAAGGAATTTGACACAATAGGTGCTCATTAAATCAATGAAGCAACGAACATGCATGAAATGTGGAAGTCAGGGTGGCCTCTTTTCTCATTCCAGTCTAATCTCCTCCTACCAGCATATTGTAGAGCAAAGTAAATGGTGACTATTGAGTCAGCTCCCCTTGGGTCATTTGGGAGCATAGGTGACAAGAGCAGAAAGGGAATGGGGACGTTTCCCTTGGGGAAGCTAACTTTGGCTCAGAAAGAGCAAAGCAAAGGGATAAGCTGTGTTTGCACCTGAAGGAAGCCACTATTCATAGCCTAATGCTGTCAGGAATGCTGAGAAACCACCCAATAATTAGACTACTCATGTGAGCCCTGGAAGCTCAAAACCCACATGTCTTTAAAAAAGTCATGGCTGCATCTGGCCATTTCAATAAAATGACTCTATTTTCTGATTGCAGTGATTATCCCCACGTGTCCAGAAAGAGCAGTACCCTTCCGAAAGAAACAAATAGAAGTTTACTTCACACCGAGGGCTCTCCTACACGTCAAACTTGAGATGGGTGGGGAAGAAGGGAAGACCAGGCTGCCAGCCCCAGCTTTCCACCTGCCAATGTCTTAGGTACCAACGGGCATGCATATCAAACCATCCCAGTGTGGGCAGGGGGAAGAGAGAACTCCCAGAATTCAGTCTTCTGTCCATGTACCCATTCACCCTACCCTGTGAACTAAAATGTTCCTTCCCCATCTTCGTCATTCAGTGTACTCAGGCCCAAGGCAACCTAGAAACTTCTTTTCAACAGAAAACACTTGGCATTGTAATCAAGATCTTGTTAGGGTTTGGAGGACACTTTATTTTCAAATCAAATAGTTAAAGGTATTGGCATGTTCCTGTCTCCCTGCCCTGTTAAAAAAATATAATGTATTTTTATCTAAAACTTTCCCTGAAGTCAGGGTGCAATGCCGTCCCCTTTCCCTGAGTCATGTAAGGCCAGCTGTTTTTCGGTGGAGGCCTCTAGCTAGAAAAGTTGCTTGGATATGAATGGTGTTTCAGGAAGTGGACCTCTAGCTTGATTCATCCATTAAATATACCATGAAACTAACTGGTAACTTTATTGACCTATTCACCTCCATTTCGGAGACGTCTGAGTCAGAAGGTGACAAGGAAACAGGTGGCTGGAGGAACTCATATTTGCTAGCTCCTGGGCACACACAGAAAGCCCCTTTCCCCACCCTGCCCACTATTGCTGCAATGCATGACAAATTTGTCTGATTGCTTACTCAAAAGAGAACCAGAGTCAACATACAGACAGAGATAAGTAGAAAGTCCGGTAAAAGATTTATGCAAATGCAGCCATTTGACCTCTGACAAATAATAAAACATATTGAAACCATTCTTCTAAACTAACAGCATGAAACAACTCACCATCTGTAGGAAAAGAGATAAATTTTTTTAAAAATATTTTTTGTTCATTTTTAACTTATTTATTTGAGAGCAATAGACAGAGAGAGGCAAATAGAGAGAGACAGAGAATGGGCATGCCAGGGCCTCCAGCCACTGAAGACAAACTCCAGACGTGTGCGCCCCCTTGTGCATCTGGCTAACATGGCTCCTGGGGAATCAAGCCTTGAACCAGGGTCCTTAGGCTTCACAGGCAAGCACTTAACTGCTAAGCCATCTCTCCAGCCCTTTTATTTTCTTGTTTGAGGTAGAGTTTCACTGTAGCTCAGGATGACCTGGAATTCACTATGTAGTCTCAAGGTGGCCTCGAACTCATGGAGATCCTCCTACCTCTGCCTTCTGAGTGCGCCATCACACCCAGCTGTAGGTAAACCTTTTCATACAAATCAAACCTTATATAAAAATAAACTTGGGGGGCTGGAGAGATGGCTTAGCAGTTAAGTGCTTGCCTGTGAAGCCTAAGGACTTTGGTTTGAGGCTTGATTCCTCAAGACCCACATAAGCCAGATGTACAAGGTGGCACATCCATCTGGAGTTCGTTTCTCTGTCTGTTGCTCTCAAATAAATAAATAAATATTTTTTTAAAAAACTTGGAGACTAGGGAAATGGCTTAGCAGTTATGGCATTTGCCTGCAAAGCCTAAGGACCCAGGTTCAATTCCTCAGGACCCATGTAAGCCAGATGTACAAGGGGGCACATGTGTCTGGAGTTTGTATGCAATGGCTAGAGGGCCTGGCGTGCCCATTCTCTTTTTCTCTCTGTCTCTTCCTCTCTCATAAATAAATAAATAAAATATTGAAAAAAAAAACCAAATGGATCATGGCTCTCAAGGAAAAAATGTAAACTAATAGGGGTTTTAGAAAAAAATATAGTGTAAATGTGACTATGGGTTAAGCAGAGTTACACTTAGAAATAAACTTATACATGGCTGGGTGTAATAATGCACACCTGTAATCCCAGCATTCAGAAGCCCAAGGAAGGTGAATAGACTAGAGTTTGAAGCCAGCCTGGGCTACAAAGCAAGAGAGGAAATAAAGAAGGGGGAAAAAAAACCCATAAAATTCACTTAAAATAAAAGTGACAAATGGGGCTGGAGAGATGGCTTAGCGGTTATAGCACATGCCTCTGAAGCCTAAGGACCCAAGTTCAATTCTCCAGGTCCCACGTAAGTCAGATGCACATGGTGGCACATGCATTTGGAGTTCGTTTACAGTGGCCTTGAGGCCCTGGCATGCCCATTCTCACTCTCCCTCCCCCTACTCTCTCTCGAGTAAATAAACAAAATAAAAATTAAAATAAATCTTTTTTTTTTTTAAGTGACAAATGGACCAAGAACACACACCTGCTCTTCCAAAGACACTGATGTGAGGCTGAAGGGGAAAGACCCAGGCTGGATTATATATATACTTGGAAACTGCATACCCCACAGGGGACTTGTCTGCAAAATATAAGAAGTCTAGAATTCAACAATAAGGAAAAAAATCAAAACTACCTCAGCAAAGAAGATGGGAGGATTGCAAAGAGACACATGGAGCGGCAGTCAGCATCATTAGGCATTGGGGAAATTTAAGTTACGGATCCCAAAGGTTGCTGGGTTTTCCCTTGAGCCCTGACCCTGGTGATCCTGGGATTTCTGCTCCACATCACCATGGCCACGCCCAGCTGGTTACATGGTCCACCTCATGCCCTCGTGCTTGCACAGGAACTCTCTTAACTGCTGAACCAGCTCCCCAGGCCAGGGAAATGCAAATTAAAAACCCAAGTTACCGTTACTTACATACTTATTTGAATGGCTAAAACAATACGATACCAAATACTGACCAGAGCATCTGGAACTCCCATGTATTTCTAATGGGAATGTAAAAGGCTATAACCTCTCTAGATAATGATTCGGTGATTTCTCACAAAATAAATGTACACACTATATGACCCCCAGCCACCTCACTCTTAAGTATGTACCCCAAGGAGATAGAACCTTGGTTTATACAAAGCCCTGTACATCAATATGCATGCAAGTGTCATCTGTAAGAGCCATGAGCTAGGCACACTGGCTGCTCTTCAAAAGGCAAGTGAATAATCAAATACAGCTTACCCACCGCACAGAGCACAACACAGAAAACAAAACTAGTGATACATGTGATTTAGAAGAAGTTTACAGACTCGTGAGGAACAACAGAACCAATCTCACTGGTATTAGTTTCATTTCTTTGGCTTTCTTAAAGAGACTACAGTAGCAGATGGGTGGTTTGAGGTGCAGGTGGGGGCATGTGCCTGTTAAGGGCTGGTGGGAGTTCTGTTTTGCATCCTGACTTAAGTGGTGATTTTATGAATCTAGACATTCATTAAAACTCATAGGACCTTGCACCAAATAAAAGAGTATTTTTACCCTAATACAATTTTTAAATGAAGTTGCCTAATGCAAATAATCAGATAACCAATTCCTCAGACAATGTTTACTGTGTAATTTGATTGGGAAATACAGGTACTGTGTGAATGAAACAGTCCATTATTAAATCTGAAACACTATTGATTATTAAAGTGCTAAGAGTGATTCTAATGTTTTAAAGTAGACATTGAGCACGTTAAGATAAATGAGTAAATCTGGCCAGGCGTGGTGGCACAGACCTTTAATCCCAACACTTGGGAGGCAGAGGTAGGAGGATCACAAGAGTTCAAAGCCACCCTGAGACTACATGGATGGGCACCTGCCACCTTGTGTTGATGGCACATCCCAACTGTACTTGCTGCAGGGAAGCATGGCAGAGGAGGTCTAATGCACACAGAGGTGGTTACCAAGGAAGTAGCCATGAAGTGTACTAATGCAGCAATACCTGATGTATGCATTCCAGTAATTCCCTCTTGGGAATCTAATCCAAATAAATAAATGACCAGATATAAGTAGCATGTGTATTAAACTAGCATAGACATAGGGTACATTTGATATGCTAGAGAATATTTTAAATATCGTACTATACTAATTTACTTTGAATTTCAATTCTGTGAGATAAGTACAGTTATTTTTTCCACTTTACCAATCAGCGACAAACTATATTACAAAGATGTACATATATAATAGTCATTATAACATCTGGATCATGGAGACATAGGAGTTGCCTAATAAAGGTGGAATAGTTTAATAAAAAGTGACCATCATATTATGCAACTACTGAAAGCAAAGTTTGGGGCTGAAGAGATGGCTTAGCGATTAAGGTGCTTGCCTGTGAGACCAAAGGACCCAAGTTCAATTCCCTAGGAGCCATGTAGGCCAGATGTTCAAGGTGGCGCATGCATCCGGAGTTTGTTTAAACATAGTGGCTGAAGGCCCTGGTGCGCCCATTCTCTCTCTCTCTCTCTCTCTCTCTCTCTGTATCTGTCTCTTTCTTTCTCTCTGTCAAATAAATAATGAAAATTTAAAAAAAAAAAGTAAAGTTTTGGATAAGTATTTATACATACAGAATCTGGGAAGTTTTTGAAATTATAGTAATTAGCATCCAGTCTGAAGCAATCAAATTAATATTTGGGGGTAGGTTTAGAATAATGGTCATTAAGTTAGATATTTGGTCATTAATGTGAAAGGATGTCCATAATAATTTGTTAAATATGACAAAAAAAAGGGTTATAATATAATCAAATGCTTTAAAAAAAAAGCCAGGCATGGTGGTGCACACATTTAATCCCAACACTCAGGGGGTAGGGGTAGGAGGATCGCCATGAGTTCAAGGCCACCCTGAGACTACATAGTGAATTCCAGGTCAGCCTGTGCTAGAGACCCTACCTCAAAACCTCCCCCCACCAAAAAATAGTCATGTCAGAAGGCTTCCTTATGCAGGGAACAGTGATGGGTCCCTTCTGACTTATGCCAGAACATCATTATCCTCCAGCCATCAGAATGTTTGCTACTGAGTAAGTCCTGAGGCCAGGAGGACACTGGGAAGCCCCTAATGGGACCCGCTGGGTCACTAGCCTTTGGTCCTAGCTACTCCAAGGATGGACTGGAAGGTGCACTCTGGGATTTCCTTGGATCCAGGACCAAGTAAAAACTTCAAAGTGCGCAGCCAATGTTCTTGTATTAAAATATCTATTGAAGCCAGGTGTGGTGGTGCACGCCTTTAATCCCAGCACTTGGGAGGCAGAGGTAGGAAGATCACTATGAGTTCGAGGCCACCCTGAGATTCCATAGTAAATTCCAGGTCAGCCTGAGCTAGAGTGAAACCTTGAAAAAAAATAACAACAAAAACACACAAAAAAACCCAAAACCAAAACAAACAAATAAAAAAAAACTACTGACTAAGAGTGTTTTTCACTGGCATGATTATCTAGCCTAATTTTATTCCATCTATTTGCATAGCAAATGTTATTTGGCACATAGAAATTCACTAAATATACCTAAAAGGCTTTAAATGACGTAGCTAAGGGAATCTCCCATCTCAATTCTGAGGTTTAAATGATGGAAAAGGCAATCACAGGGCTTTAATCCAGGGTAATATGTGCCATTATGAGGATTAAATGTGTATATATATATATATATATATATATATATATATATATATATATGCTTCTGCTAATGTCTTATCTGCTTTTGTATATATGTAAGTAGAATGATTGAGATGGGGGAAGGGGATATGATAGAGAATGGAATTTCAAAGGAGAAAGAGTGGGGGGGGGGAGGGGGTATTACCATGGGATATTTTTTATAATCATGGAAAATGTTAATAAAAATTGAGAAAAAATATAAACAAATAAAACCTACAGGAACAGATTCAGATCATGTCAGACAACACTGTGCATTCAGTGAACAGTTCTAGGAGTGGATAACAGGTCTTCATGGTGAAAAAAGATTATACCTATTATAACCCTAATAGGTGTTCTGTTAATTTTTGGACCCTGTCTACTCAATTGCTGTTTTAACCTTATCTCTGCTCATTTAGTCAGTCCACACTCACGTGGTCCTGAGACAATCTCACTCCATCTACCTGGGTTCTTTCAATCACTCTGCGAGGCCTAAAAGTCTACAGAATGGAAACCCTAAAAGCCCCCAGTTTGTTGTGTGCCCACTCTGCCTTCACTCCTTGCTTTTATTCTTTCTCCAAGGATTGTCTTCCTGCACTTCACCAATACACCTTCAGGTCCCTTAGAAAGTCCCACTGGAGAAGGTCCTCCACCACCACACCCGACAATCCCATTCAGCTTGAAGAAGCCAGATCCATCCCCTTACTGATTCCCTAATGGCAGTTACTTCCTCAGAGGGAGACTAAGGCAGTTAGGGTGACTGGGCCCCAAAAGTAAAAAGCAGAAATGTCTTTGGGTCTGCCCTTGCAGTCTCCACTTTGCTAGTGATCACAGAAGAATTTGGCCTTTTCTTATCTCTTATGTAAAGGAGTTACACAGCTCAGTTTTTCCATAAGCAACCTGAGTTCCTCTCTGAGTTCCGCCTTTAATCCCAGCACTCAGGAGGCAGAGGCAGGAGGATTGCCTAGAGTTTGAGGTCACCCTGAGACTACATAGTAAATTCCACATCAGCCTGAGCTAGCATGAGACCCTACCTCAAAGAGTTCCCCTTTCCTAAAATTAAGGTTTGAATCTGATCCTGGAATTTTGGTTGGTTAAGCTCAGGCTTAAACTTGGCATCATGGCTGGCCTCTCCAGGAATCCACCCATCAGCGCTCTCTCAGACTCACCTGAGTCTGAGGGTAAAGCCTGCCACAGTAGGATTATCAATAGATGCTTACCAGGTGGGCATAGTCTCTTGTTGGCTTTCACCTCTCCTGAACTTCCAGGTCCTTGCTCTGGTAAGCCCCCTTCATCTTGGCTCTGCTGAGATGGGGGACCCCTATCCCTAGTGGGCTCTCTACCCCTTCCTGCCTTCCACATGGCAGAAGCTCTTTATACTCTCTTCTCTTAATCTAATAAAGTTTCTAAACTTTTAAAAAAATGACATGTTAAAATCTCAGTATCTGAGTATATTTATATCTAAATATATACTATAAAGTATATGCTATGATACGCAATTTATATGCATAGTTCTTTAGATATTAATTTTTGTAGTACTAGCTGTCAAACACCGGGAGTCAAAAACCCCTAAATCATTTTTATATATTTATAAATTGTTACCTATAAGCCATGTTTAGGGCTGGAGAGATGGTTTAGCAGTTAAGGTGCTTGCCTGCAAAGCTTAAGGACCCAGGTTTGATTCTCCAGTATCCATGTAAGCCAGGTGCACAAGATGGCAAATGCATCTGGAGTTTGCAGTGGCTAGAGACCCTGGTGTGCCCATTTTCTCTCTATATAGATCTGCTTCTTTCTCTTTCTCATAAATCAATAAATAAAAGACATGTATATAAAAATAATTTATATATGTATAAATATGCAATATATTATATATAATATGGGAAAGTATTAAAATATGCATACCTGGTTGTTTATATTTATTGAGAAATGATGCATATATGGGTCATTAGTAGGGACCACAGAGAGAGGAGACAAGGAGGATTGGAAGAAATCAAAACAGAAAAACACTTAAGCTATTCATTATAAAACAGCCTGTGTTCTCATGGTAGCTATCTCAAGAAAAATCCAATTTCAGATAATATCAAAAAATACTTTCCTGAGCTGGCATGGTGGTGTACGCCTTTAATCCCAGCACTCAGGAGGCAGAGGCAGGAGGATTGCCTAGAGTTTGAGGTCACCCTGAGACTACATAGTAAATTCCACATCAGCCTGAGCTAGCATGAGACCCTACCTCAAAAAACAAAAAGAAAAACAAAAACAAAACTTTTCTACATGGAACCATCTTCCATATACATGCATCATCTATATATCAGAAAAGCTTTCTTATAATTCACTTTTTAAAAGCCAGCTTTTTTTAGTTAAGGCATTAGCACACACAATACCCTCTGCTGGCACAATATGCCTTTGATTCTTCACCCAGCGACTCCTCAAAATTCCTTTGGGATGAATCAGAATTCATTATTTCAGTCAGTCAGGCAGTCTCGTCATATTGTCCTTTGTTCCCAAAGCACATCTCATAGTTGGAAATGATGTCACTATAGATCAAAAACTTTCCCATCCAAAAGAGGAAGCAGTGGTCAGGGACTGCTTTGTCTGGCTCACTAGTAAATTCCCACTGTCTTGCCCACAGAGCACAGGGACATCGTGCTGAAAGCCCAGCGGTTGGGTGTGGTGATGTATGAGGGTATTCCTAGCACTTGGAAGGCTGAAACAGGAAGGTCTTACATTTTTAAGTTGGAGGTTAGCTGGGGCTACATAAGTACCAGGCTCTTTGCCACAGGGAGGGGGCAGGAGAAAAAAAAAACTTTGGTAATTACTTAGCTCATTTTTCTGTACTAAACTGATCACACATTCTTCCTTTGTGCCTCAATGAGATGGGTACATTCTGATGGCTGGGTTGTCTCTCACCTCCCAGAACACTCTGATGGCTGGGTTATGTCCCTCACCTCCCAGGACACTCTGATGGCTGGGTTATGTCCCTCACCTCCCAGGACACTCTGATGGCTGGGTTATGTCCCTCACCTCCCAGGACACTGATGGCTGGGTTATGTCCCTCACCTCCCAGGACACTCTGATGGCTGGGTTATGTCCCTCACCTCCCAGGACACTGATGGCTGGGTTATGTCTCTCACCTCCCAGTACACTTTGATGCCTGGGTTATGTCCTCACCTCCCAGTACACTTTGATGCCTGGGTTATGTCCTCACCTCCCAGGACACTCTGATGGCTGGGTTGTCTCTCACCTACCAGGACCTCCAGTATGAACTCTGGTTGACTAGATGGCTGAGGACCTAGTTTGTTTTATCTCTTGCCCTTCTGTCATGCACCCACTGCTGTGGTTGCTGTCTCCCATTGCACCGAGAGAAAGCTAAATTGGGTTAAAGATTATGACCCAACCTGCATCCGGGTTTCACTTTCTTTGATGATTCTGCCCTTGTGACTACATTAAAGGGTCATTCGTTCTGAGTAAATAACAATGCCCCTTTCTCCCTTCTCCTGCCAATGGTACTTTGATTTGTTTGTTTGTTTGAAGTAAAGTTTCAAACTCCAGGACTCCAGAAGAGAACTGGATTTGGTGACAGTCCCACGAAAGAAGTGATGAAAGTTAAATGAAGGTGTGAGGGGAGAGCCCAGGCCAGTCGGCTGGCGTCATGCCAGCAGATGAAGGGAAACACGCAGGTGTGCCGGCCCTGAGCCGCGGCCTCAGAGAAACCAGCTCACGGCACCTTGGTCGAGGAGTTCTAGCCTCCAGATCAGAGGGAAAATGGCCTTGGTTTCCCTCACCAGGCGTGTGGTGTTTCTTGTCTGCCCGACAGGACGACAGACAACGCTGTCCTGGGGAAGAGCTCCCGAGGCAGAGCCAGCTTAGTGGCTCCACCCTTGACCGCGCAGTCAATCGTACAGTTCAGGGACTGCAGCCTTTCAGCCAGTGTCTTCTAAGGACCTGCGGCTTTCTTCACTTCTGTGAGTGGGCGGCACTGACGGTCAAACCCAGGGCCCTGCACACGCTAGGCAAGCATTATACCACCGAGCCCTGTGGATCCTACTTTTCGGGGACAGGTTTCTGCTACTCTTTCAACATCCAGCAACGGTTGAGGACAGCTCTCCACTCAGGCGTTCTAATCCTGTGCTCACACGAAGCTGGTTACGCCCGCCGCCACCCCACTTCACCCTTGTCCCTTTATCATTTTTTTTCTCTTCCGAAGGCTTATCAAATACTCTGTAAATAAGTGTCCTGATACTCGTGATAGGCAGAGCTCCTGATTTAGGCATGCGCTATGGTACAGGAAAGAGGAGGGGGTCCTCCTTCCAGGTTCATGTGAAGTGATGCTGAGAGGAGGCGTGGGACTTTGAAGAGGTGGAGCCTACTGGAAGGTTACTCGGTCACTGGGAACCCTGCCTCAGATGTGCTGATGTCACTCTCCTGGCATCCTGGGTTCTCATGAGAGGGTTGTTGTAGAAGAACGAGCCTGGTCCTCCCCATCATGTAGCTCTGGGGCTCACCTTGTCATCTCTCCCTCTCACTGGACTCTCGTCATGATGCCATTTGCCCCGGATCCCTCCCTAGAGAATAAGGCACAGAGGAGACCAACATTATGTTTTTGGATCTCCAGACTATAAACGAAATATAACTCTTTTATGTATGAGTTATCTAGTTTCAAATATTTTGTTACATTGATTACCAGATTACCAGAAGTAAGCTTGCTTTCAAGCTCCCTCCAGGGCTTCAAGAAACTAAAATAATGAACAAAGGCTACTTTGGAAATAATGCTATGTCCTTCCCAAGAAAGATAAAATCTCCCCAAATGAACATCAGAGGCATCCCAGAAAAAAAAAAAACACAAAAAACACTCAGGCCCCACTTCTTGGTTTCATCACTGAAAAACCACAATGTTTGTTGTTGAAGCATGAATGAGGAAATTGAGTGCCAAGGAAAGTGGACTTTTTAGCACAGGTTTGTGAGACTTTATCACCAACACTCAATGCAAGGAAAACAAAATTGGGCCTCTGAGCCGTACTTTTTCAATGAAAGCGATCAAGCTTGGCCCATCTGACAGAAGACAACAGAGGAAAGGACAGAAAGATGAAGGAAGCCTGGTGCCTAAGCATCATGTAATCTTTACTATGAAACTGCACATAAAAATAACCCACAGGGGCTGGAGAGATGGCTTAGCGGTTAAGCGCTTGCCTGTGAAGCCTAAGGACCCCGGTTCGAGGCTCAATTCCCCAGGACCCATGTTAGCCAGATGCACAAGGGGGTGCATGTGTCTGGAGTTCGTTTGCAGCAGCTGGAGGCCCTGGCGCGCCCATTCTCTCTCTCTCTCTCTCTCTCTCTCTCTCTCTCTCTCTGCCTCTTTCTCTGTCTGACTGTCACTTTAAAATAAATAAATAAGCAAAAATAAATAAATAACTAGTGGGACACATGGCTAATCACTGGCACCAATTGAAATAGCTGTTTTACAACTGGCTTTGGGTCCTAAATTTATTATCAAAAGTCTAAAATATTTTTTGTTACCAAGTCTCTGTCTCAGTATCTAACCGTTTTTTGGAGGGGGTGTCAAAGAGTAGAGTAGCTATACACAGGCCTGATTTGCCGAACTGTTGATACTTTTACTGACTCCACATTGTCCTCTAGCATTGGGAAGGGCAACATGACATTTTAAGCCCTAGTTGATGAAAGGCTATTAATAAAGTCCTACTAACAAATGATGTACAGGTTAAGATTCCTTCCTCCGTAATGCATTGCTTCTCACAGCCGCTTCTCAATTTTTCCCTATCACTATGACAGCCTCATTACTTATAAGCAGCCAGCACAGTATCAGTCAGAAGCAGCAAGTCTGTATCCTCAGCTCATGTGACTTTATTTCAAATACTGACTGATCTGTCTCATCGTGAGTTCTTGCCACACTGGAGAGCACTGGAGGGCCCAAGGGCTCCAGGGCTCTTGGTACCAAGGACTGCTCAGATCCCATTTTTCTCTTTAATGTCCAATTAAGAGCACAATTACACAAATCCTTGGCTTCTTAGCTCAGTCTGTACCTCAGTCATTAATGAGACTAAAATGACCTAAGATAAAAGGTGATACTGGATGACATGGGGCAGCACATATATCATCCAAGGCCCTATCCAAAAGGAAAGGAAGGGTGCAGCAAACAGGCCAACCACATGTACAGTTCACATAACTCCTTTTTTTAAAAAAAAAATTTTGGCACTTTTATTTATTTGAGAGCGACAGAGCGAGAAAGAGGCAGATAGAGAGAGAGAATGGGCGCGCCAGGGCCTCCAGCCTCTGCAAACGAACTCCAGATGCGTGCGTCCCCTTGTGCATCTGGTTAACGTGGACCTTGGGGAATCAAGCCTTGAACCAGGTCCTTAGGCTTCACAGGCGAGCAATTAACCGCTAAGCTATCTCTCCAGCCCACATAACTCCTTTTGATTAACCACTTCCAGAAACTTCCATGGCCAAAACATATATTACAATTATTTCAGGGTAACGGAGATGACACAGCTAAAGTAACATCCAGGCATGGCTGAAATTACTAAGGAATTGCATAGCTTTTCTTCCACAAGCTGTGAACACAGTAATTCTTGATATAATTTATAACCCAAAGCTGGGTAAGAGCCCAGTGCTCCCAGAAAGACCATAGGTCAGACAGACAGACGCATATATAAACAGTGTATCTGATGTCTCCAATACCTCGTTTTTATTTTCTTAGCAAATAGAGTTTACATTTTCCCCTTTGAAGCCGTTAGTCAAGTCTCTCAGGGTAGCTGTGGGTATTTAAGCTAAGCCGTGGGACACCAATAGCCCTTCACATTGAACTTAGCACCTCACTGAAGAATTGCAAATGCATGGTGCAGAAAGAGTTCTTTAATGGCAAGCAGGACACAGAGACTGAATTGTAAGACAGGGTGATAATAAGTATGAGGAAAATAAATATTGGCTGACATATTAGCTAAAACGTCACTGAGAAAGTATTTAGCTTGAGTCAGAAAGGTGGAAAGATTAATGAGATAGCTTGGGAAGGGAAAGATGTTCCAGGAAGATGGAACAGGCTCAAAACATGGAGACCACTGATGTCAGTGGGAATGGCAAAGACCTTTGCAAATCCCTAGACTCAGAAAGACAAAGCTCATGTTCGCTCTCACTTGCTTTTCCAAGATTTTATATAGATGCATATAATCATAGAGGATCACATGGCATGAAAGTAGAAGTGGAACTGTCTAGGGGAAGAAAATGGACTCATAGGGGTTGTGAGGAAGAAGGGAAAGCAGTGTGGGTGGGTGTGTTTAAAGTAGCCAGTGTGGTGGCACATGTCTTTAATCCCAGCACTCGGGAGGCAAAGGTAGGAGGATCATTGTGAGTTTGAGGCCACCCTGAGACTACAGAGAGAATTCCAGGTCAGCCTGGGTCTAGAGTGAGACCCCTACCTCAGAAAAAAAAAAAAAAAAGAGAGAGAGAGAGAATGAAAAAGAAAGAAAGTACATTGTATCCTTATAGGAAAATGTCCTTACATACACCAATAAGAAAAACAACTTAATCACACTGTGAAAAATAAAAATAAATAAATAAATGAGAAAATTGGCAAAATTGACAGAATCTATTTATTTAATCAGGAATTAAGGACGTTCCACTCTCTGAGGGGCATTTAGTCAGGAAAAATAGCTGACTTTGGGTTAGAAGGATGAGCTCTGTGGTGTTTATACGTGTCCCATATTTCATTCTGCAGCGCTGCAGCAGCCTTGTGCAATGCTCGTGGTGAAAAGCCAGTATCCTAGCAGGCATGGGGATGCAAAAAGGCCAGAGCGCTTTCAGAGCGTCATCCCAGACACTCTTGAGTACTTCACCTGGAGGGTCAGTCTTCCCTGTGAGACCTGGACTTCAGCTGGCTCACTGAACCCAGCTACACACAACCCTTTTGCTAAACAATGATAAGTAACTACTTCAGTTCATGGCTGCCTGAACAAATGAACACTATGACATTAATATGTGAACCAGAATGTTGAAAGGAAAAGCATGGAGAGAGACGTCTACGGGGACTTTGACAAGCTACCTATTTCTGGAAATGTGGAAGACCGTGTCTGGTATGGGCTGTGCCCATGCACAGGGCTGCATCGCACTCAAAAAGACCTAGGGAGGTTCTAGCTCTCAGTTCTGCTGACTTGTGGCTCTGCACAAGCAGGAGGTGAAGCTGAGGCAGAACCGTCCACTGCCTGACTGTGGTTAAAGATGGGCCCCAATATGCAAGTCTCTTGGCAGTAGCTGGAGAACTTATTGCTCCTGGTAATGAAGAAAATCTTCTTGGGGTGGGATACCTTCCAGTGAGTTGTTAGTCAGGGAGATCCCTGAGGCTGCCAAAACAATGCAGGCTATTGCCAAGGCTCTTGCTGGTCCACCGGAAGTAGATGGTAAGACCCTATTGCTGAAGACACTCCACAGTCTTTAGGCTGCAGGACACTGAGAAATCAAGCTTTAGCTGAACGGCAAGCTTCCTCCCTGCTGCCTACTTATTCTAAAAACTTTTTATTGACAACTTCTATGATCGTAACCTCCTCCAAGCACCCTCCCTTCCCTCCATCCCAAACCCCCTCCATTGAATCCCTTCCTCTTTCCAACTAGTCTCGCTTCTGTCGTGATGCCTCATCTTTCCCTCTTATTATGCAGACCTCACGTAGGCCGTGTCAGCCTCTGTGAGGTCATGAATACCATGGCCGTTTTGTCTGGAAGACAATTTTTGTTTTTGTTTTTGTTTTTCAAGGTAGGGTCTCACTGTAGTCCAGGCCGTCCTGGAATTCACTGTGTACACTCAGGATGGCCTCAAACTCATGGCAATCCTCCTACCTGTGCCTCCTGAGTGCTAGGATTAAAGGTGTGTGTCACCACACCCGGCTTGGAAGACAATATTTTAAGCAATCTCCCCTTCCTTTTGCTCTGACATTCTCTCTGCCAACCCTTCCACAATGGCCCCTGAGCCTTGGAGGCTGTGGTAGAGATGTCTCAGTGCTGAACACTCCACTTCTCAGCACTTTGGTGAATGTTGAGTCACTTTAGTGGTCACCGCCATCTGAAAAGAGAAGCTTCCCTTACCAAAAGTAAGAGCAGTAGTAATATATGAGCATAAACAAGTATTTAGAGGGCAGTTTGGTGGGTATAATATATCTATTTAGCTAAACAACAATAGTAGTTTCCTCCTGGAGCTTATGACCTTCCCAGATTTTAATTAAGTTTTCAGTACCAGACAAGAATTCCCTCCCGTAGAGCAAGCCTTAAGTCCAACCAGAGAACAGTTGTTTTTCCCCATAACGGACATGTCACTATTGCACTAGTTGGCCTGGCTGACCAGCTGTAAAACTTGCAGGGCCTACTGCTGGTTATGACCATTAATAACTTTTCTCTTCCAACAGGCTGCACAGGTCTTTCTAGCATCCTGAGATCTGGTTAACATATGACACCTAAGTCATGAGAAAGATAAGTTAGGCTTCAGAAAAATAAAATCGTATTGTGGTTTGGAAAGCATAAATATGAAAAAGAACACACACGGAGCTGGAAAGATGGCTCAGTGGTTACATGCACTTTCTGTATAAGCATGAGGGCCTAAGGGGGCCTGAGAGTGCCTGAGTTCAAATCCCCAGAGTCCACATGAAACAGCTGAGCATGGCCACATGTGCCTGTAACCCCACAAGTCCCACAGGCAAGTAGAGACCCAAGAGTCTATAGAGTCCTGAAAACTGTGGAATTAGTAAATAAATAAATAAATAAATAAATAAATAAATAAATAAAAGGAGACTCAGCTCAAAACAAGACCAGGAGAAAAGCAATGGAGCTAGATGCCCTAGGTTCCACTTCAGGTAAGGAAGCCCCACCCAGCATATATACATGCATCTCTCTCTCTCTCTCTCATACACATACATGTGCACATAAAAAAAAGTACAAAAAAGTCCCATACAATAAGAAAAATACTTACAAACCACATTTCTGGTAGAATTTTGAAGACACGGTTTATAAGGAACTCAGAAGAGTCAACACAAGCTGGGGAGACGGCTCAATGGGTTAAATGTTTGCTCACAAGTGTGAGGACCTCAGTCCAGATGCCCAGTGTCCATGTAAAAACTGGGGGTGGCGATGCACGCCCCTAACCCCAGTGCTGCGAGGCAGAGACAGACATATCCCCGGTGCTCACTGGCGAGCTAGTCCGTCCAGATTGGTAGACTCTAGGCTCAGTGAGAGACCCTGTCTCAAGCAATCAGATGGACAGTCACTAAAGAACCAAGTATTAAAGTCCTCTGGCCTCTACACAAATGTACACACACATACACACGCACAACCCAGTAATTTAAAAGATGAATAGTATCAAAGATGAGCAAGATTATCTGAATGCACATTTGAACCAAGAAGACACACAGATATGCCAAGATGCTCCGTAACCATTAGGGCAATGCATATCAAACACTATGAGCTGTCGCTTCTACCCACCGGGATGTCAGTCATATCAGAGAGAGAGAAGACAGTAACGGAGCATTGCAGAAATGAGAACTCTCCTACAGTGCTGACGGAACTGTAAGAATGGTGCAGCCACGTTGCAAAACAGTTTTCAAATGTTAAATAGCAACTACCCTCCTGTGTGTTCAAGGGAGAGGAAAGTATATTGTCTCAGTTAGTTTGGGATGCTGTAATAACATCATAGACAAGGTGGCTTTTAAACAATGGGATCTTGTCTTTCACAGTTCTGAAGGTGAGAAAGTCAAAACTGAAAAGATTGGGTGGATTGGTGTCTATTGAGAGCCTGCCTCCTGGTTCATACATGGATGTTGTCTGGCCACTATGACTCACATGGTGAGAGAGGCAAGAGTATGCTACTGGATCTTTTTCTGAAAAATAAGCGCAATAATTCTTTGCATGAAGGTTCTGCCCTCAGGACCTAACCGTCCCCCGGTGGCCCACCATCTTAGTGACTAACCTTTTAAAATGTGAATTTGGCAGGGGCAGCTCAGAGAACATCTGTCCTTACAGAAACATGTTCATGATGGTTCCAGCAACAACATTCATAATAGCCAAGGTAGAAACAACTACACATTCTCCAACTGATAAGTACAGAAATTGTAATATGTCTACACAGTGGACTTATCAATGGGAGGGAGTGAAGTAATGATACATGCTGCGGCAGGAATGACACAAAAGGCCACATATGTGATACCATTTAAAATGTATATAATAAGCAAATAGCAAACAGATTAATGGGCTGGAGCGATGGCTGCAGTTAAGTCATTTGCCTGCAAAGCCAAAGGATCCTGGTTCTACTCTCTAGGACCCACGTAAGCCAGATGCACAAGCGGGGGGCATGTGTCTGGAGTTCATCTGCAGTGACTGGAGGCCCTGGTGTGCCCATTCTCTCTCTCTCTCTCTCTCTGCCTCTTTCTTTCTCTCAAATCAATCAATCAATCAATAAATAAATAAATACATAAAATATGTATTTTAAAAAAGAAAACAGATTAATATTTGCCTTGGCCTGGGGGATGCAAAATATTTTGGGAGGGTGATGATAAAAACATTCTGGAATTAGTAAGTGGTGAAACCTGCTTAAACACGTGAATATGAGCCTAGAGTGATGGTGTACACTTTTAATCCTAGCACCTGGGGGGCTGAGGTAGGTGGATTGTCATGAGTTCAAGGCTAGCCTGGAACTACAGAGTTCCAGGTCAGCCTGGGCTAGAATGAGACCCTACCTAAAAGAGAGAGAGAGAGGGAGAGAGACAGAGGGCACTATAAACTGCTGAATATGCTAAAAAAGGAAAAAATTCAAATCATATATTTTCAAAGACTGGATTTTTTGGTATATGAATTACATGTGACTCATTCAAATGGAGGACAACTTTCTTAAAATAGTCTCTATATGCTTGCTACTAAACTAGGTGATGGCAGTCACCAAAACAGCCTTGCAAAAGTTGGTACACTTGGGCTGGAGAGATGGCTCAGCAGTTAAAGACACTTACTTGCAAAACCTGATGATCTTGATTCGATTACCTATGTAACCAGATGCACAAAGTGGCACATGTGTCTGGATTTCATTTGCAGTGGCAGAAGACTGACTCACCCATACACACGCATATTTTCTCACTCTCCCTGTTTCTCTCTCTCTTGCTCTCTTTCTCTCTCCCTCCCTCCCTCCAATAAGTAAATAGACATATTCTTTTAAAAAATCTTGGTACATTTGTCTGTCTCAAATAGTCTTAGAAGACCCTTGAAAGTAGATTATACCAGAAAGAGTTTTGTTTTCCTAGAGTCCAGCACAATGTCTAGTACAAAGTGGTGTCAATAAATATTCTGGAAAAGAAAAAAATGAATAAAGCATGAGGCAGGCAAGAAGCTGGAAGTTAGCACTTGCTGGTGGACAGTGGATATGGGAAGATTTCAGATCCTGGGGTCAGAGGCCTCTGGGAAATGACTGGGAGGAACATCCAGAGCTCGGGAACTTTATGCTGTAGGTAAGAAGAGTGACTGGAGGGTTTTTGGCTGGGATGTAAAAATATAATATCTACATCTAGAAACAAATCTGGAGGATGGCAGAAAAATGTCAAGGTAGTAGTATTACAGCAATCCATTGAATGGTCATAGATTAAGATCAAATGAAAACATCCATTTAGATATCAAACTCTTCCCTTTGCCCTACCCCCAATCCACTTGAAATGACCAACGTGTGCTTTGGTTTTCATTGACATTAAAACTAAGGGTGGATGCCACCAAAATGTCACAAACTGCAAATGGATACAAACTGGAAGACTGAGAGCCAATTCCCTTAATGAAGCGAGGCTGGGCTGTTACAGTGGGTTAGTATGACGTGAGCTCTGCCCAGTGCCGTCAGTAATCACTCATGGAAAGACAGGCTGGGACCCAGCCAGAGGCCAGGTGCTTCTCTCTCCACTGCTGACTGTGGGCACCTGTCTCCAAAGCTGCCCAGTTGGAAATGCCTGGATGACAGAAAGCCCCACCAGACAGCAATCCTACAGTTGACAAGAAAAAGAATTAATAAGAACCTGGTGTAGTCACATCACTTGGGAAGCAGAGGATTGTCGTGACTTCAAGATCAGCCTGAGACTACATAATGAATTCCAGGTCAGCCTGGGCTAGAGTGAAACCTTACCTCAAAGAGAGAGAGAGAGAGAGAGAGAGGGAGGGAGAGGGAGGGAGAGAGAGAGGGAAATAGAAATGCAACATGTAAAAAGTTACAGTAATTACTAGAACAGAATCAGTAAGTAGATAAATAAGAAAAGGAAGCTTTCCTCAGAAGCTGCAAATGGTATCTCAACACAAATGGAGTTATCATCAGATTATCTGATTTATCTTTAAATGACAAGCAAATAATTCTATAAGCATGCAGAACCGAGAAAAAAGAGGTAAAGGGGGTCAAAACTGAGCTGGCCTCAGACTGCTCTATGTTAACACACCATGATGACGATCAGGCGCATTGACAAACTGGGGAGGGCAGCATGGTTTTAGACACACGTGGAGGTTTTAGAAAGCATACAATTACCTAGACATCCGAAAATTCTCCTCAAACTCATGCTGGGGAAAGCTGAATGTTCACTTGCAAAAGAACGCAGTTGGATCCTTACTTTATACCATGTACAAAATTTGAAGTGTGCAGAAGAACTAAATGTCAACATTTCGACCATTAAAAATTATAGCAGAAAACAGTAGAAAAGTTTCATGGCTTTGGATATGATGACAAAACTACAGACAAAATAAATAAAGTTGAATATCAAACTTTACATCTTGTGCATCAAAGGATACTGTCAAGAAAGTGAAATCAGGGGCCTGGAGAGATGGCTTAGTGGCTAAGGCACTTGCCGATGAAGCCTAAGGACTCAAATTCAATTCCCCAGGACTGATAAGCCTGATGCACAAGGTGGCACATTTTTGGAGTTTGTTTGCAGTGGCTGGAGGCCTTGGTGCACCCATTCTTCCTCTCTTTCCCTCTTTATATCTGCCTTTCTCTCTCTGTCAAATAAATAAATAATAAAAAAAAAGAAAGTGAAATGAGGGCGGGAGAGATATTTTAGAGGTTAAGGTGCTTGCCTGCAAAGCCTAAGGACCCAGGTTTGATTCCCCAGGACCCACAAAAGCCAGATGCATAAAGTAGCACATATGTCTGAAGTTTGTTTGCAGTGGCTAGAGGCCCTGGCTCTCTCAAATAAATAAATAAATAAAATATTTTTATAAAAGAAAGTGAAAAGATAAGTGAACAAATGGGAGATAATGTGCAAATCATAAATCTGATAGGGGATTAGCATTCAGAATATAAAAAGAATAACAATAACAACAAAACCTAACTTAAATATGGGCAAAGTACTTGAAAAGATATTTCGCCAAAGAAGACAGACAAGTGGCCGGTAAGCATGTGAGAACAGCATCACTGTTCACTGGGGAAAGACACATCAAACCACAGTCAGTCCTACCTCCCATCCATCAGGAGCTGGTCATTAGAAACCAACAATGACAGCTGCTGGCGAGGCTTGGAACAGCTGGAGCACTTGTGCGCTGCTGCTGGGAGGCAGAGCGGTACAGCCTCCGCGGAAACGAGCACGGCGCCTCCCGCTCCCCGACCGAACATCCTAACCATCTCATCCAGCCGGGCCCCTTCCGGGCATGTACTCAAAAGAAACCAAAGGAGGGGCGCAAACAGATACCTGTACAACCATATGCATGTATGGTAGCATTACTGACAATAGCCAAACGGTGGAAGCAACCATGTCTATCAATAGTTGAACAAATTTAAAAAAAGCGATATAGGGCTGGAGAGATAGCTTAGAGGTTAAGGCACTTGCCTGCAGAGCTAAAGGACCCAGGTTCAATTCCCCAGGACCTCTCTCTCTTCCTTACTCTCTCCCTCTCTCAAATGAATAAATAAAAATAAAATATAAAATATGTTGTAAGGGCTGGAGAGATGGCCTAGCAGTTAAAGGAATTGCCTTTGAAGCCTAAAGACCCAGGTTCAGTTCTCCAGGTCCCACATAAGGCCAGATGCACATGGTAGGCACATGTCTGGAGTTCATTTGCAGTGGCTAGAGGCCCTGGCATGCCCATTCTCTCTCTGTGTTTCTCTCTATATATCTATAATAAATAAAATAAAATAAACTTAAAAATGTTAAAAATGTAATATAAATGTAAAGCAGAATATTATGGAGTTTAAAAAAGAGGGAAAGCAGGCTGGAGGGATAGCCCAGTAGTTAAAGGTGCTTGCTGGCCAAGTTTGATGGCCTGAGTTTGATTTCCCATTATCCACATAAAGCCAGATGCACAAAGTGGCACATGCATCTTTTATTTGTTTGAAGTTGCTAGAGGCCCTACCATGCTCATTCGTCCTCTTTCTCTCTCTCTGTTTGCAAGTAAATAATAAAAATATATTTTTTAAGTTTTTTAAAAAAATTTTTTTGTTTATTTATTTGAGAGCAACAGACAGATAAAGAGGCAGAGAGAGAGAGAGAGAATGGTGCACCAGGGCCTCCAGCCACTGCAAATGAACTGCAGATGCATGTACCATCTTGTGCATCTGCCTTACGTGTGTGGGTCCTGGAGAACGGAGCCTTAAACAGGGTTCCTTAGGCTTCGTAAGCAAGCACTTAACTGCTAAGCCATCTCTCCAGCCCTTTATTTATTGATTTTTGTTTTGTTTTGTTTTGTTTTTCGAGGTAGGGTCTCACTCTAGCCCAGGCTGACCTGGAATTCACTATGGAGTCTCAGGGTGGCCTCGAACTCATGGCAATCCTCCTACCTCTGCCTCCCAAATGCTGTCCAGCCCTTTTTTTATTTTTTATTTTTTTGAGGTAGGGTCTTGCTCTAGCATAGGCTGACTTGGAATTCACTCTGTATTCTCAGGCTGGCCTCCTACCTTCGTCTCCCAAGTGCTGGGATTAAAGGTATGTTCCACCACACCTGGCTTTTAAAGTTTTTTTTTTTTTTTTTAATTATTTAAGAGAGCGTGTGTGTGTGAGAGAGAAGAAAGACAGAGGATGGGTGCAACCAGGGCCTCCAGCCACTGCAAAGGAACTCCAGACACATGAGCCACTTTGTGCATCTAGCTTATGTGGGTCCTGAGGAATCGAATCAGGGTCTGGCAGAAATGGTAAAATTTTTTTTTTTTTTTTTTTTGAGGTAGGGTCTCACTCTAGCCCAGGCCGACCTGAAATTCACTACATAGTCTCAGGGCAGCCTTGAATGCACAGAGATCCTCCTACCGTGGCCTCCTGAGTGTTGGAATTAAAGGTGTGCACCACCACACCCGGCAGAAATGGTAAATTTTATGCTATACATATTTTAACTCAGTATTTTAAGACCACCATTAAGAGAAGGTAGAAAACACAGACTACACCAAGGTTGCAAAGCACCATGTCAGGAACCAGAGGAGCAACCTGGCACAGCAGCTCATGCTCGTGATCCCCACACGTGGAAGGCTGAGGCAGAGGACTGCCATGAGTTTAAGACCAGCCTGAACTGTATGGTGAGTTCCAGGTTAGCCTAGGCTGCACAGTGAGATTCTATCTCAGAAAGCTAAAAGCCAAAGCCAGACAAAAAGAAGAAGCAAGCAAGGAAATGAGAGCAGAAGACTGAGCCCGGAATGCCAACCATGACACAGGATCTCCAGGAGCGAAGCGGTCCCAAAGCCCCTCAAATGCAACAAACTAATTTCAGTTTTCTACTGCTTTTAAGAGATCACAAAGATGTAACAGTCTCACATAAACATTTGCATACCATTACTAACATTGTGAGCAAACATGAGGTATATATTGCTAGAAGGAAGTTGGCAGGAACAAAGATGTCCCAAGAGCTTTCAGTCCTCGGCAGAATAAATAAGCAGAAAAGTATTAAAATAGAGACGCATGAGTCCCAGCACTTGATATGCTAAAGCTGGAGGAATACTGTGAGTTCCAGGTCAGACTAAGCTAGAGTGAGACCCCGCTTCACAACAAGCAAACAAAAAATAGATACGGGCATTCTTCTCAAGTGCTCATAAAAACTGGGAAACAAAATCACGACAAGTATAGCCTTAAATATTCCAAAACGAAATTGTACTTCCCATGTCAAAAACAGCAAAATAAAAACAGAGCAAAACAGAAAGAATGATGGTGTCCCAAATAATTCCAACTACTTGGAAATTCAAACAATTAAAAACAACAGAGACCCAAAAGACAGTTACACTGCCCTGATCAAATACAAATAAGAAAACAACAATACACAAATAGGGATCAGAAAGACAGAGACACAATTATGGAGAGGTTACTCTGTAAAACCCTATGAAAATCAGTTTAAAATCTGAATGAAATAGATGTCTTAGAAGAAAATTAATGAAGCAAATAAAACTTATGTCCGTTGACCTAGTAAGCATGCATTTTAAAAGCTAACTGAGGGGAAAATGGGAGGTCTGCTCTCTGTGGCCCATGCACACTGTAGAAAAGTGGACTGAGGCTCAGTGTGTAACCGCTGAACACTGGCTAAACCTCAACACTGCCCTGTCATAAACTCCTGCCTTGAAAACTACTAGAGAAAGGTATTTAATTCCAGAAAATGTTCTGACCCATTTTTTCACGCAAGTGAAAAATGTCACAGGCACCATCACAGATGGAGAAGAGTTAGGAGTGACTGCCTGCCTCTGGGTGGAAGGACTGCATTTAGTCACCCTAGGCAGCATGTGATGGCCTAAACTAAGTACCCCAGGGCCAGGCATCATCCTCCTGCCTCAGCCTCTCCAGCAGTGGGATTACAGGTGTGTCCTGCCATGTCTGGCTGATTTTTATTTTCCATGTTAGCTTTTTGTCTATAGTCCAATATTTTTTTTCTTTTTGCAATCAACAATTACCTGTGTAAGAAAGAAAAGAAATAATATACAAAGTACAAAACTCTGTATTCTAAGCTGATGGTGTTGAGCTTGCTCAGGGAGAGTACACAGCTGGTCATGGTAGCCTGGTAATGTGCTTTTGTCCCTAATCCAATGACACCTGTCCATCAGCCTTAACAGTGGTTTATTATGACACGTAAAAGAATTTGCTTCCTGTTCATTTGCCTAGGGCACCACTGGGTTACCATAATTTAAACACAGACATCATTTTCCCCTGAACACACATGTAGCCAGGAAGAATCCTCAAGGATGTTTCCCTCTGGGGAGCAGGACACGGAGAGGACTTGCTGAGGCCTGGGTGAGTGCATATGCACTAGAACATGCGCAGAGTCCCCAGTGCCCGCCGACCACACTTACCCTTCAACCTGCTTCCAAAGGCAAAAGAGAAGGCCTGCTGTCCAGGGGCAGTGGAAGTGGTTTTTGTATAAACCTTCCACTCCTCCCTCCAGGAGGCTCGAGTCTCCTGCGCACACCCTGGATTCTTCAGAAAGTGGGAGGAGAAGTCAGATTCCCCTCAGGGGCAAGGCAGCACACAGACATTCCTTTAGAGAAGATGACAGGTCTTGAAGGACAATAAAGAAGGGGGAATGATCTCATAAACAGTTACACTATTAGTAAAAGAAGTGGACCATGCAAAAATACCGGTATGTGAAACACTTCACAATTTCAGTTTGGAATTTATTTGGCAGTATAGTCCTATAAGAGGTAACTTTAAAAAATTCTTAAAACTGGTGGGTTTCTTGGTGCTGAAGATTAAACCCGGGGCTTCCAAATACAGGCTCTGTCACCCACTTACACCCCTAACCCCTTCATTTTTGTTTAGATGGAGTCGCACTACGGCTTCCAGCTGCTGAACTTAACTGATCATCCTGCCTCAGCCTCTCAAGTAGCTGGGACTGCAAGTGTGGACCACTGGCTTAGCCAAAACCAAAATCAACCAAAAAACAAAAACAAAAAAAACTCCCACTACTTAAAAAAAAACATATGCATTAAAACCATTTTTAAAGTGTGACAGATCCTAATGTAATAATTATAATTTATTGAAACCCTATTACATGGTCATTGAGATTTTTATAAACAACAATAGTTAGTATTCCTCAAAACAGGTTATTAATGGTTGATGCCACCGATGAGGAAAATGAGAATATCTCCTTGATTCTAAAATCAAAAGTTATACCTTATCCGTTGTGAAGATATCAGAAAGTAATTAAAATGCCTTTTGGGAATATTTCATACTACTCCAACGCTAAAGATTATTGAGTATCAAATCAATGAGGAATGTAAAAGAAACATTGATGGCATTGGGCACACCTGCTTGTCTGCCCTAGGCTGTGATATGTGGCTCACTGATAAGGAGAGAGATGTTTTGGAGGAAATGTTCTTAATCTTCTCCCATAGCAGGCGCTTTACTCACCACCATAAAGTATAGGACAGAGGAGAGCTTAGGAGTTATGTGACACAAACTTTGAAGCTACAGGAGAAATCTTTGTCTGGGATCTCATTTCTCAAGAAATTCTTCCTTGAAACCAAACACATTTGTGATTAACCAGTTGCCCAAACTTGGATATCTGAGGCTCTTCATTGTCACCTTTGAGGTATTTCAAATTCTTTGGTAATCTTCCCCACTCCCTAGCCCACATATCCTATTAAGGTCAACCTCTGGGAAGGCTTACAGCTTGAGACGGCCATGTCACTAATCTTTAACTGTCCTGGGGCCACCACAATGCCTGACACTCAGGGAAGATTTCTTGAATTCCTGGATTTCTTGAATGTACTTAATCATTTCCCCAAAGCAAATATAAGCAACCTCTAAGCACCCCAGAGATATGAAGAAGGCCACCATGGTCTCCATGAGGTCCTACCTGGACACAGTCGGTTAACGAGGGAGTGAATCCTGACCAGCTTCTCAGTTAATCCAGATTGAATGGCAAATGTCTTCTACTGATTTAATTCTGAAGAAACAAATATCACCATGTTTCTTTTAAAAAAAAAAAAAATGGGGGTGGGGTTGGGGCGTGGGAGTCCTTAACCAGTCATAATTCTGAGATGTTCTGCTTCTAGAAGGAGCCTGGTGCGAAGGTCAGAGCCTGGCTCGGTAAGGCTTCCACCAGGGTCTGGTCTGCTCGGTCGCCTCTCCTCCTGCAAGCCCGGGAGGAGGAGGGGAGCCATGGTGGGTCCTCTGCTTGCACAGGAGCCAGCCACCCAGACAGCGCTGCGACTTCCCAGCGGTGAGCTGAGAAAGTTAATGTTTCCCAGGCTCACTGTTTCACCAACAGAGCTATGAGCATGCTCTGACAGGCCCTGGCCGCTCTTCCTTTTTCCCTTTTTACTGACAACTTTCATAAAGACAGGCAACAAACCATCACAATTCCCTCCACTACCCCGACTTCCCCCCTCCCAAATTCACCTTCCATCAAATCCCTTCTTTCCAACCAGCCTCTCTTCGATTTTGCTGTCATCATTTTCCCCTCCTATTAGGAAGGTCTTGTGTAGGTCAAGTTGGCACTGTGAGGTCCATGGCACCTCTTTAACAAGGTGCAGGGTGTTTGGCACCTTTTGCATGGTAGTGATGACATCTCTGTCCTCCTCCTCATCAAACAAAGTTTAAACTTCAGCTCTGTGAGATGGGTTGAAATGCTTTAAAAGGAAGCAAAATAGACAAGTCCTGGGCTGTCCTTTATTTCTCATGTGGGTATCATCTTGCGACATATTTGGTTGCTAAACTTACCAATGATTCCATCCCTCTGCTTGCTGGCTCTTAATACCTTATTCCACGTGACCAAAGATATTTAATGACATCTTCCCTCCAGCTTTCCTAGTAGCCCCCAGCCCTCACCTTTTACCTCACCATCTCCTTATCAGCTCCCTCCTTATCAGGCTGCTCCCCACCCAGAAGACTGCTGGGGATCAGACCGCATTCCGCGGCTGTCCAAGTGTGTCTGCCGGGCTGGACTCTGCTGTGATGTTGCCGGGTTAATAGCTCTGGAATTCAACAACACCTAAGTGGCACTTGGGAGCATTTTCTGATATCAGACATGGTTTGGAGCTTACTTACTAATGAATAAATGCAGTTTTATCTTCTGGGGTGCCGCCAGATGGAGAAATAAATTCAAGTAACCAGCTTGTCCCATATCCACTTAGGCTTTATTTCCAGTTATTTTCAGGTGTGTACTCATTTCTCTAACAAATCAGAAATGACCTGTCTTAGTTAACCTATGAGAGGCAGCTTTCAAAACCAAACAAATGGAAAATCTTTTCTTTTTTAATTTTTATTTATTTTAGGCAGGGTCTCACTCTAGCCCAGGATGAACCTGGAGCTCACTATATAATTCAGGCTGGCCTTGAACTCACGGAGAGCCTCCTACCTCAGCCTCCTGAGTGCTGAGACTATAGGTGTGTACCATTATACCCAGTGCAAATAGGGGATCTAAGCACTGATTTAACACCAGTGATTTTTTTTTTCCCCTTGTATTAATCCTCAAATGCCTGGAACCAAACTGATAGCATCTCCAAGCTTATGTTATTTTATGCTTGCCTTTGAGTTCAATGCAGCAATAGAGCTCATTGGAAAGGATAGTGAGAGACTCACACAGTCCTTCAAAAATACCTGAAAATCTGTCCGACTCGGGCTGGTGCTCTAGAACATGGCAGGAATAAAAGAAAGATGCATGCTATCTTCACTGGGCATATGGCCTAGCAAGGAAGACATCATCATGGTAGCTACACAGTAAGTTCTATTATGGAAAAGAACAGGCTGGTTGTGGAGAATAGAACAAAACTATAAGTCATAACAAAACTGATCTTGACCAGGCAACTGCTAGAAATTGAGGTGCAAACACAGGGGTTGGGTGGTGTGACCCGGCGGCAGAGTGCTTGCTTAACCTGGTTGGGGGTTCAATCCCAGCACCAACAAAAGTAAGCAAAAAAAAAAAAAAAAAAAAGTACAGTAACAAATAAAACTCAGACTTCAAGACACATTAGATACCAACAACTTATTCTTTAAAAAAAAAAATGATCTTGGGCTGGAGAGATGGCGTAGCTGTTGAGTGCTTGCCTGTGAAGCCTAAGGACCCTGGTTTGAGGCTCGATTCCCCAGGACCCACGTTAGCCAGATGCACAAAGGGGTGCACGCATCTGGAGTTCATTTGCAGTGGCTGGAGACCCTGGCGCGCCCATTCTCTCTTTTGCTCTCTATCTGCCTTTCTCTGTCTGTCTTTCTCTCTCAAATAAATAAATGAAAATCTTTTTTAAAAAATGATTTTATTTATTTATTTTCAAGGTGGGGCAGGGAATGGGCAGGCCAGAGCTTGTAGCAGCTGCAAATGAACTCCAGACTCACGTGCCCCTTTGTGCATCTGGCTTTATGTGGGTACTGGGGAATCGAACCTGGGTTGTTAGGCTTTGCAGACAAGTGCCTTAACTGCTTAACCATCTTCCTAGCCCAAGCAGCTTATTCTTTCAAACAATAAGCTACAATAGTGCTCAGTGAAGGGGGCGTCTCGGGCTTAGTCACATGGTAGAGAGGATCGATAATATATTATCTGCCTCTGGGCAGACTCAGGGCTCTGACTCCTAGTCTGTTCTGGCTTCTCCAGACGACTAATCATTCCATTGGATTTATAGTATACATTGGTGACCCAACAAGACCCTGTCTACCTGGTGCCTCAGTAACACACCTTAAGACGTGACTCACCACATTCCACTCCCCAGAACCTCAGAAGGTTCTCTCTTATTGCAAAAAGTACTTAGGGTAAGGACCTTCAGATGGGCAGATTAGCCTAAATTATCTCGATGGGCTGATAGAATCCCAAGGGTGTATCTATGAGGGAGGCAGGAGATGAAAGCAAGTAAAAGGTCATGTGATTAACCTAGCAGAGAGGAGTGATGTCACTGGGACTAAGGAATGGTATAGTCTCGGGAAGCTGAAAGAGACGAGGAATGAACTTTTCTCTGGAAAATGTAGAAAGCAGCCCTGCTCACACCTTCATTTTGTATTCCGATCTCCAAAACGATCATAGAATAAATCTGTGCCATCCAAAGTCAATGTGATAGCCTTCTTACAGCAGTAATGGGAAACTAACACACCACCTGGTTACTTACAAGAACTAGCAGGACCCTTGGGAATAGTCTTTGTGGAAAAGTTGGTTTGACTGGCATTTCCTAACCACTGGTCATTCCTGCAGTTGTTTTTCTGTGAAGGCACGTGTCCCAGGATAGCCCAGCACATCATGTTTCAGTGTCCAAAGGTCGGACACCCCTGGCATCCTCCCTCTTGTTTTACACTTACTTTGACCCAGCTGCACAAGGGCGGCATGCCATCTGCAGTAGCAAATAGGAAAGCAAATGTCCTATAGGTGTGGTAAGAAATATCTATAATCGGGGCTTGAGGGATGGCTTAGTATTTAAGGCGTTTGCCTGCAAAACTAAAGGACCCAGGTTCGATTCCCTAGGACCCACATTAGCCAGATGCACAAGGGGGCGCATGCATCTAGAGTTCCTTTGCAGTGGCTGGGAGCCCTGGTGTGCCCTTTCTCTCACCCTCCCTCTTTCTCTGTCAAATAAATAAAAATAAAATAAATAAAAGTATCTATAATAGTAAAACAGGTTCTGGCATATTGTCACCAGGATGCATAACTTCTGAAATTCTAAAACCCTAGTCTTCTGAGGTGACAGATACTCACTAGCTTTTAAGTAGCCTGCAGTGCTGTCTTTCCCTTCCTCAGGCTGGGTACTGCTCCAGGAAACTGAACCTCAGACTTCCTAGGTGGGCTTCCTCTTACCTGCTTGCTCCTCTGCCTACACACTGGTAGATGGAGAAGTTGACTTTATATACGCATACATGTATGTGCGTGTTGTGTGTCACTGTGAGAAACACTTTTATAATGGATTAAAGTATAACATTTCAAAACTGCTCAAAGATGTCTACATAAGCATGGATTTTCTGAATTACAGGATACGTACATTTTCAACCTGACTTGTTCGTAACTAGTTGATGAATACATTTATACTTTTATCAAGATGTCAGTAAATTCCTTTTTCAGAGTTTCAACATTTGATAGTCTGATTCATTTTTCCCAAACTAATGGGTTTTAAATAAAATCTTAACATTTTTGAATTTGCATTTCCCTGATCCTCTCACAAAGTACAGCATCTTTTCATTTATGAATTATCTAATCATATTAAAAATGTTTCCATTGCTTTTTTTCTGATTTGCAGGAATTCCTTATATGCTTTATTAATTTTCTCTTGTAGATGTCAAAATTTGTTTTCCTAATGTATTTCTTTTTTCTTTATTAAATAATTAAATATCATATAAAAATATGATAGAGAGAAAGAATAGGCACACCACAGCCTCTAGCCTCTGGAAACGAACTCCAGAGGCATGCGCCACTTGGCGCATCTGGCTTATGTGGGTCCTGGGGAATTGAACCTGGGTCCTTTGGCTTTGCTGGCAGGCACCCTAACTGCTAAGCCATCTCTCCAACCCCTGTATATCATTTTTTAAACTATGCAGTACCTTTAGTTATAAAGTTGCTTTAAATTCAGACATAGTCACATATTTGCCATGATTTGTGATTCTTCATTTCTTATCTGAGAAAGCAATGCAGTCCCAGCAATAGTCTATATTATGTTCTAATGATTTGAAGAGTTCATTTAGGTTTTCAACTGGTTTGTAAGTTTTTGTCATGGTGAGGACCCAATTTTTTTTTTTTTTTTTGATTTGGAAATACCAATAACTCCCATGTCAATAACTAACTTTTCCCACTGGTTTGCCATCTTCTAAAAGCTGTCCCCTGGACTTGCTCTTCTCCGGGGTCTCCCTCAGGTTCCACTCCTCTCTTGCTGATCATAGCCACAGCTTTGGGAGTCTTCATACCCTGGAAGTCTAGCTCCTTGTGGTTGCTCTTCTTTTTCAGGATGGTTAACTATTTTTGTATTATTGCTTTCCTGTGTGAATACTGGAATCATGTCAGGTTTTGTGTTTAAATTATATCTTGTTAAGATATTAAGGGCTGGGGAGATGGCTCAGTGCTTAAGGAGTTTGCCTTCAAAACCTAAGGACTGGGTTTGATTCCGCAGTACCCAAGTAAAGCCAGATGCACAAGATGGCACATGTATCTGGAGGTTTTTTTTTTTTTTTTTTTTTCAAGGTAGGGTCTCACTCTGGTCCTGGCTGGCCTGGAATTAACTATGTAGTCTCAGGGTGGCCTTGAACTCTCAGCAATCCTCCTACTTCTGCCTCCTGAGTGCTGGGATTAAAGGCGTGCACCAGCATGCCCGGCATGGAGTTTGGTTTCATTGGCTAGACTCTGGTGAGCCCATTCTCTTGTCTCCCTCAAATAAATTAAATATATATATATGTATATTTTAAAAAGGTTTTAAGGGCTGGTGAGGTAACTCAGCAGTTAAGTCAATTGCCTGCAAAGCCTAACAACCTGGCTTTGATTCCCCAGTACCCACGCATAGAGGTACATGCATCTGGAGTTCATTTGCAGTGGCTAGTGGCCCTGGTGTACTCATTCTTTTGCTCTCTCTCTCTCTTTCTGCTTGCAAATAAATAAATAAAATACATTAAAAATATTACTATTGCCCAACACTATCAATATCTCTGCTAGTACTGCCCCAGAGAAACTAAATGGCTCTACTGTGAACCTCAGCAGTAAGAGGCAGATCTCTACCTCCTTCCACTATCTACATGTTGTCTGTCTCACTGGTGGAAGCTAAGTTGCTCCTAGAAACCTTGGGCAGGCTGTAGCTTCAGCCTTCAAGCTTCTGCAACTCAAGACACAGTGGATTTCAAACTATGGGGTGCAACCTACTAATGAAACATGAGACTGAGGTAGTGAGCCACAAATGACATTTTAAAATGAAACAGAGGTGAGGAAGAGCTCAGTGGTTAAAGGTGCTTGCTTGCAAAACGTGCTGGACTGGGTTCAATTCCCAATCACTCATGTACAGCCAGACACAAAGAGGCACAAGCATCTAGCATTCAGTTGCAGCAGAAGTGATTCTGGCACACCTGCACAACACACACACACACACACACACACACACACACACACACGTGAAAAAAACTTTTTAAAATAAAAAAAAATGTACCCAGCAAAAGGTATACCTTCATGAAAGTTCTATACACCTTATGTTTTTTTTTTAATTATTTATTTTGCAAGTGGAGAGAGACAAGAGACAAAGAATGGGCACACCAGGAACTCCAGCCACTGTAAATGAACTCCAGATGTGTGTGCCACTTTGAGCATCTGGCTTTACATGGGTACTGGTGGAATCGAACCCAGGTCATTAGGCTTTGCAGGCAAGTGCCTTAACCCCTGAGCAATCTCTCCAGCCCACATTATGTTTTATAGTTTATCCATATCTGTACATTTCAAGTGGGGAAAAATTAATATAGAAAACCATGTATGAAGATTTTGGATCAGAATCAAGAACATCTCAAGGGTGGTACCAGGAGGTACAAGAACTGCATACCAATCATTGCATCCATTGTGTAATATCCTTTATTGATTCTTAATGTGTTCCTAACTTATTTTGAATGAGGACTGAATTTTCTCAGTCTTTTTGTAGCTACATAAATGGTCATAAGGTCTTTCTCCTCTGGTGTACTACACTACATTTTCTTCTGTGCCAATGTTTTCCTATTTATTTATGGCCACATCTCCCTAATTTTGTTCTAGCCACTGTCCCACAAATACTCATGATTCCGAGCAGGCTCTGGATTTGTCAGATGCACATCCTGACACACTCCTCAAGAACAAAGGCAGAGGCTGGGTTGTGAGCCTTTGCTGGATTCACGAGAAGGATCACAAAATGCCTACATGGTTTGAAATGGCAAGCAAGGAAGGGGTTACTGAGAAGCAAAAGTGATGTAACAGCTCCCTGCAACAGGGAGGGGTCCTGAGAGGGGTGGCCCATGTCTACATCTTGTTTAGTTTGAAAACAATTAGTCTTTTCTAGCTGCCTTGGCAATTTATAGGCCAGTGATCAAATATTTGTATTAAGAGTTAAGTCCTACTGAAAAGTTGCATTTTAATTCTGGTGTCACAACTACTTTAGTATATATGTGTTGATATTTACTAACTGTCTTCATTAATGACTGACATAAAGTCACCAGCTCAGGTCATGGGCAATTAAGTACTATTCTAAAAAATTTAGGTTTTGTCATATGTGTTTTTGTTAATTGGATCATCTTTAAATATGTATATATATTATTTATTTATTTGTTTGTTTTGGTTTTGCGAGGTAGGGTTTCACTCTAGTCCAGGCTGACCTGGAATTCACTATGTAGTCTCAAGATGGCCTTGAACTCATGGCGGTCCTCCCACCTCTGCCTCCTGAGTGCTGGAATTAAAGGCGTGTGCCACCACATCCATATCGGCTCATCTTTAAATGTTAAAGAAAGCCTATCTTGTTTAAAAGCAGTCAAAAGACAAGTATTGGCTTTTTGAAGGGCCATGTGTTTTGTTTTCGTTTGCTGTGTGTGTTTGTGTGTGTGCACCCACGGTGCCCTGGCATATGTGGGGAGGTCAGAGCACAATTTCTGGTGCCAGTCCTTACCTTCTACCTTGTTCTAGCCAGGGACTCTCTCTTTCACTGCTGTGTCTGAGCCTGGGACTCCTGGGCAATTCTGAAGTCTCCCTTCTTGTCCTAGATGCCCTGGAATCACAGAGGACAGCACTACAGTGTCCAGCTTTACATGGGTTCTGGGATCCACACTCAGGGATTCACGCTTGTGCAGTGAGCACGTCATCCACGGAGCCATGTTCGTAGCCCAGGGCCATGCTTTTAACTCACAGATTCAAGAAACTCCAAGATGATTTTGTCCAACATACCATGCAGTGTGAAGATTCTGGACAAGCCATTAATAAGACCTGTGGACCTAAAGACCAAAAACCTTGGTATCTCTATTATGTGTTACATTTTTCTTATCACTTTCTAAAAAATATTCATTAGAGAGAGAAAGGCAAACTGAGAGAATGGGCATACCAGGGCCTCTAGCCACTGTAAACAAACTCCAGATGCATGTGCCACCTTGCACACCTGGCATACTTGGGTACTGAGGAATCTAATCTGGGTCCTTAGGCTTCACAGGCAAACTGCTAAGCCATCTCTCCAGCTGTTGTCACTTAGATTTTTTTAAAATTTATTTGTAAGCAGAGAGAAAGAGAGATAGAGAGAGAGAATATGGATGTTACAGGACCTCTAGATACTGCCAATGAACTCCAGGTTCATGTGCTACTTTGTATATTTGGCTTGACGTGGGTACCAGAGAATCAAACTTAAGTTGTTACATTTTTCAGGCAAGTGACTTACTGGCTGAGCCTTCTTTCCAGCCCTCTTGGCATTTGGTTTGTTTGTTTTCAAGGTAGGGTTTCTCTCTAGCCCAGGCTGACCAGAAACTCACTCTGTACTCCCAGACTGGCCTTGAACTCATAGTGATCCTCCTACCTCTGCCTCCTAAGTGCTGATTAAAGGAGTGTACCACCATGCCCAGCTTCTTGTCACTTTTAAAGAAAAAAAAATACCAAAACAAGCACTGAATAAAGTTTAAAAATTAAGACAGGATGCTTTTTTTAAATCAGTCACACAAAAAATATATTACCAATTATTTAAGAGTTTTCTCAGCCAGGTATGGTGACACATGCCTTTAATAGGCTGAGACTGGAGGTTTACCATGAGTTTAAGACCAGCCTGGGCTACAGAGTCAGTTCCATTTCATCCTGGGATAGAGTGAGACCCTGCTTCAAAGCCCCTCAAAAGAGTTTTCTAGTAATTTAATGGATGCACATACATATAATTTTACCATCAGTTTTTGTTAACAATTATCATGGGAAATAAAACCTGGGTTTTTTTGTTTTGTTTTGTTTTTGTTTTTTTGAGGCAGGGTCTCACTCTAGCCCAGGCCGACCTGGAATTCACTATGTAGTCTCTGGGTGGCCTCGAACTCACATCAATCCTCCTACCGCTGCCTCCCGAGTTCTGGGATTAAAGGGGTACACCACCATGCCCGGCTACCAACTGTTTTTGTGGAAAAAAGTCTGTTTTCTGAAGGCAGCAGAAATAATTATTAAACTTTTCTAAAGGACTACCCAGAAAGAAGCAAAAATTACAAATAAATCTGAAAAGAGCATCTGACAGCCACCTCAGCCTTAGTCAACACACGTAGCGGGCCTGGAGGTGACTGAGAGTGCAGACATGAAGATCGCGGCTCAGGCACGAACATAAAGCTGGTGGGGGCACTCGCGCCTGTCACCCCAGCGCCGAGGGCAGCAGAGGCAGGAGCGCCGCTGGTCCCTTACTCAGCTAGTCTAAGTGGAAAACAGCAACCTCTAGGCTCAGCGAGAAACTGTCTGGGTGAAATGAGGCAGAAGAGGGGTGGAGGAGGACGGCCGACATCCTCCTCTAGCACACCAACACACCACATACTACACACAAAATCATTTTACAAATCAGTTCAATGAAAACGTGTAACTCAATCTGGGCGTCTCTCTCCCCTTTCTTTCTGGCGGTCCCTTACTCACTTAGCCCCAAGCAGCAAGAGCTGCTGTGCTAACAGGGAAGAGGCCCCCAGCTGTCTTCATAGGAAGCAGAGATAACTTCAACCAACCAGAAACTATCCAGACATTATTTCATTGCTTTATTTTAAATACTTGACCATTTTACACGAGCTAGGAGTCTCCGTAAGTCCTTTTATTCTTCCTTTTCCAATGGTGGGCAGACAATTTTCTAAGAAAGCAAAGCAGGACTCCATATTTGGGGGTGTGGGTCAAACCTGCCTGGCAATGATGATCCTGGGGAGAGCTCCACAGTTTCCCTGAAGGCTAGAAACACGCGCTCACCGTGTTGGGGCCGGTGTCCTGGGCACAGCAGGGAACACAGTGGAGGTGGCTCCTGTTTACAAGAACCCAACACATAATCACAAGCATAAAGAAAAAAATGCTTAACAAATACAAAGACAGATGTGAATACTGTGAGCCAAGAAGCAAGCATGAGGGGTACCAGGGGCCTGTCTGGAGCCAACTGGGAGGCATGCCCCTAAGATTGCTAGAAGCAGCCACGGCCACACGCTCCCTTTGTCTCTGTGCTCTCCCTACTGCTGAGAGATTATCAGACATGGAAATTCTGAACACAGACACTTCCTTGGTTAGGGACATGAACTAGAGCCATCCCAGCACGTGGACTTCTGGTTCACACTCTTGACAGAGTTCAAATTTCATGAAAAATGGGTATTTTGCAACACAGGGTTTTAGGAAATTATATATGATTTTTGATTCATTTGAAAACCACTGAAAGCACTTAATAAAAGGTACATTTTCTTGAAATTACTGTACCTCCTGACTAAATAAGTAACCATGGGTAAAAAGAGTTTGAGTTCTTAAATGTCCAAATCTCTCATTGCACGTTGAAAACAAAAATTATGAAAGACAATCTTCTTCATTCCCTTATTTAAAACTGCATTTTTTCAAAGCTTCCAAGGCAGAACATGTCACTTGAGAACTGCCCTCCATATTACAGAGCTTTGCTGTTTGCTGTGCATGATTTTGAAGCTACTGCTGCTAGTAAAATCCCACAGGGGCATTTTCCTGGAAGAACTTTCTAGTGGTAACAAAAGAAATCACACCATGCGCGTGTGAAAGGGAGCGACCAGGCCACTCACTCCTCATCCCAGTTAATTGCTTTGGCGCATTTGGCTTTTACTGGTCAATCATCTCCGGGCCAAAGGCACAAGCTGAGAGCGAGCTGAGGCCAAGTTGCAGGGCATCTGGACACATCACCCTGCACCAGAAGATTCCTGGTGAGGAGAAGCAGGTGACGGGGGCAGATGAAAGATTTCTACATGAAATCTGAAGCAGGGCTGAGCTAATCATGGTAAAGTGGTGAGATGTGTCACATATCCACTCGGAGACGGCGAGGAAGGCAGGCCACATGATGACACTGAGACACCAGTCAGCCCTCCGGAATGTGACCAGAGGTCATGGCAGTGAGGTGAACTTCAATTCTGGACCAAGGAACAACCACTCCCTTGATGCAGAGATGGTCCCTCTGTTGGACACTCTTCTCCAACTTTCTCTGGTCCTGGAAAGTGTAGGTCCATGCTGAGTCCCACCTGTGCGGGTTCCAGCTTAAGGCATGAGCCACACTCCTTGGCTACTGAATGGGAGCAAGGGCTCTTCACTTGATCATGTGAGTCTCTTCGTTGGCATCATAAAACTCCTCTTCCTCACTCTCACTCCCTAAAGTGCTCATCTGGTCCTCAGGCTGCAATGGCAAAGGGACAGAGGTAGTAAAATGATGTCATGTTATTCCTAAAACGAGAATTACCACCCAGGTTTTCACCTGACAAATACATTTTTCTGGCATTTTTTCCCCCCTAAGGAATAGTCCCTAAAATGTTCTAGGGCTAGTGAATCATTAACCATCTTTATTTTCCTACAAATCAGCTGCTCTTAGATTCCAACCTTGTTTTCTATTTCTATTTTTAACCCAGATATTATTTTTTAAAAACCTCAAAACTATCCTCATCCAAACAGAAGATGGGAATAATTAAAACAGGCATCTCCATACCTGTGGCGGATCCAAGGTTTGCAGAGACAAGGCTTCCTCCCCCAGCCTTCGGTACGAGTAGACCTGAAGGTCAGAAAACGTCTCCAGCAAAGGGCTGTTCAGAGTTTCTGGCAATAACAAACTCAGAAGGCCAGAAGTCAGGCCAGTGGCTCCAAACACAATGAAGGGCAGAGACCATTGCACATACTTCTGTGGGGTCAGGGAGGAGAATGAAAACAAGCCTGTGTCAGTTTCCAAAGAAGATGACATCTGTAGTCTTATGACTAAAAACTGACACGTTTACTTTCAGTTAGTGCTGTCCTACTAGAATTTTCCATAGACCATGTCTGCTTCACTCAAAGAGAATGACCCTGAGCAATCACAGGGTTCCTTGGGCATGCAAGCACGGGCTGGGGTAAATCAGGTGGACCATCCAAGGGGAGATTGGCTAGTGTATAGCCAGGCAGGCCCACAGGGCCAGAGTTCACTGGAGCTCTCACCCACTGGGCTCCATTCCAAGGAAGAACCTTGTAACATTGCCATCTCCACATTCTCTTCACATAAGAGGCACCCCAAATTATTAACTGACAATGAACTTTGCAGTTCTCAGTTGTTCTCAGTCCAACAAGCCCACTGTCTCAACACCACAGCTGAGAGGCCCTAGACTAAAGAGGTAAGCTCTCTAAGAAGAAAAGCCATTTACATATGTCTGATAAAGCACTTAAGAGTGAGATGGCTATCCAAGCAAATGCTTTACAGACTCAGCAGCTATTCTTAGGGAAAGTTAATGTTTTCTTTCAATACAAACCAGTTTAGAGATGATCCAAGAAATGGTTGGGGCCCATCAGAGCAGATGACATTCTGATCTTTTTGTACAAAAGGTGTGAGGTTTTATGATCTTTCAGTCTGTGTTTCCAAATTAGACTAATTAGGATTTCCCCTGTAAAAGGGTTTTTTCTTTTTCCGATTTTTCAAGGCAGGGCCATGCTGTAGCCTAGGCTGACTTGGAATTCACTTTGTAGTCTCAGGCTGGCCTCAAACTCACAGCGATCCTCCTACCTCCACATCCCGAGTGCTGGGATTAAAGGCGTGTGCCTTTTAAAATGAAACCATGACCAAGAAGGGAAGCCTGTGGGAGGGTAAAAGAGAGCGCGCAGGACAGCAGGCAAGGCAGCAGTGGGGAGCTGTCATCTTAGCCCTGTGTGCAAACACTGGCCCTGCCCTGGGGCACTGCTGAAGTAAAGCAAACACAGCACTGGTCTTCCTCCCAGGACAGCATGGTGTTGGATATCATGTTCCAAGTCAGCCATCCAATGTCTGTTTAGAAATATACACTTAAGGTCACACAGTGCTGAATAACACATGGAGCAAACCAGAACAAAATTACTGTGACGCGAAGCTGAGGAGACAACATGGAGAGAAGCTCAGAAAATGGAATTGATACAACTCCAAAAAATCAAAAGGCCACAGCAGCACTCCAGAGACATCCATGCTACGAAGTGGTTGAGTTGAGCAGCTGGAGTAATGAACAAACTGTCTACCAGAACAGTCTACAAGCCCCACACCAAATCTCGTCACCTTTCAACAAGTCTTGGCTAGAAAGTCACAAGTCATGCTGTATGGGTAGGGAGGGTCTTGTGGTTATTTTCTTAAAGGGGAAATTCAGCAGACACAGACAGTTTAAGCAGAAGTTTACGTAGCAAAGCAAGTACTCCCAAAAAGAGCCTGGGGCTGCCCTAGCTGGGAAAGCAGCACTGTGGGTTCTGTGTTGTGGATTTTACAGTTTTTAAATTAATATTTATGAGGTGTGTGACCTCATAATACTATAATATACGATATTAATATAATAATATTCGTGGGGTGGTGTGACCTTTTATTCTCAAATTCTGGTGGATCAGATATCCTTTCTTAAGGTATTTCTTCTCACAATTCCACAACAGGTCATGGATGTGAGTACAAAAACCACTATGTAAATGATACTGTAATGTAGCCAAAGACTTCTGAGAATATAGACACTTTGTCAGTGTGCCCGTGTGGGGAATACCCTGGCACCTTCTTTTCTGGTCTAGAGGGAACAATCTACCTGTAGCTTTAAGGACATTTAACCACAAAGGACCAACCTAACTGCCCCCTGCCCAACAGGGGAAACACTAAACTTTCTTGGTTATCTCATATCTGATTCCTTTTTACAACTGCCCAAGGTCCCATGATCTCATGACAGACTGTTGGTTAAGACATTCTGTTATTTTTTTAAATTGAAGCTTTATCAGGAAAGCTGGGGTCAGGGTTTTAGGAAGAGTGCAGGCTGTGTGAACAGGCAAGGCTTGGGCCGCCTTCTCGGAGCCGTTTATCAAGCAATTCATCTTCTACCTAACAAGACCAAGGAGAGACCTGCATAGGTTCCTGGGATCTTTCAAAGAACTTTAACATCTGGAGGATTTTAGAGTGTCATTTGGTCCCCCACCACCCCTTGTTTGGATGACAAAACTTAGAACATGCCAAAAAAAAAAAAAAAAAAAAAGTGAACAAACACACTGCCAGGCAATGTTTCTCCTTCAATTTCCTTCTTCAAGTGTGCCTTTGGGGAAACACTTCCTGTCTCTTTAGCACTTTTCATCTTTATAACACGGATGACAAGGCCCACTTTATACAGCTATTACAAGAGTTGCTTGCAGTTAAACACATGAAGTGCTTAGCATACAGCCATGACACACTAGAAGCTTATGAATGGAAACAGCTGACCCTCCAGTGAGTAAAAACAAATCAACAATCAGATTCATCAGGGTAAACGTGCCCATCTATCCACCCTGACAGTACCCGGTTCTTTATGTCAAAGGCACAAGATTCACACTCTTGTATGCTACTCTTAGTTGATGCCTGTTTATTACCCCTTTCTACGTAAAAGCACAAGAAACTTCCAAACCAAGGAACAAAACAAGGAGGTACAAACTAACCAGTGAGGGGACAAAGGGGGCAATGATCCCCCCGACTCGAGAGAACATGGAACAAGCTCCAAGCCCAACATTCCTGAAAAGCAGAAGAAAAAGCAAATAAGTAAGTCAATAAAACAAAATCAGTAAATTCTAAGGGGACAATTTAAAGATCCTGGAGAGGGGTGGTGAGGCACAAAATGAGTCCCGAATAGTCTACTCCACAGTGGAAGCATGGGATCCTACAGACCAGTGCTGCCTAGTAGAAACTTCTATGAGGCTGGACATGTTCTGCACTGACACCATCCTGTATGGAGGATACCAGACACATGAAGCTACCAAGTACTTGAATTGTATATGTGAGGATAAATACATGCTTGAAGCAATGTCTTGCTATGTAACCTGGCTGGGTTGGAACTTGCCATATAGACCAGGCTGGCTTCAATGTGTGGCAATGTCCCTGCTTCTATCTCCCAAATTCTGGGGTTCTAGATGTGAGCCTCTACGTCCAGTAGGAACTGATTTGTAGATTCAATTTTTTTTAATTATTTATTTATTTATTTGAGAGCGACAGACACAGAGAGAAAGGCAGATAGAGGGAGAGAGAGAGAATGGGTGCGCCAGGGCTTCCAGCCTCTGCAAACGAACTCCAGACGCGTGCGCCCCCTTGTGCATCTGGCTAACGTGGGACCTGGGGAATCGAGCCTCGAACCGGGGTCCTTAGGCTTCACAGGCAAGCGCTTAACCGCTAAGCCATCTCTCCAGCCCTGTAGATTCAATTTTAATTAACTGAAATAGCTACATGAAGATGGTAACTATTATGGTAGACAGGGTGTCTAGTTAGGATGATGCAGAAACAGGCATTTTAATATATCGCCTAATCTGCATTTTAGTTCTCTTATCAGTTAACACTGCCACAGACAGCAGCGCCTTAAGAATCGAATAGTCTACATTTAGGTAAAGGCAACTAATTATTAAAAACACGCATGTGTAAATAGGAAATGGCTGTGTATACATTATCGTTAGCCAGAGCATGACCTCTGTGGGAGGAGTAGACATAAAAGAGGTGGAGAGAGTGAGCGAGGGAATGATAATGTTTCTAGACAGGATGGCCATGCCGCACTCTATCTCAGCCCAGGGGTAGGTGTCCACACTGACTCTCAAAAGTGTCTGCATTTGGCTGACATGCCCCGACTCTGACCACCACCAGGCAGACAAAGGAGGCTCTAGGGACAATCAGGTAATGCGGAGACAATGGCAATCTGGTCTGTTACTTGGAAAAGAGATTTTAGATCAACAGGTAGAAAGCACCCTTAAGTTTCTTACGTGGCTAAGGGGAAAAAGATCTCTTGAGGAAAGCTCACCCACAAGCTCAGGGAAGGGCAGGCAGAGAGCGTGTGCCCAGTCCATGTGATGGAGGAGCAAAGCTTACACTGCAGCCCCACCCTCAAAGCTCGGGTTTGTTTGTTTTTGTTTTCAGACTTATTTTATGAGAGGAAATTTAGGGTCAAATGTATATTTTTGTGATATAAGCATGTCCAAAATCACTTTACCAACTAATTAAATTTGATATTCACTTATGACCATATGAAATAATTTTTTAAAATTTTTATTAACATTTTCCATGATTATAAAATATATCCCATGGTGAAATAATTTTTTAAATCTACTTTATTTATTTTGCTTTTTTGAGGTAGGGTTTCATTCTAGCCCAAACTGACCTGGAATTTACTCTGTAGTCTCAGGGTAGCCTCAAACTCACAGTGATCCGCCTACCTCTGCCTCCCAAGTTCTGGGATTAAAGGTGTGTACTACCATGCCTGGCTTATTTATTTGAGAGAGAGAGAGAGAATGGGCACACCAGAGCCTCCAGCTACTGCAAACAAACTCCAGAAGCATGTGCCACCATGTGCTTCTGGCTTACATGGGTATTGAGGAATCAAACCTGGGTCCTTAGGCTTTGCAGACAAGCATTTTAACTACTAAGTCATTTCTCCAGCCCTGAAATGATGGTTTTGTTTGGTATGATTTATTTATTTATTTATTTATTTTTGATCAGGGTGTATTGCAGCCTAGGCTGGCCTTGAACTTGATATATGGCTGAGGATGACTTCCTGCCTCCACCTCCCAAAGTGCTATGATTATAGGCATGCACCGCAATATCAGACATGAAATGATCTTTAAAAATCTATATATTTTGGGGACTTCCAGTTAAGATGGTGGTGTAGGTACCATGCGAAAGCAGCCTGGGGGTGGGGGAGCCAAAAAAAAAAAAACACCAAGCAAAATACACACTTTTACTAAAAAGTGAGGAGTATAGGAAATTGAAATGGCAGCAGAGAAGTAGGAGAGGTCCAGAGCATCCAGAGCATCCAGAGCCCGCACAGGCCGGCAGAAGCAGCTCCAGTGAGTCCACACGCAGGACAGCAGCGGCCACACCAGCCAGCTGCCAGGCTTGGCCTGAGCCGCAGGAAAAGCCAGGTGAGGGGATTTTCCACTCACACCGGAGCTCTCCACAAACTCAAGAAACATGAAGGGAGAGCGGCAGTGAACAACGGAGGAACAGATCACAAGGAAGAAGAACACGTGGAACAGAGAACTAGAACAGCATTGGCAGCCTCCCCTCCTCCACCGCCAGTGCCCAGCTCCAGCGAACAGAGCAGCGGTCCTGGGACCTGGCCAGGCCAACTTGAATCGACAGTGGGACCCAAGCAGAAGCAGCATAACTGGAACCCAAATCAAAAGGTAACTGGGATTACAACAGGTCAGTACCCACCTAATAAACCTGGTATATAGGCCTGAACCAGAAGTGCTAATTACACCTTCCATATCAGGATAAATTATATGTTAAATCTGATAGATGTTCAGATTTGCCATTCTTAAATAAGCTGTATTTTGGGTTTGTTATTTGTTGCTTCTTGATTTATAGTGGCTTTGTTTCCTCTTCTTTTAGACATTAGGGAAGGGTCTCACCTGGTCACAAGCTGACTTGGACCCTTCTAGAGACCAGAAATCTCAACCTCCTTGTCAGGATTAAGGGAGTGGGTGAGGCACCACACAGCCCAAGGGACAGACAGAGGATCTGGTTGTCATAATACTTACTCTTGCATAAATACTCTGGGCTTTTTTTTTTTTTTTTTTTTTTTTTTTTGAGGTAGGGTCTCACTCTAGCCCAAGCTGACCTGGAATTCACTATGGAGTCTCAGGGTAGCCTCAGACTCATGGCGATCCTCCTACCTCTGCCTCCCGAGTGCTGCTGGGATTAAAGGCGTGCGCCATCATGCCTGGCTTTCTGTGCTGTTTTTCATTAAAAGTGTACATTGTTTAGTTGAATTTTAGAAACTATCTGTATTTGGTTCCACTCAGCCTACTTGGATACTCTCATAACAGGCAAACCCAACACCTAGGGTCACTTTTGTAGATACTCTGAGAGTCTTGAGAGCCACACCTAGTGCCTTAAGCTCCTGCTGTGAAGATATATAACATCAGATGGATTGATACTTCTAATAAAACTGAGCTAACTATGGGCTGGAGAGATGGCTTAGTGGTTAAGAGCTTGCCTGTGAAGCCTAAGGACCCCGGTTCGAGGCTCGGTTCCCCAGGACCTACATTAGCCAGATACACAAGGGGTCGCATGTGTCTGGAGTTCGTTTGCAGTGGCTGGAAACCCTGGCATGCCCATTCTCTCTCTTTCTCTCTCTTACTCTCTGCCTCTTTCTCTCTCTGTCTGTCACTCTCAAATAAATAAATAAAAATTTAAAAAAATTTTAAAAAACTGAGCTAACTAGAAAATCCAATCATCAACTAATCCAGGATGCAAAAGTAAATACATTATAACACAAGAAACACCAAAAATGAAGACAACATAAATCCACAAAAAAGTATTAAGGCATCAGAAATGACCTCCAGTGAGAATGAGTTAAAGGAAATGCCTGAGAAAGATTTCAAAAGAATGATTATAACTTTGTTCAAAGAAGTCAAAGAAGAAATCAAAGGAATTAAAGGGGAAATCAAAGAAAACATAGGACACCAATTTAATGAAATAAAGAGGTCAATACTAGGCATAAATAAGGAAATAGATATAATGAAGAAAAACCAGTCAGAATTACTTGCAATGAAGAACACAGTTAATGAAATAAAAAACTTTGTAGAAAATCTCACCAGTAGAATGGATGAAAGAGAGGACAGAATATCTAAGCTAGAAGACCAGGTGGCAGATCTAATACAGGCCAACAAAAAGAAAGACAAACTTATAGAAAAGTATAAGTGGGAATTTCAAGATATTTGGGACACTATGAAAAGATGTTTGAACATAAGAATTCAGGACATAGTAGAAGGAAAAAAATTTCACCCCAAAGTCATAGTAGGCATCTTCAACAAAATCATAGAAAACTTCCCCCAAATTGGGAACGAGGTGCCAATGTTCCTTTAGAACACCAGCCAGACAAAACCTAGAAAGAACTTCTCCTTGCCATATTATAATCAAACTACCAAACACACAAACCAAAGAAAAAATATTGAAAGCATTCAGAGAGAAAAATCAAGCTACCTACAAAGGCAAGCCTATCAGGATTACAGCAGATTACTCAACACAAACTTTAAAAGCCAGAAGGGCTTGGAGTGATGTATTCCAAGTTCTGAAAGATAACAACTGTCAACCAAGGTTACTTTATCCTGCAAAGCTATCCATTCAAATAGATGGAGAAATAAAGACATTCCATGACAAAAGCAGGTTAAAGGAGTATTTGAAGACAAAACCAGCTCTACAGAAAATACTTGAAAGAACACTCCATGCTTAAGAAAAAGAAAAGCACACATATAAGGAACTGGGAAAAAACAAACAATACTCAAATACTAGTTAACACAAGACAGCAAAGGTAAAACCAGAAGAACTACAAAAGAGTGGCAAAAATAAATACACACCTTTCAATAATATCTCTTAATATCAACGGCCTCAATGCCCCAACCAAAAGACATAAGTTTGCAGACTGGGTTAAAAAGCAGGATCCTTTAATTTGTTGCTCCAAGAAACCCACCTTTCTACAAAGGATGGACGCTATCTTAGGGTGAAAGGTGGGAAAACGGTGTTTCAAGCAAATGGACCTAGAAAACAAGCAAGGATTGCTATCCTAATATCTGACAATGTAGACTTCAGTCCAACATTAGTCAAGAAAGATAAGGAAGGTCACTTTATATTGATTAAGGGCACACTCCAACAGGAGGACATTACAATCCTAAACATATATGCACCTAACATAGGTGCTCCCAAATTCATCAAACAAACACGATTAGAACTAAGGTCACAGATAACACCAAACACAGTGGTGGTGGGTGACTTCAACACCCCACTCTCATCAATTGACAGGTCATCCAGGGAAAGAATAAACAGAGAGGCATTTGGACTATATGAGATCATAGCAGGAATGGACCTAACAGATATATACAGGAAAATTTCATCCAAATGCTGCAGAATATACATTCTTTTCAGCAGCACATGGAACATTCTCTAAAATAGACCATATATTAGGACACAAAACAAATCTTAACAAATATAGGAAAACTGAAATAATTCCTTGCACACAATTCCTGACCACAATGGAATCAAACTACAAATCAATAGCAAGAAAGGCTATAGAGCATACACAAAATGATGGAAATTCAACAAAACACTACTAAATGATGAATGGGTCAATGAAGAAATCAAGAAGGAAATAAAAAAAATTAGAGTCAAATGATAATGAGAACACAACATACCAAAATCGCTGGGACAAAAAGGCAGTCCTAAGAGGTAAATTTATAGCTTTAAGTGCCTATATTAAGAAATTAGAAAGGTCGCAAGTAAACGACCTAATGCTTCACCTTAAAGCCTTGGAAAAAGAACAAGGCAAACCAAAAATCAGTAGATGGGAAGAAATAATAAAGATTAGGGCAGAAATTAATGAAATAGAAACAACAACAAAAAAAAACAATCCAAAGAATTAATGAAACAAAGAGTTGGTTCTTTGAAAGGATAAAAAAGATTGATAAACCCTTAGCAAATCTGACCAAAAGAAAGGGAGAAGAGACGCAAATTAATAAGATTAGAGATGAAAAAGGTAACATTACAACAGATGCCAGAGAAATTCAAAATATCATAGGGACATACTATAAAAGCACATACTCCACAAGTATGAAAATATGAAAGAAATGGATGATTTCCTTGATTTATATGACCTACCTAATTTAAATCAAGGTGAGATTAATCACATAGATAGACCTATAACAAGCATGAAGATCCAAGCAGTTATCAAAAATGTCCCAACTAAAGAAAGCCCAGGCCCAGATGGATTCACTGCTGAATTTTACCAGACCTTCAGGGAAGAACTAACACCAATGCTTCTTAAACTTTTCCAGGAAATAGAAAAAGAAGGAATCTTACCAAACTCCTTCTATGAAGCAAGCATCACCCTGATACCAAAACCAGGCAAAGATAGAACTAAAAAAGAAAATTACAGACCAATCTCCCTCATGAACATAGATGCAAAAATTCTCAATAAAATATTGGCAAACAGAATACAAGAATATATTAGAAAGATCATTCACCCTGACCAAGTAGGCTTTATCCCAGAGATGTAGGAATGGTTCCACATATGCAAATCGATAAATGTAATACCTTATATAAATGGACTGAAGGACAAAAATCACATGATCATCTCATTAGATGCAGAGAAAGTGTTTGACGAAATCCAACATCCCTTCATGATAAAAGTCCTACAGAGACTGCGAATAGAAGGAACACATCTCAATATATAAAGGCTATTTATGACAAGCCTACAGCCAACATATTACTAAACGGGGAAAAACTGGAAGCTTTTCTACTAAAATCAGAAACAAGACAAGGGTGTCCACTGTCCCCACTTTCATTTAATATAGTACTGGAAGTCTTGGCTATAGCAATAAGGTAAGATACGCACTTAAAAGGGATGCAAATTGGAAAGGAAGAGATCAAGTTATTTGCAGATGACATGATTCTATATACAAAGGACCCTAAAGACTCTACCAGCAAACTGTTAGAGCTGATAAAAACCTATAGCCATGTAGCAGGATACAAAATAAATACACAGAAATCAGTAGCCTTTATATATGCTAATAACAAACACACAGAGGATGAAATCAGAGAATCACTCCCATTCACAATTGCATCAAAGAAAATAAAGTATCTTGGAATAAACCTAACCAAGGAAGTAAAGGATCTTTACAATGAAAACTATAAAACACTCAAGCAAGAAATTGCAGAAGACACTAGGAAATGGAAAAATATCCCTTGTTCCTGGATTGGAAGAATCAATATTGTGAAATGGCAATCTTACCAAAAGCAATGTACGTATTTAATGCAATCCCCATCAAAATTCCAATGGCATTCTTCACAGAAATACAAAAAACAATACAAAACTTCATTTGGAATCACAAAAAAACTTCGAATATCTGAAATAATACTGAGTAACAAAAATAAGGCTGGTGTTATCACCATACCTGATTTTAACCTATACTACAGAGCCACAGTAACAAAAACAGCATAGTACTGGCACCAAAGCAGACATGTAGATCAATGGAACAGAATAGAGGACACAGATGTAAGTCCAGGTAGCTATAGCCACCTGATATTCGATAAAAATGCCAAAAATACTCATTGGAGAAAAGATAGTCTCTTCAGCAAATGATGCTGGGAAAACTGGTTATGTATCTGTAGAAGGATGTAAATAGATTCTTCTCTCTCTCTGTGCACAAGAATTAAGTCCAAATGGATTAAAGACCTTAACATCAGACCTGAAACTCTGAAACTGCTAGAGGAAAAAGTAGGGGAAACCCTTCAACATATTGGTCTTGGCAAAGACTTTCTGAATATAACCCCAATTGCTCAGGCAATAAAACCACAGATTAACCACTGGGACCTCATGAAATTAAAAGATTTTGTACTACAAAGAGCAGTACAAAAATAAAGCAAAGAGGCAACCTGCAGAATGGGAAGAAATCTTTGCCAGCTATATATTTGATAGAGGATTAATATCTAGGGTATACAAATAAATCAAAAAGCTAAATAATAAGAAATCAGTCAAACAAGCCAATTAAGAAATGGGCTATGGAGCTAAATAGAGAGTTCTCAAAAGAAGAAATATGGATGGCCTATAAGCATCTAAAAAAATGTTCTACATCCCTAGTCATCAGGGAAATGCAGATTAAAACTATATTGAGATTCCATCTCACTCCTGCCAGATTTGCTACCATCATGAAAACAAATGATCATAAATGTTGGCGGGGATGTGGAAAAAAAGGAACCATTCTGCACTGCTGGTGGGAATGCAATCTGGTCCAGCCATTGTGGAAAACAGTGTGGAGGTTCCTAAAACAGATTGATCTACCATATGACCCAGCTATAGCACTCCTAGGCATATATCCAAAGGACTCATCTCATTTCCTTAGAAGTATGTGCTCAACCATGTTTATTGCCACTCAATTCATAATAGCTGGAAAATGGAATCAGCCTAGATGTCCCTCAACGGATGAGTGGATAATGAAGATATGGCACATTTATACAATGGAGTCCTACTCAGTGGTAAAGAAACATGAAGTTAGGAAATTTGCACGAAATGGATGGATCTGGAAAGAATTATACTAGGTGAGGTAACCCAGGCCCAGAAAGCCAAGCATCGCATGTTCTCTCTCACATGTGGATCCTAGCTACAGATGATTGTACTTCTGTGTGAGTAGGAAAAGACTCAGTAGCAGAGGACAGTAAGCTAAAAAAGAGATATAAAGGGAAGAGAAAGGAAGGAGGAGGGTACTTAATAGGTCGGATTGTATATATGTAAGTAGAAGAATAGATTAACATGGGTGAAAAGGCCCAAAGTGAGGTCAGGGGAAGAGATTGAATAAAGGAAATGTGGAGGGAGGGCTAATCGAAATCTAAGAGGACATAAATAAATCATATGGAATCCTCCGGTTTTGGACAATGGAACACTCAGGAGCCATAGATCGTTGCTAGAAGATTTTCAGTGGCAGAGATGGGATACCTTCCAGTGACTGTTGGCCAGGGAGGCCCCTGATGCCCCCAAAACATTATAGGCCATTGCTGAGACACTTGGTTTCCCACCAGGAATAGATAGTAAGACCCTATTGCTGAGGACTCCACAAACTTGGGCTGCAAAGCCACTGAGAAATCCTGTTGGAACTGAGCTGATAACCTCCTCCATGTAGACCAGCTGACAGAAAGCTGGAAGAAGCCATTCTACATGTAGTCCAATGGGAGAAAGAGATACCACCAGTGAAGATACTCAACAGTGGACACTGAAAGCCTTATAATTGGCCAGCCACGCCAAATGAGCCAACGGGTGAAATAGTGGCACATCTATCATGGTGCAAAACCAACTGCCCTCCAATTGGACTGGAAGCCCGCTCCATGGGAAGGAATATATCCCTGATACTGAAAACTTCAAACAGGGGTAGTCATGAGCCCTAGGAGTGGAACATCTGCGGATGTCTGGGTAAATGTATACACTATGCTTATCAATCTGCCCAGTAAGCATTTCTTTTAATATTCATACCCTTATATTAATGCTACTCTCACTTTGGGTAGAGAATCTTCTCTTTTCAGATGGCAGTGACCTTGGGACGACTCAGAAGGTATCATAGTGCTGGAAAGAAGTGACTGGAGTACTGAGTAACATCTCGATTATACCTTCCAAGGCTCAGGGTCTAATGCAGAGGAGGTGGTGGAAAGAATGTAAGAGCCAAAGGAAGGGTAGGACTCCTTACAATGTGCTCCCTTCAGACATAAAATGGCCTGGATATCCATGACCTCACAGTGCCTGACACTACCTCCACAAGACCATCATAAGAGGAGGAAAAGATAATGACATCAAAATAAAAGAGAGACCGAGATGGGGAGGGGATATGATGGAGAATGGAGTTTCAAAGGGGAACATGGGGGCAGGGAGGGTATTACCATGGCATATTTTTTATAATCATGGAAAATATTAATAAAAATAGAGAAAAAATAAAAATAAATCTGTATATTTTGTGAGGAAAGGACCTTGTGTGTTATGTACCTAATCCTGAATGGGTGACTGAATAAGTGAAATCTACTCCTGGCCCTGTTTGGGTGATGGGCTACCTCCAGGTACAGCACTCTATATTTGGCACAAGGGTACTCAGCCACGCAGACAGCTGGCTGGCTCCAGACAGGCTCTGCTCAGCCACTGCCTGCTGCGACTGCTGGCTTGTGCTGATTGCCGATGCAGAGGCCGGGGAGGCCACCTCGGCTCGTGCAAGCGCAGTCAACAAAGCCCAGGAGGCATGAGGGACTCACCAGCATGAGATCCATACCTGATGATGGTGGGGTAGAGCTCTGAGGTGTAGATATAAACAATATTAAAGGCAGCACTGATTGTCAGCTTCCCCAGCAGGGACAAGGAATGGCTGTTCACCACGGCAAACACACCTGTGTCTGAGGAAGACAGGGCAACACTTGTGAGCACCAGTCCTGTGAGTGATACATGTCACCGCGAAGAGCAAGAGACATTCATGCTGATCTCAAACAGCAATGAGGTAGGATGCCGTTCAAAGAGGGTTTAGCCACCCCTCCTTCTCCACACAGTATCTTCTCTGTCGTGACTCTCTCTCCCTGTGATTGGACACACTGACAGTCCTTGAGTGAGCTGCTCATTCCTGAGAGGCCCCTGAAACTGCATGGCAGAGCATGCACATCACCCCTTCTTCCTGAGCTCTCCCTCGGTGGGTAAGATTGGTGGGTTGGGCCTTCCCTGATGGACCCAGGCAGGAGAGAGTCCCAGGTCTGTCTATCTGCAGTTCTCTCTTGTACCACGATGGTGGCGTTTGCAGGCTTTCCTTCACTGTGAAGAGTACCTCAGGTCATCTGCAAAGGAGAAGGCTTATTTTGGCTCAGAGGTGTGAAGGTCTCACCGTGACTGGCTGGCCCTGTTGCTTTGGGCCTGTGGCGAAGGTGGCCAGGAAGCAAGAGAGGAAGAGGAGGGCCAGGACCCCAATATTCCCTTCAATGACAAGCCCCCAGACACATGACTTCCTTCCATTAGACCTTACCCCCTAAGAGTTACACCACCTCCCAATAGTATCCTGGGTTTGGAGACCAAGCTTTTAGCACACAGGTGTTTTGGGAGACATTTAACATCCAAAAACTGGCAGTATTCCATTGAGAAGGTAAATAATCATCTTGTTAAAATATTGACAAAAGATAAGACATTAATGTTTTTTGTTTGTTTGTTTTTTGAGGCAGGCTGACCTGGAGTTCATTATGTAGTTTCAGGGTGGCCTTGAACTCATATAATCCTCTTACCTCTGCCTCCCAAGTGCTGAGATTAAAGGTGAGGGGCCACCATGCCTGGTGACATTAATGTTCTTTAGTAAACAAAAGATGACAGATTGGAAACTTATAATCCTTCATCCTTCCAACTTCTTGTTTATTACTACTTACTTAAGAGTATTAATCGGTAATTATATTTCATATATATTTTTAAAATTTTTATTTATTAGAGGGGAGAGAGAGAAAAAGACAGAGAAAGAGCATGCCACAGCCTCTAGCAACTGCAAATGAACTCTAGATGCATATGCCACCATTTACATCTGGCTTACGTGAATTCTGGAGAATCAAACCTGGGTCTTTAGGCTTCTCAGGCAAGTGCCTTAACCGCTAAGCTGTCTCTCCAGCCCATATTTCATGATTTTTTTTTTTTTTCTTTTTTGCTAGGGTCTCACTCTAGCCCAGGCTGACCTGGAATTTACTATTATGGAATCTCAGGCTGGCCTCGAACTCCAGGCAATTCAACTACCTCTGCCTCCTGAGTGCTGGGATTAAAGGCGTATGCCACCATGCCCGGCCATATTTCATATTCTTAATCTGATGAAAAAATATAATCGATGCCAATTTATTTACTTACCAAAATGCTATCAATGGCTCTGTGGTTCTGTCCTTTATGAACATTACGCTCTGTGAGCTTATGCAGCTTGTTACCTGTTGAACAGACTGAGCCGCTGAACCTGTTGTCTTTGCCGTCCATATGCCTCTACCTTCTAACCAGCAAATTTCTCCTCCTGAGAAGACGTTTCTCAGGCCAGGCTGTGCTTGCTCCCTTCCCAGAACACTACCGTTTCTATTTCCTCAGTACCTCCCTATGTGCTGAAGCTGCTCCTCCTGAAGGCCACAGCGGTGTCCTTTCCTTGTCCTCGGCGTTTATTCCACACAGAAAGCTGCTGTCTCCTTCCTTGGGACTATGGCTCATACAAACTCTTCCCCTTATACTGCGAGTGAGATGGCCTACCCCAGTTTACCATTGACTTGACTGGCCCACCTCCGATGTTCTCTGTGATTATTCACTTTTCATCTTTTTTGAACAGAATATATTTCAAAGCACTCCAGGCTAAGTGTGGTGTCTTGTTTTCCTCACAGCATCTCTCATAGGACAGGACACACTATTGTTCACTAAATATTTGTGGAACTAAGAAGTGGAGGAACTCACTCGGGATCAATGTGATGAAAAGAATTTGTGTTCATGTTTTCTCAACTTCTAGGAAGGAAGGCATATCATATGCTTCATTCAAAAATAAGATAGGTGGCTGGGCATGATGGCACACATCTTTTATCCCAGTACTTGGGAGGCATTGGTAAGAGGATCGCTGTGAGTTCGAGACCACCCTGAGACTATATAGTGAATTCCAGGTCAGTCTGGGCTACCTACCTTGAAAAATCAAGAAATTAAAAAAAACTAAAAATTAAATAAAATAGGTTTCCCCTTTCCTGCATGACTAAGCATGAATCCTCATCTACATGTACATGGTGGTGTCAAACAGTGGCCAGGCATCTCACCCACATGGGGCTGCATTCTCCTCTCCTTCTGGGATATTTGGGGAAAGATGTTAGCTCTTGTAAGTATTATAAACATTTTGTCTTATTGTTTAGCTCATGTGTGGATGGGTGCTGCGTGTACAACAGTGTGTGATGTATGCTCGGGAATGTGCCCTTACAACGTCCGAACACACCTGCCTCACTGGGGGGGGGGGGGAGGGTCGCTTGCCTGTGGTGCCCGCATGGGATGTCAGTGGCATGCTCCACTACTCTTCCACCTGCTCTCATTTTAAGCTGAAGTCGCTATTTTCACTGTTTCCAGAGCTTCTACGGCTGCATCAGTTAGTTTTGGGGTCTCTCCTTCCTAGCAGGTTTGGGGGTTACAGGCATGCATGGCTGTGCTTACTTGTTTACATAGGATCTGGAGTATACGGTTTTACTTCTGTCTCAACTTGGTTCTCTTTAATTTCTTCTCCTTGCCTTACTGCTTTTCTTGCTATTTTCTTTACAGTGTTCTGCAGAATGGGAGGATAGATACCTTGATCTTAAGGAAAAGCTATTCTTTCACTAGTAAAGGTATTGATTACAGGGCTTCCCTTGAATCTCTGTCAGGTAAGAAAATTCCCTCACCTCCTACTGCAAACCGTTTGATAATGAATGAGAGCTGATTTCTGCCAAGTGCCTTTTCTACTTGTATGGAATGACCGTGTGACTTTTCTGCTGTGTGGGGTTCTATATCAAATATGGTAAATGGCACCGACTGGCCTCTGCTGTGGGACAAGTCTTCCTCAGTTACAGGACCTTTTCCCCTCTTACGCCGTGCTGGATCCAACTTGCTAAGATCCCATCTGTGGCTCTTCCATCTATGTCACCACAGAATGATGCTGGTCAGTATTCTCCTGGTCTTGTAATGCTTTGCTTAGCTTAGGCCTCAGGGGAATGGCTGGTCTCATAAACTCAGCTGACAGAGTAGTTCTTCCTCTGTGATGTTCTGGCAAGTCTGTAGAATTGGTATCAGAGGATTTACCAGGAAAGCCAGAAAGACATGACCTTCTCTTTGTGGGAATTTTAGCTGCAAATTCAAGTTCTCTAGCAGACATGGAACTATTAAAGTTATCTACCTTTGCATAAGCATTCCTAATTTTTCTAAAGGATTACCTATTTTGCCTGTTCTAAATTTACTAGCATAAAAATATCCCCAATATTCTCATATTAATGTCTACAGGCTCTTTAGTGATGTTCCTACTTTGATTTCTGCCACAATAATCAGTGTTTTCTCTCTTTCTTATTAGCTTAGAAGGAGGTTAATTAATTTTATTGTTCTTAACAGGCATTTATTTCTTGTATTTATATCTTTTTCTGCTTTCGTTCCACTATATTTTGTTTCTCTCTTACATTTCATATTTTCATTTACTTCTTGCCTTGTGTTACAGTCAGGTTCACATTGTTGGCAGAAAACACCTGACCAAGAACATCTTGTGTGAAAAAAGGTTGATTCTGGCTTACAGACTTAAGGGGAGGCTCCACGATGGCAGGGGAAAATGATGGCATGAACAGAGGGTGGACATCACCTCCTGGCCAACATCAAGCAGACAATAGCAACAGGAGAGTATGCCCAACACTGGCAAGAGGAAGCTGGTTGTAACACCCATAAAACCCGCCCCCAACAATACACCATCTCCAGGAAGCTTTAATTCCCAAATTGCCATCAGCTGGGGACCTAGCATTCAGAACACCTAAGTTTATAGGGGACACCTGAAATCAAATCACCACATTCATAAACTGATAACCATCCATGATATAAAATAGAGTGCATTCAGTCCAACTTTAAAAGTCCCCATAGATTTTAATCAATCCCAATGACATTCAAATATTCCCATAGTCTAAGATTTTTTAACTGGGCCATAATACCAAAACACAACCAAAAAAAATCATAATGGCACAGAATAAACATTCACACTGAAAAAGATGGTATTGGGTATAGCAAAGAAATATTCAATAAATACAAGATTTAAACAGTGTAAACATAAACTCTGTACCTACAAGTCCAGCAATTCTAGTCAGTGACAAGTCTCTAAGTCTGATAATTCTAACCAGCAACAAGTCTCTGGAGTTCCAGTTCCACCCCTCCAGCTATGCTACTCACAGTCCTGGAAAACTTCATCGGGGCTGGCAGCTTTCCTTAGCAGCCATGTCGTGGTCCCTGCATCTCCACTGGGTCTCCACTGCAACCCACGGTTCATCCTCATGGCACCATTGGGGTCTCCATGAGGTAATCTAACAAGCCTGCTTCACATTGCCCATGGTCCATTTCCAAAATACAAGCCTATGTTGGAAATTCAATGACCCCCTCTTTCTTGCATTTCTTATGCTCCATAGTACCAGGAGGACTTCCAACTTGTTAATCCAGGAGGGGGGATGAAGCAGACTTTGAATGGGACATACCTTCAGTATGCAGACCCCTACCAAAGAGTCTACATTCTTCCTGTTGCCCCAATGTAGGCTAGCATGCACAATCTCAATGGGTGTAATCTCTCAAACAATTGTAGCTGAATGGGCAGCAGTTTCAGCCCAAAGGCCTCATTTTTTTTTCTGTGCCATATCCCATTGATCACATCAGTCCATTTCTATACAATGCAACCCTGAACAGGTTCTCAGGACATTGGCATAACAGCAAACCTCTCACACAAACTGCTTCTAGCCCAGTCCAGGAAAAGTTCTTTCTCACTCTCATAAGCCCAACCTCACAGTCCATGGTTCTTACTGCATTCATGTCTTTCAACTCTGACCAGAATAGTCCATCAAGCTGTACTTATAACACTGCAAGGCGTCTCTTAGGACAAGATTTCAAATTCTTCTACATTCTTTCCTCAAAAATCAGCTCCAAGGAAAAGATGATGACATCAAAATAAAAGAAAGACTGATTGAGAGGGGGAGGGGATATGATGGAGAGTGGAGTTTCAAAGGGCAAAGTCGAGGGAAATTACCATGGGATATTGTTAACAATCATGGAAGTTGTTCATTATATAAATATAAAAAATCAGCTCTAAAAGGCCCAAAACTACACTCACAGGTCTAGCAGTAATGATCCCACTTCTTAGTGCCAACTTTGCTGCTATAGTCAGGTGTGCATTGCTGGCAGAAAACACCTGACCAAGAGCAACTTGTGGGAATAAAAAAAGTTTTATTTTGGCTTAAAGACTTGAGGGTAAGTTCCATGATGGCAATGGAAAATGATGGCATTAGCAGAGGGTGGACATCGCCTTCTGGCCAATATCAGGTGGACAACAGCAACAGGAGAATATGCCCAACACTGGCAAGAGGAAGCTGGTTAATAATACTCATAAGCCTGCCTTCAACAATACATTACCTCCAGGAGGCTTTAATTCCCAAATTGCCATCAACTGGGAACCTAGCATTCAGAACACCTAAGTTTATGGGGGAACCTGAATCAAATCACCACATCTTGTGTTTGATGTGGCCTTCCTTTAAAAACTTGCCTTCTATTATCTTAAAATTCTGTGATTTTTAAAAATTATATAAATTTTCATCTAAGTCTTACCTTATCTGCTCTCCATAATTTTTTTTTTTTCCTGAGGTTGGGTCTCACTCTATCTAGTTCAGGCTGACCTAGAATTCACTATGTAGTCTCAGGATAGCTTCAAACTCACAGTGATCCTCTTATGTCTACCTCCTAAGTGCTAGGATTAAAGGCATGTGCCACCACACCCGGCTCAAAACTCTTCATGCTATATATTTTAATTACTGTTCAACTAAGATCTTTTATAAGTTTTTTGGGGGAGTTTTGTGTCCTGTGTATTTTTAGAAGATTATTGTTTCATATTCAAATGTCTAAGGATTTTCCAGGTTTTTCTGTTACTGATTTCTAGATTAATTCCACTCTAGTCAAACAACTTACTTTATAAGTTTTCAATCTTTTAAAATTTCTTATTTACAGTTGCTAGCCCAGAATCTGTGGTAGAGCAAGTGGGAGTCACTGCAGCATTGGTAATCTGTAGATCAACTGGGCTGTGCTGCCTGAGCAGGGTTCCATTATCTGTCTTGTCAATCATCACTGAGTGGGGTAACAAACCAGTAGTCAATCACTGAGAGGGGTAACAAATCAGTCAGTCACTGAGTGGGGTTACAAATCAGTCATTCCCTGAAGGGGGTAACAAGTAAGTCAGTCACTGAGAGGGGTAACAAATCAGTCAGTCCTTGAGTGAGGTAACAATCAGTCAGGCCCTGAGTGGGGTAACAAATCGGTCAGTCCTTGAGTGGTGTACCAGATCAGTCAGTCCCTGAGTGGGGTAATAAATCAGTCAGTTCCTGAGTGAGGTAACAATCATTCAGTCCCTGAGTGAGGTAACAAATCCGTCAGTCACTGAGTGGGGTAGCAAATCAGTCAGTCACTAAGTGAGGTAACAAATCAGTCATTGAGTGAGATAACAAATCAGTCAGTCCCTGAGTGAGGTAACAATCAGTCAGTCACTGAGTGGGGTAACAAACCAGTCAGTCACTGAGATAACAAAGGGGCAAATGAGTTTGGCCTTGTTCTGTTTGCAGCACTGTAGAGGTTTGTTGCACGTTCTCTGAGTTTTATTGTAAGAGGCATACATATTTGGGACTATGATAGCCTTTATTTTTTGGTTTGGGCAAATGTTTTATTTGTTACAGCAAAAGGTAGAAGAAACATATATAGAAAACTTACCTCTCTTTTCCTTCAAGGTAACCTCTGTTACTAATTCAATGTGAAATGTAATGGATCTTTTCTCTAAATACATACTTTTGATCGGGAAATAACTTTTTAAAGTTAGCATACAGATATTTAGGTATGGGAGAATGTTGGGGGAATAGGAAGATTTGGGATGACAAGAGTGATGGGCATCAACAAAAATAAATTACATTTGAGAATGCCAGAATTTATCACTTATAGCTTTTTAAACTGGCCACTTAATTTTTTTTTAATTTTATTTATTTGAGAGAGAGGCAGAGAGAGAGAAAGAGAGGGAGGGAGAGGGAGAGAGAGAAAGGATGTACCAGGGTCTCTAGCCACTACAAACAAATTTCAGATGGATGTTCCACCTTGTACACTGACTTAGATGGATCCTGGGGAAACTGAACCTAGGTCCTCTGGCTTTGCAGGCAAGCACCTTAACCACTAAGCCATTTCTCCAGTCCAAACTGGCCACTTTTAATCATGCACTTAGAGCCAAATCCTTAACGTTCTGGTCATGGTTTTTACAGATATTTTTCTTTACCCCTCTTCCTAAGACCCCAGTTACACATCAGGCCACTAGATATTGTTCCATCACTCACTGTGTTTTGTTAGACTTTATTCAATTATTTAAACGACCTTCTGGATGGTTTCTTTGGTTGGGTCTATGAGCGCGCTGGGCTCCGTCTTCAGTGTCTGCTCTACTGTAACTTTCACCCACCTGCGTCTCATCTCCAGACTCCACGCAGGTTGTCTTAGCTCTTCTGCCTTCTTTGCCGCATGGACGAGGTCTGTAACTACTGTCTAATGCTCTCCTCTCGCTCCATCATCTGTGCCATTTCTGGTGGGGTTTCTCTCCTTGTGCGGGGAGAAGTGGTTTCCCGATTGTCTGCCTATGTGGTGATTCTGACTGAAGGCCACCTGTGAAGGGCACGTGGCAGGTGCTGGAACTTATTGCCTTCTTTCATAAGCAGGGGTCTTTAACTTCTGATCCATCTCTCCTGTCCCTGTCTTCTTTTAAATATTGTTTGGACTTTGTTCTGTGGGGTCGTTAAATTATGCAGAATCACTCAATCCTGTGTTTTGTTTTTAAGCACTTTTAGGGCAAGTAGAGAATGGCTTCTTGTCTAGGACCAGTTTGGCTCAGGAGGTCTCTATCTCACGTTTAGTGCTTGACTAAAGAGCTCAGGAAACATTCTTGGCCCTAGGTTCCTAGGATGGCTCTGCCTGCTCTTGTCTGGTGATCTTCTCTTTTTGTCTAATGGTCTTCCCCACTCCCATCTGGTATTCTCTCCACTCCTCTGTGGCAATCCTTCCATTCCCACCTGGTGATCTTCCCCTCTTCTTTCTGGTAGTTCTCCCTGCTCCCATCTGGTGATCCTTCCCTCTCCTCTCTGGTGATCTTCCCATCTCTTCTCTGGTGGTCCTCCCTGCTCCCATTTAGTGATCCTTCCTTCTCCTCTCTGGTGATCCTCTCCTCTCCTCTAGTGGTACTCCCCAATCCTGTCTGGTGATCCTCCTCACTCCTGTCCTGTGTGATGATATTCCCCTCTCCTCTAGTGCTCCTCCCCTTGAGCTTGGTAGCTTCCTCTCCTGTACACACAGGTTAAGAAGCTGCAGTCACAGTGGATTCCTCAGCAGACCCCTGGAGGCCTTCCTCAGTACAACTTACTCCTCTCCAGTATTTTTCTCCAGCAAATTCCAGCCACCTGGGGCTCCCCAAATTTAATATCTACTCCTCAATTCAGTAAAGATGCCAGGAATTGCACTTCCCTCTCGGCCCTGTAGCTTGGAGACCCTGACTGAGGACCCTCCTAGAATTCACTGTGGCTAGCTGCCTTCTCTCAGGGGTCACTGTCTATGCAGCCTGTCGACCAATATCCGGATATATTATGCGGTTTTATAGTTGCTTAAAAAGATAGCTGGTCTCCACTTGAACATGGCCTAAAATTCAAGTTCCCACAGCACTAGTCAGCTCTCACACAGCACTGTCCTTTATTTTAAGTTTTGGCTCAATAATTTCCCTCATTAGATTGCATGACCTCCTGCACATAAAGAGCTTCCAACACACAGTCAACCAATATTGCAAGCTTAGGGTCCTCCAAGCAGCATAGATATCAAGTAGATGTCTAGAGACCGGTCTGTCTAATAAATATAGATGCAACACCAACTGCTACCACCACTCCTAGAGGAGAACACGGGGTCCTCTAGCAAGAGTAGAGATCAAGCACATACCTAAAGACCAGCCGCATGATAAACATAGATGCAATACCACCTGCTCACATCACTGTCAGAGGAGAACATTTACTAGGAGGCCAACCCATAAGCAAGATAGAGTGGCTAGAAAACTCCCACCTAGCTCAGATGAATGTCCTTTATCTGAAATGCTTGGAATTTTTTTTATTCTGGAATATTTCCACATGATAATAAATATGTGGGGGATGGAGCTCAAGTCTAAGGAGAAAATTCATTTATGAGCTACATCTGTCTCATACACATGATCTGAAGGTACTTTGTAAAGTACACTTAGTGTCTTTAAGTTGTGACTGCAGTCTATCACATGAGGTCAAGTCTGGAATTTTTCATCAGGGGCATCAAGTCAGTTTAATATCAGTGCTCAAAATGTTCAGGTTTTGGAGAATTTCAGAATTTTGGATTTTTTCCGAATTTTGGATCACGGATGGTTAACTTATAAATTACAGGCTTCAAGATACCAATCTATGTTTTAGTTTACTGTCTGTGTCTCCTAGAGATATATCCACAATATCCACAAATGCCCCATATACAAAAAAGCCAGAATCATATGTAGATGCTACAAAGAAGTCAGTGGGTACATGGGCACCCGAGTTGGCAGAAAGGAGAGAATGCAAGCGTATTTGGTGGGGAAAACTGAGGGAAGCAGTAGTGGAGAAATGAGTGATTTCTAAGTGCAATGGAGACAAGAAGAGTTTTTCAAATGGCTAGGTCTTTTCTTAATATGTATTTATCAGAACTTTCATGGTATGTATCTTAAAACTGACAAAGACAAATTTAATAAGAAAACAAACAAAATGTTTTAAATAGTGAGTACACATAGTTTAAAGAGTATTTTTTTTTTTTTTACTCTAAAGAAGATAAGATTCAGGAATGGCTGAAAGACTGCAAGTATAGAAGGGATTATGCAGAAAAAAAAAATGAGACCATCTGTTCTCCTTCTCCAGTGATGAATCAAATTAAAGGGAATGGGCTCAACGATAATAGAAAAGGATCATTCTAGCAGTAATGGTCATTAGAAATAGACAGCATTTAACAAAGGTACATTGCCAACTTCTTTCCTAGGAAATCTTTGAGGATAGACAGGCTATCCCCTTTCCATAAGTATAACAGGGGTACATTCCCGAGGCGCCTCCGCAGTGTGTGGAAAACGCTGTGCTTGGTGTGTCTCACTCAGTGTCCACCAAGGGGCACAATCAACAAAGGTTCCAGCTGCTCTTGGAACAGATGGAAATGAAGAGGGAGGGTCTGGCTGATCTGGGTAGAAGGCCAGACATCTGCATTCACCTTGGATTTTTGTTCTGTTACTTATAATGAGAAGATTGTAAGAAAGGGCCATGTGCGTGTCCCAGTGTTTAGCGTGGGGGTGGCAGGTACCTGGTGTGTTTAGAACTAGGAGGAAGGAAGGCCATCAAATGCCTTGGCTTCCAGAGACGTGGTGAGATACTGGTCTGTAAGTTTCTTTCTAGGAGGTGATACAATATAATACACAAAATGCTGGTCTTTGGTGAGCAAAGAACATCTGAATCCCCGATGTGCCTATACACAGCAAACCCTGCTAGGCATAAAGCTACAACTGGAAGCCTATTATCTCACACAAGAAATGAGCAAACTTACTGATTCTTCATTTGACATGATTCAGGGCAAATCTCCATGGGCTTACTATAATCTGGGCTAAATCTCCAGTGAAGTTAGAGAATAGTGTTCACTGTTTCAAGACACTGAACTTCAGCTGGTGACCGACTGCAAACTAAGTACACTGGAGGGTCACAAGGCAAGAAGATGAGCCTTGTCAGCATCGTGGAGCAGACACTTAACCCAAGGGGCACTTTACACACAGCATGCCTGAGTGAGACATGAGTCCTTCACATGTTCAAGAAATTGTCAAAACTATGTCAAACTGTCTCCTCACAACGCCCACTTGGAATACAAACTCCCAAAGCCCCCCACCCCCTCCCGCCAGCTCTCCAGAAGAGAGTTTTTGTTAGACCACATGCCCCTGCAACATACGCTTGTTAAGACCCACTCCTCCTTGTTCAAAACCACGACTCAAGCCTCGGCTCCCAATGTAGTAACTGGCATGCCTTTGGTGTGCAAGTACAAACAACAGCCAAAGTTGAAACCCTGCAGTATCTGTGTACCAACATGTAGATTTCCTCTTCTTTCCTCCCTCCTCTCCTGTCCTCTCTTCCCTCTCCCCTTCCTCCCCCTCCCCTCCACTCCCCTCTTCTTTTCTTTTCTTTTCTTTTCTTTTCTTTTCTTTTCTTTTCTTTTCTTTTCTTTTCTTTTCTTTCCTTTCTTTTCTTTTTGGTTTGCTGACACAGTGTCTCACTCTAGCCGGGGCTGGCCTCCAACTTGCTAGTAGGTTGGCCTCAAGCTTAGGATGCCACTGCCTCAGTGGTATGGGATGCATACACACACCACATCTGGTTCTACAGAATTCCATGTAGGGGTTATAAGCAGATGAGGTGAGGATGTCTAAGGGACACCTTTTTTTTTAGTATTTTATTTTAATTTATTTATTTTGAGAGAAGGAAAGAGGATGAGAGAGAGAGAGAGAATGGGCAAACCAGGGCTTTCAGCCACTGCTGACGAACTCCAGACACGTGCGCCCCCTTGTGTATCTGGCTTATATGGATACTGGGGAATCCAACAGAGGTTCTTTGGCTTTGCAGGCAAGAGCTTTATCCACTAAGCCACTTTCCAGCCCAAGAGACACCTTTTGAAGCTGTTTGCATAGCAAAGCAAAGATCCCAATGCTTCCTAAAAATGCTTCATCTACTTTACAATGACTGTTCATTGTGATCAACAGGAAGATTATATTAATGTTGCTGTTATTATTACCAGGGTCTCCTGGAAGCACAGATGGAGGTACTGAGGGGTGCCAAAGCCCCCTCTGAGAACCTGTGTCTCCAGTTTGGGGATTGGCTGGAATGTGGAGTGCCATTTGCAGCCTGGGATGGAGCTTCTTTCTGTGCAGAACTAACCAGCCTTGGCTTTCCCCATCATCAAATAAACTAACATCACCAGTGCTGCATCCCAGCCACCCCAGATGGTAGCTTAATAGGCTGAAAGAATTAATAGTGCACCTCCAAGCACATTATTCACCCAGAGAATGGGAGGAATCTGGCCTATTGTCCCCCATACAATTGCTAAATAATATGCAATCACAGAAATGAAGCATGGCATATGGTAATCTCTCTAGTACATTGACAGTCATTGTAATAAAAGTGCTATTCAAAACCCGCAGAGAAATTTGAAAAGCATACCTTTCTTTTCAGGAAGAAACATCACAATAAGACAAGACAGTCCTCCTAGGCACAGAAATGCTGCTAATGTCCGCTTCCGGCCAAACCTAAATAGAAATAAATTATAGACGTCTGTTAAGAATCTTATAAATTCATCTGCGCCTTCCTCCCAACTTTGCTATTTAAAATGGCCTCAGTTTCATTTTTCTTAAGGTGTGAGTAGCAAATGTGCTGGTTAGGAGAGGGATCAGATATAAAATAACCACCATAAAAAGAGAAGCGCACCGGGTGGCAGGGCTCCATTGTGTGCCCTGGAAAGCACATGGAGTCATTGTGGTTCTAGGAGTGTGTACTCTGTTCCAGGCACTGTTTGAAATGTGTCCTAGCAATGAACTTAACCCCGAACAACAAGCCCAGAACCCCGCATTGGTGCATCTTCAGTCTTCCAGAGAAGGAAAATGACACAGAGAATGCAGCTTCTAACTGGTCCATTCCCTGGTTTCCTGAATCTTATGGAGTTGAAAGTTTTCAACATGGTTTTTAAAAAGTCTTTCTCTTAGAAATATAAATAGGAAAAAAAATTCTTGTTAGTGGTTTTGAATTAAGTAAAATGTAGTGTACACTTCAAGATGACTTTCTTTTTTGTTGTTTTGTTTTGTTTTTAACAAATGTTTTTTATTTTATTTTATTTGCAAGCAGAGAGATGAAAGAGAGAATGGGCATGCCAGGGTCTTCTGCCATTGCCAACAAATTCCACATGCACGTGCCACTTTGTATTCCAACTTTATGTGGGGATAGGGGAATTGAACCCACAATGTCAGGCTTTGCTAGTGAGCAACTGTAATGGCTGATCCTTCTCCCCAGCCCCAGACTGACTTTCAAATAAGAGCTCTAGATGGGGAAAGCTATTAACATTGATAATCAATCTCAGTTTGCCAGGGGCCAGCAACATGCCAGGTAGGTGGCTAGCAGCTAAAGGAGCACTTGTACTTCTGATAACAACTGGTCAGGGGAACTCTGATCCCTGCTTTGAGGATGAGGATGAATGGAAGCTCAATGAGGAACTTAGCGAGGTCATAAAACTAACACAAGGCTAGACAGGCACTAAAGTCAGCTTGATCCTTTCCTCTACTCCAGACTCCAGCCCTGCCTCTAGGCAATGGTTGCTGGGAGACAAGAAAGGTCTAGAATCTTCTCTTCCAGATCTAAGAGCCAGTATGGAATGCCTTTCAAGTGATATGTACCCTGGTAGGGCTGGCCCTAGAGATGGAAACAGAGGCTGCCCTCACAGCTCTGGTGAGACTGTAAGCGGCCACCAAGGGAAGTGGCAGCAGCAAAGGAACAGCACGCGGCACAGGGGGCTGCTGGGTGAGACCTGAGGCTGAAGGCTGACCTGGGCCTCAGACCATGACGAACGTGATCCACAGGGCACTCGCCCAGGAGTCAACCCGGGCTCAACCACCGCCAAGTCCTGATAGTGAAGGGCTCGGCTGAAGCAGGCTGGCAGCAGCGTGAGCCACCATGCTAAAGAGAGCCTAGTCTGGGAGAGAGTGACAACCGCACAAGGCAACCGAAAACAAGCGATTTTTAAACCTAGTACACTGCTGCTCTATGGAAACGAAATCAAATGACGATGGAATCATGAAAGTGTGGTGATATACACAATGGAGTTTTACTCAACTATAAGGAAAATGAAGTTACAAAATTTTCTGGAAAGATGGATAAAACTGGAAAATATTATGCTGAGTGAGGTAATCCAAGCCCAGGAAGACAAAAGTCATATGTTCTCTCTTATATGTGGGTCCTAATTCTGTGTTGTGTGTGTGTGTGTGTGTGTAAATACAGTAGGTATGTGTGTAAATAAGGGAGCGCAAAGCAGAGTACGGGCTGTGATTGCAGATAGGAGACCATGGGAGAGCAGAATAATGATAAGAAGTGTAATACGAAAGGAAAAAAGAGGTTAAGTTATGGGGAAGGCACAAGAGGAAATGGGGAAAGGAAGCCAAAAAAAACCTTGACAGCACCATAATTAAGCCCAGTTCTTTAAATTTTTGAAAATGAGAAGATGGGGCTGGAGAGATGGCTTAGCAGTTAAGGCACTTGCCTGCAAAGCCTAAGGACCCATGCTCGACTCTCCAGATCCCAAGTAAGCCAGACCCTCCAGGTGACACAAACAAGCAAGGTCACATGTGCGGACAAGATGGTGCATGTATCTGGAGTTCAACTGCAGTGGCTGAAGGCCCTGGCATGCCCATTCTCTCTACTCTCCCTCCACTTACCTCTTTCTCTTTCACTTCCAGATTAAAAAAAAAAAATGAGGGGAGGGTGTTCCGTGAACAACTGTGAATATACATTTCAGGACTGTGCTTTCTGCTCATGAGTAGCAAAAGCAGGATGTCCTCTTCCCCTCCACAGAGCAGGCCTTAGGAGGTAAAAAAAAGTCCTTCTTGTCCTGTTCAGCAGTTTGATTTTACTTTTGTCTTTCTGCTTTTAAAAACTTCTAAATACTAATTGTCAAGTTGGTAGAATTTTATCTACATGAAGCTAGCAACCCAATCAGTGAGATCAAACAGTTTATATATGAGAGTATTCAACAAGCCTCAGATGGCAATGCCTTTAACGCTGGGTTAAAGTCTATGTAAATACTCTTCCTCATGAAACTCAGGAACTACTACAGTAAAAACTGAAATTAGCTGCCTATGGCCTGAAAGAAACTCTAATCACCATGGCAATTAGTAACCACTGCCTACTGCCCAAGAACAGACTCTTTAGGCATGTCCACACATCCTCGGAGACGTGCCTCGTTCTGATCCATACTCACCACGTTTGGTTGATGAGGTAGATGCAGAGAGGGTAAGATGGAATCTCTATAAGGCCGGACAGGGCCAGGTTGGCATAAATACTTCCCCCTAGGTCCCCCGCACTCAGGGTGAGGCCATAATACACCAGACTGCACACAAACCTACAGTTGGGGAATGGGAGGGTCAAAGGACAAGGAGGTAAGAGATAGGATCACAGAAAAAATGCAAAATCATTTTCAGGAGAGATTAAAATAGCACCAGTTCAGTGTAATACAATCTGCTGTAAGCCATGCAACTCCCACTATGCTTCTATCCTGTTAAAAAACAAAACATAATGGGGTGTGGAAGTGATTTATGTATACATATTAGACAAAGCAAATGGATGGCCAGTCCCTGAAGGAGGAAGGACATTGTTCCTGCCTCCTTAAGCATTTGTGCACTGAAGAGAAAACAATGGCTCTGTTCTTGCTCTATTTAATCCAACAATTTACAAAGCAAGGGCTCCAGCCCTGTGATAGTATCTGAAAGACTGGAGAGTCTCCCATGGAGAATGTCCAGGAAGAAACTGCCAATGGGCTGGCTAGCAAGTGTGGGCTGGGATGTGACTGGATCCTCTGAAGAGTCAGCTGCAGGCCCCAAATCCATTCCCTACCATCCAAGCACTTCCCAGCCAAGGCCGGCACCACACCCCACACTGGGTAGGAACACTTGCTACAGAGCAGAGAACAACGGGCCAGGGGCACAGCAGAGCCCTTAAGAAGAAATGAATGTATTTCTGCACACCCTTTCTGAAATCCACATGAGCGAGAACCTCCCAGCCTGGGCACCGTGTGAGATACACACCATGACCTGCTGTGGAAAACCAAACGCCAAGGAGCTTGGATCACCAGAGTGCCAACCTGAAGCTCCAGGCCAGAGTGAAGGACGTAACCGGAGCTTCCGGGACCAGTCAACTGCAGTATTAGAAACCAGAACGAGTAGCTATACAAACTCCAAGCTGGACCTACTGCAAGGTGTCTGGTAAACCAGAAATTCCTACTCAAGACATATTGATGTTTTCTGCAATTCAGTGTGACCAGTGCCTGTTAAAGAGGTACTCATTGGGCTGCAGAGATGGCTTAGTGGTTAAGCGCTTGCCTGTGAAGCCTAAGGACCCCAGTTTGAGACTTGATTCCCCAGGACCCACGTTAGCCAGATGCACAAGGAGGCACACGCATCTGGAGTTCGTTTGCAGTGGCTGGAGGCCCTGACGCACCCAACCTCTCTCTCTTTCCTCCTCTCTGTCACTCTCATATAAATAAATAAAAATTTAAAAAATTAAAAAAAGAGGTACTCATTTGTGTCCCTTCCATTTTCCTTAGACAAAGCTTGGGGAGCAGTGTCTGTGTTGGAATCAAATGGGGAAGAGAAAGCTTGATTCCTCTCTCCATTAAGACACAGCAGTGGCCAGGTGTTTGGGCTGTTAAGAACAGGCTATCGTGGGCAGAGGGTGTAGCTCAGTGGCAGGGCAGTGGAGCCCTTGGCCTGCATGTGGGAGGCCCTGGGTTCAATGCCCTGTACCACGAAGAAGTAGGCTATGGTGATGCGGGGGGAAGGGGGGTGCAGGACTCCCAGAAATAGCAGCGAGGTGACTGCTGCCCTTTGCTCCTCGGTAGGGTAGAGCTGCCCCTGGACGCTGAAGTGCAGGAGCAGTGCTGCAGCTGGATCACCACAGGAAGGATGCAAGGTGACAGTTCCTGCTTCCCCTGTCCCCTAGGTACCTTGCATACACACATAAGGCTAAACCAATGCAAATCATGCAGTTTTTAAAAGTAGTTTTAAAAATGCTTTCCACCTGCAGAACAGACCTTGCTCTTACCTAATGCTTTTGTGCATACGTGCTTGCATGCGTGCGTGTGTGTGTGGGCGCATGTGCACGTACAAGTGTGTGGATCTAGTCCACATTTAACATAAAAATTCTGGCCATGCAAACACACCTATGTAGACCAAGTTGGGATAGCTGTGAGTCAGGGCAAGAATAGTGAAAGCCTCTCTTTTCAGATGGTGATGACCACTGGGATGACCTAAAAGGCACCATAGTGCTAAGATGTGACAGAGGAGTGCTCAGCACTGAAACATCTCTATCACACCTTCCAAGGCTCAGGGACCACTGCAGAAGAGGTGATGAAAGGAATGTAGGAGCCAAAGGAAGGGCAGGACTCATTACAATACAATCATTCGGATACAAATTGGCCTTGATATTCATGACCTCACAGTGCCTAGCACTGCCTTCACAAGACCCTCATAATAGGAGGAAAAGATGATATCAAAATAAGAGAGACTAGCCGGGCATGGTGGTGCATGCCTTTAATCTCAGCACTTGGGAGGCTGGGGTAAGAGGATCGTTATGAGTTCGAGGCCAGCCTGGGCTAGAGTGAGACCCTATCTTGAAATAAATAAATAGAGACTAATGGAGAGAGGGAGAGGAAAGCAGGGGAGAGGAGGGAATTGTCATGGTTTATCATCTGCAAGTAAGGAAACTGTCAAAAAGGAAATAGACAAAGCCCATTCAGGTCAACAGGGGCATTTAGTTAGCGGTGATGGCGAGAGAACAGGACAGCAGGAGGATGGGAAGCCACACTGTCCCCTAGTCTCTGCTGTGCAAGGGGCCTTCATGCCAGAATTTGTCACTGGCATGCACTCTTAAAGCTATTAAAATCATTTCAATATTCTTTAAATATCTGAAACAAAGTTTAAAAGGCTTGCATAATATTTAACAGTATATTTAGGGTATGAACAAAATATTTGAAGAGGCACTTCTGTGGGAAATAACAAAAGGAACAGATGTTAAACAACGTGATATAACTTTACTCCCAAGTTAGTTTTCTTCCATGGCATAGCCATAGAAAAGGTTTTAGAATTTTATAGCATTGACAAAAGAATGAAACAGGTGGACAATTAGGACATGTTGTAACATTCTGAGCCTCGGGGAAGAGGTTCTTTGGAGATGAGCTCCTTTGCTGTATACGAAATAAAACAAACAGGGCTAAGCTCTCTCATTTTGTACCTTGTAAAAATCAGACCCTGGAGGTTAATATACCTGGAAGAAAACTGAAAATTTAAGCAAAAATAAAAACAGCAAGCAATTCTCCACAAGTAGATGCCTCCTCCAAGCCAAGGGGTTTAACTGACTGCCTGCTACATGACAAGCATCTCCAAGTCTGACAGAGTATTTTGTTCCTGAACATAGTCCCAAGCGATCACTTTTACTTGTGAGACCCTCAAATCATAGCTGTATGATGTGCTACTGGGTTGGGTTTGTAGAGGATCTCTTAATCTCCATGTCCCAAGCTTGTCGACTCTGCTCGACATTCCCATGCTCCTGTGCACATATGCAGTGCTGGCTCTGTGGGAGAAGGCAGTCGCCGGCGAGCAGCGGCCTGTGACCGTGCAGGTGGCAGTCAGTACATGGGAAGGAAAACAGCATCGCGACACAGAAAGTTTTCTCCTTAGCTCTTATTCTCAAGCTACAGTTGTTTTCAGCTTTACATGTTAAGACTGCTCTCTTATAGGGCAAAAAATGACGACATTAAAGTAGAAGAGGGGGAAAAAAATAAAATAGAAGAGGGACCAGTTGGAAAAAAGAAGGCGCTCCGTAGAGAGCTGAACCAGGAGGAAGGACGAAGGAGGGTGGTGGTGGGTGTTATGATAAAGGGTACATGGTGCCCTTGTAACATAGGTATGGAGGTTGTCAATAAATTTTTTTTAAATACTTAAGCAGACATTGTTCCAGTATTAGCATAAGAATTAAAGAACATTAGGCTGTGTGTATTCTACAAATTATGCCTGTTTTTAGGTATCTAAATAATCCCATAAAATAAAAAAAAAATTCCCATAGTTACTTTCTTTTTCCCTCCTATGAAAATCTATATAAACAGCACAATCACCCTTAGGCCAGCATTATGATGATTGTGCACAGTACTGGGCAGGTGACAGCCATGGCATTTTCATGAAATGGACAGTATTAAAACTAAAATGCATACAAACTGCATGTGCACATCACTTCCTCCTTCCCACAGCTTCACTAAAGGGTGCTATCTGGGGACACCAGATGCACCTTACACGAACCCTGGAGGACAGGGAGACATGGAAGAATATGCCAAGCAATAGGAAACCAGGCTGAGACTGCTAACATTTCATGCACTGATCTGGTCTGTGGCCAGGGTCCATCACCTCAAACTCCTAGGATTCCATCAGCACAAGGGAAAAGCTTTCGCTCACCTCAGTGAGTTTGTGAGCTGAGTGAGTGCCACGGCCAGCGTGGCCCAGATGATGCAACTGAACTGTGCTAAGAAACTGCTTGATTTCAAAACCACAGGCAGCTAGTTTTTTATTATTATTTATTTATTTTAGAGTGACTGAGAGAGAGAAAGAGGCAGATAGAGAGAGAGAGACAATGGGTGTGCCAGGGCCTCCAGCCACTGCAAACGAACTCCAGACATGTGCGCCCCCTTGTGCATCTGGCTAACGTGGGACCTGGGGAACCGAGCCTCAAACCAGGGTCCTTAGGCTTCACAGGCAAGCGCTTAACCACTAAGCCATCTCTCCGGCCCACAGGCAACTCTTTTTAAAGTCTTGTTTAGGAACTCTTTAGATTCTGGTAGACTTGTTTGCTCACTTGCCATCTGTTTTTGCAAACGAGGTCTTAAATGTTTCTATTAAATACTTCATGAATAAAGATGTGTTTCTAATGTCTACTTACTCAAATTCTGAAATCCTGCCAAGGAGGCACCATCACCTTCTGCCTGAGAGAGCAGAGGAGTGTGCGCAGCAGGTGGAGGGCCAGGGACCGTGTTTTTGTGAAAACAGCTTCATGCTAACAGGAGGTAAATATTCCTACAACCCTGAAGAAGGAAGAGATTACTGAGACCTTTCGCACCCTGAATTTAAGGTCACAAAATACCGAATTACCAGATGAACATCAGGATCAGGGTGTGTCCCAAGAGAACTCGGTACCGGAAGAGATCCAGGAAACTTCCTGTCTCCTTGGCGCTCCGGTTGGCCGGATGTGATAGTGAGAACGTGCACCTGAGCTTGCGGTTCCTCCTGGCGATGAGGTACAGTGCCTCCTCGGCCTCACTCAGTCGACCCTGGGAGTATAACCAACGAGGTGATTCAGGAATGTATCTGAAAGAGATGTCATTAAAGGCTGTATATTCAAACAGGTGCATGTGCAGCGGGGAGACCAGCACCCCTCAGGAACGGATTCCCTCGCCACAGCTAGTTCTGCTTAGGCCGAAAGTTTGACTTTCCCAGTGCCATACATATGAGAGAGGAAGAGAGAAAGGCCTTTTGTTTCTGTTTTTGAGATAGAGTCTCACTCTGGCCCAGGCTGACCTGGAATTAACTATGTACTCTCAGGGTGACCTCGAAGTCACAGCAATCCTCCTGCCTCTGCATCCCTAGTGCTGGGATTAAAGACATGTGCCACCATGTGTGGCCCAGGAACATATTCTTTTAAATTTGTTTTGTTTTGTTTTTATTTGAGAGTGACAGACAGAGAAAGAGGCAGAGAGAGAGAGAGAGAGAGAGAGAGAGAGAGAGAATGGGCGCACCAGGGCCTTCAGCCACTGCAAACGAACTCCAGATGCATGTGCCACCTTGTGCATCTGGCTTACATGGGTCCTGGGGAATCAAGGCTCGAACTGGGGTCCTTAGACTTCAAACCTAAGTACTTAACTGCTAAGTCATCTCTCTAGCCCCCCAATAACCTGTTTTTAAAACTGGTTAAAAAGGTATAGTTTACATTTATTTATGTAAATGGCATTTCATGAATGATGTATATTCTCTCAAAGCATAGGTCAGACACAGTTTAAATCTTGGCCAGATGTCATTAGAATAATATAGTAGTGGCAATATTTTATAATTTTTTTTGAGACAAAGTTTTGCTGTGTAGCTCAGGCTGGCCTAAAACTCAAGACCACCTTGCCTCAAAAATGCTGAGATTACAGGCATATACCACCATGCTTGGCCAGTGGGGGTTTTAAGTTCTGAAAAACTCTGACATTAGGACAGAAATATTTACTAGCTAATTAAACAAAGAATTGTTAAGAGTGTTTGTAACATGAGACATGTTCCTGAGGAGGGAGAGATTATTTTAAGACTATACAGATGAGACAGTCATCCCCTTCCCCACATCGGAATTTTCACTGCTTCAAGTCATCAAGTCAGCCAACATTTTTAGTATGCCCTGAAGACATTTCCTGGTCCACCAGGGTCTTAAGGAATAAAAGTCATTTATAGGAGAACTCTCTCTATAAAACAATCATTGTTTTCTACAGTCATAGAGTGTTGAATAATTACATCACACAATTTCAAAGTGTGTATATTATGTAGCTTTTATTTATTTTTGCATCTTCACTGTTCTGCATATATTTTTTTCATGAACTTTTCAAAGATAAAACTGTATCACAATGATACACTTTCTTCAAAAGAAATCTAATCTTACACTATCTGCCTAAAAAGAAATTTTGATGGATAAAATTAGCTGGTCAAGGAATTCCCCATGTCTTTCAGTAAGGACAGTGAAAACACTACAGGATTTGGAGGCCCAGTGGTCGACAATAACCATTTATTGAGCATTTCCACTTACACAGAGCAGTGTAACAGGTGTCTAGAGGAAAGATGCTGGAAACACAACACGGGAATTTTCACAGGAGTTTGACTACTGAGAAAGAGAATACTCATGCACATTAGAATGTCAACAAAAGCCAGAACAAAGTCTTCATCATCTTGGGAAATCCACTACTCATTTCCTCGCTGTCATTGTTACTGACAGACAAGGAAATAATGGCACAAACAGTGTTCTGTTGGAAGCAATCTGCCAATTAACTGGATTGATTGGCCCAATGCACATAGAACTACTGTGTATAGCCACCTGGTCCAGTTTCACTGTCACTGAAAAGAACTAAAAGACACTTGCCCTGATTACATAGATAATGTATATGAAAGTAAGTTAAAGCTGAGCAGGATTAGAAGGAGTGAAAAAGAATCCACAGGATTATGAAAAAGTGCTCTTGTCTTGGATATCCAATATACTAAAACTCTCATCAAAGGTACCCAAAAATAAGTTTTTATACAGATTGATACCTTATACATTCTGGTTTACTTTATTACTTGTTAATATCACTATGCTATGTTCTAAATGAATCACAAATAACAAAAATGGGTCATTGGAGAATTAATTAAAACTGTCTTTTATAAGAAAAAGAAGAAACTATAAGCTAATCTAATTGCCAAGATGGAACTCATTATTTAATTTACCTCCCATGCAATGCTAATGCTGCAAAAATGTATGGTTAAGTCATAGTATATTCACAAAAGAAAGATATTTTCATGGTTTGAGAGGTAGCCAGTTGCATTCTTTTGGAAATTTACTGTACTGTTTCAATGTGTTAAATGCCTTGTTGTAAAGTCAAATTTTAGGTCTAGAATTTATTATTTTCCTGACATATATTTTTCACTATGATTATCTATTATGTGGTATTGAAGTTATTTTATTAAATGCTTATACTTTAATCAAATATGTAAATTTCATAAAATATTCTGTATACTAGTACTTTAATCATGGAGCTGTGTAGGATTTGAGTTGAGGTCTTGTTTAATGTGTTTTCTTTTCTTTTCTTTTTTGTTTTTTCAAGGTAGGGTTTCACTCTAGCCCAGGCTAGCCTGGAATTCACTACAGAGTCTCAGGGTGGTCGCGAACTCACAGCAATCCTCCTACCTCTACCTCCTGAGTGCTGGGATTAAAGGCGCGCACTTTTAAAGGATATTATCTGTTTATAAGTGTGATTTCTGTGCTTTTAATTTTGTGTTTACAAAAACATTTCAGGAGGGATTTTGAAGTATAACTGTATAGTTATATTTCTAAAATGCCATCTTGCATTTATATTTAAAGTGCCTGATTGTTAGTTAAAACTAATTATGTTTCTATTTAAAAGAAGATATATGTACTTGGTTTATAATTTCTTTGGTTTTGCTTCAAAAAGAAAACTGCAAAAGCCTAAACTTTGTATTTGCCCAATAAATCACAATACATCAAAAAAAAAAAAAAATCCCCAGGAAACATAACAAACTACTACCAGTGATTGAGTTGTTAATGTCAGTCACCTGCTTCGCTTCAGCCTCTTCACAGTCTCAGAATTGCTTACAAGAAACAAAAAAATCGCTTTACAACAATTTTAAGGATGATATTTCAGAGACACTTAAGTTTGGGAAATTTAACTCTAAGTTCATTAAACTGTTTCTAGCTGGAAAAAGGTTTCTCTTGATTATTCAAACTTAGGCAGTTGTATGTCTCTGCATGCTGAGGGGCCACCAGCTCACTTCTGCAAGGATCACTTACTTGCAGTGGGCAGCCTTTGGCATGTGAGCTCCAACACATGCAGACTGTATGTACAAGACAGGAAGGTTTTTGTTGTTGTTTTGTTTTAAAGCAAAAGCAGATCTTTTTGTTGTTTTGAGGTATTATCTCATTCTAGTCCAGGCTGGCTTTATCTCTTAGTGGTCTTTCTACCTCAGCCTCCCAAGTGCTGGGATTAAAAGCAGGAGCCACTATCCCCTGCTATCAAAGCAGGTCTTTGAACATGATGGTGCCCTCTATTAGGCAGCATGATTACCTGCACCTATGGTAACCTTTGGAAGCAAAAATGCTCATTTAACAATGCTCCTTCCGCTCAAAAACATTTAAATAAGGTCTCACTGTTTAATATATAATTAGTATAGAGAAGCTGGCCTTGAACTTGTAATCCTCCTACTTCAGTGTGGTGGCTTGAATGTAGTATGTCCCCATAGCCTCATCTGTTTATAATTAAGCTTCATAAGCAAGTGGTGGGGCAGTTGGGAGGTGGATCCTTGCTGGAGGAGGAATGTTGCTGGGGACGGACCTTGAGATGTTGTAGCCAGCTCTGCTTGATCCTCTACTTCCTCCCTGCTGATGACAAGGTGAGACACTGTCTTGAGATGTTGATTCAGCTCTGCTTGATCTCCTACTTCTGCCCTGCTGATGTGACAAGGTGTGACAGTCTTGAGATGTTGTACTCAGCTCTGCTTTATCTTCTACTTCTATCCTGCTGATGACAAGGTGTGAAACTGTCTTGAGATGTTGTATTCAGCTCTGCTTGATCTCCTACTTCTGCCCTGCTGATGTGACAGTCTTGAGATGTTGTAGCTCAGTTCTGCTTGATCTTCTGCTTCCACCCTGCTGATGACAAGGTGTGACAGTCTTGAGATGTTATATTCAGCTCTGTTTGATCTTCTACTTCCTCCCTGCTGATGACAAGGTGTGACATGTCTTGAGATGTTGTATTCAGCTCTGCTTGATCTGCTTCCACCCTGCTGATGACAAGGTATGACACTGTCTTGAGATGTTATATTCAGCTCTGTTTGATCTTCTACTTCCTCCCTGCTGATGACAAGGTGTGACATATCTTGAGATGTTGTATTCAGCTCTGCTTGATCTGCTTCCACCCTGCTGATGACAAGGTGTGACACTGTCTTGAGATGTTATATTCAGCTCTGCTTGATCTTCTACTTCCTCCCTGCTGATGACAAGGTGTGACATGTCTTGAGATATTGTATTCAGCTCTGCTTGACCATCTACTTCCTCCCTGCTGATGACAAGGTGTGACACTGTCTTGAGATATTGTATTCAGCTCTGCTTGATCTTCTGCTTCCTCCCTGCTGATGACAAGGTGTGACACTGTCTTGAGATGTTGTATTCAGCTCTGCTTGATCTTCTGCTTCCTCCCTGCTGGTGACAAGGTGTGACATGTCTTGAGATGTTGTATTCAGCTCTGCTTGATCTTCTACTTCCACCCTGCTGATGACAAGGTGTGACAGTCTTGAGATGTTGTATTCAGTTCTGCTTGATCTTCTGCTTCCGCCTTGCTGATGTGCCAGTGTGTGACACTGTCTTGCTCCTGCATGCATTCCTTACCATATAGGAACTTCCCCTCAAAACTGCAAGCTGGAAAGAAAGTCTTTCATTCCATAAGCTGCTTCTAGTGAGGGCTTTTGTTCAGCAGTGTGAATACAACTGGTACATTCAGCCTCCCAAGAAGGGAATCACAAGCATGTGCCACAATGCTCAGCTGAAAAGAAGGCATTTTTATTTAATCTAGTTGAAATGTTTCAGATAAATAAACAGGGTAACCTCTAAGATAATGTTGATGGTAGTTAATCCTGAAAGTGATTACAAATGTTGTTGTTGTTATTTTGTGGTAGAATCTTACTCTAGCCCAGGCTGACCTGGTACTCACTTTGTAGTCCCAGCCTGGCCTCAAACTCACAGCAATCCTTCTAATTCTGTTTCTCCAGTGTTGGGATGAATGTGCCACCACACCCAGCTATTACAAATGTTTTTATTTCAACCTCTGTCCATGATGTGAAAGATCTACTATGTGGAAGTCCCTGAGTTTCACTGTGGCAGAAAAATATTATGAACCAAAACAAGCCGGTGTCTGAGGCTCCCAATTTAGAAAGAGAGATGGACCCAGCTATTCAAAGGGTCCAGATGATATGCTATGTGATTCAGAAAAGCATGGCTTGTAGCGGAAGTGTGGTCAGGAAGAGCTGGGGTGGATGACACTTGAGCAACCTGGGCAGCTGATGAGCAGTTGGGAGTTGAAGGAAGCAGAAAAGCACACAGTGCATACTGGGAATGACACACAGCTTCATGGGTCTGAACAAAGGACTTGGGACACAGGGCTGAAGACAGGCTTTGGAAAGCCATGCGCTTAAGGCTTAATAGCGTAAGTGTACACTTAAATTGCATGTGTCTTGTTCCTTTGCATCTGATTGTGTGTGATCTGAACTCACTTCCCGGTGGGGAAGCATCCTCACTAGCACTAAGCCGTGACTAACTCAGGCTACACCCAGAGAAAGAAGAGGCTTGGGTCATCCTCTGAGTTCACGCTGCTACTAAGGAGAGATGAGAACCAGGCTCGATGGAGAAGGGCTATCTTACTATATATTTGAAAAGTGAACTCATTTGTTCATTAGTAGCAGTGTACAAAACACTTATTTATTACTGTCAGGCGTTCACAGCACAGGAGCAAGAATAGCACTATTCACCTCTCTTTTTCTTTCTTTTCTTTTCTTTTTTTTTCTTGGTTTTTGTTTTTGAGGTAGGGTCTCACTGTAGCCCAGGCTGACCTGGCATTCACTATGTAGTCTCAGGGTGGCCTCAAACTCGTGGTGATCCTCCTACCTCTGCTTCCTGGTTGCTGGAATTAAAGGTATGTGTCACCATGCTGGCTTTGTTGGCCTCTCTTCTAATACTGTTACCGCACTTCACATAGTCCGATACTTTTAATGAAGTTTTAAATGAAGCTTCACTGTAATGATTCTACTATATTTGATTCTGCACCTAACAATTCTCTTGCTTTCAAAGATACCATAGAAACAAATTTCAGGTCAGCTTCCATCAAATCTTGGTTTGGATCTAGAATAAGAAGTTATTAAATCACAAAGAGATCTGAATAGACATATTGTGGCAGGTCTGTCTCACTGTGTGACAGAAAAAAGCTGGTATTATGGGCTAAAATTTGTTTATGCCAAAGATTTTAGGTACTATCACCAGAAGCCTGCTATCTTAGAAAGGAAAAGCCTTCCGTTGGACACATGGAAGCTGATGTAGGAATGAGCTGAGGTTGGCTGCTCACCGCCATGTGGTGACACTTTGGCAGTTATCTACAGAGCCCACCCTGGTTAGGGCATCAGCCTCGGACTGCTCTGAGTCCTGTACTCTAAGGCTGTCTCCTGGACCTGACACTCTTCCAGATTCCACATTACAGGCTTTGAAATGAGACTCAAGAATGCTAGACAGTTTTCACTACCTGGTCATCATGTATGCTTATCTCCACCGCATTCTTCCTCACTCAACACCTTGTCCATGGCCTCACTCAGCCTAGAGACACTTATGCCTGAAGCAATATCTTAAAAAGAAAAGAAATGGCCAGCCAGACATGATGGCACACATCTTTAATCCTAGCATTCAGGAGGTAGAGGTAGGAGGATTGCCATGAGTTCAAGGTCACCCTGAGACTACAGAGTGAACTCCAGGTCAGCCCAGGATAGAGTAAGAACCTACCTTGAAAAACCAGAAAAAAAGAAAATAAAAAGAAATGGCCAATGATTGGAAGGTTAAAATGTAGTCAACTGACAAGTTACTTAAGCAAGGGATACCTGCGTTCTGAATTAATTAACCAGCATCTCTCTTGCTAGCAGCTGCCAAGCACTTACAGAGCATATCTCTTCTTGGAAGTCACTGCAGGCATGCTCCTGAGAAGGAATGATGCCACTCATTAACTCACATCCTCTCAAGATATCCCTTCTGTTTACTGACTTAAAATTTCAAGGAGTCTGGAGAGATGGCTTAGTTGTTAAGACATTTGGCTGCAAAGCCAAAGGACCCTGGTTTGATTCCCCAGGACCCATATAAGCCAGATACACATGGAGGCGCATGCATCTGGAGTTTGTTTGCAGTAACTGAAGGCCCTAGCATGCCCATTCTTTTCCACTCTCTATCTGCCTCTTTTTCTCTGTCTCTTATGAATCAATCAATCAATTAATAAATAATTTTAAAAATTCAAGGGAAAAGCCTACTTACAAAGATAAGAGAAAGACCACTGTTCCCTGCAGGTTAACCAGAAGAGCAAGGCTTCTCCAGGAGCGGATGAAATACCCCAGCAGGGCGTACTGGGCGATGCCGACAGCAAAGAAGAGGCCGCCAATCGATCCTAATGCAGGAAGGAGAAAATGGTCAGTGAAGATATGCACCGGAAGCACCATTTCCAACCTCAAATCATGGGAGCTGATTTTAGACATCAGCCTCATCCTGGAGTGTGAGAGAAAGAACACAGAAGAGAAAAGTCCAACAGTGGGGTGAAAACAGCTGGAAAACACATATCACATGCAGACAAAAAAGCCAGATGCCTTCTGCACTGTGTGTTTGTGGTGGTTTGAATGTGAAATATCCCATGCAGCCTCACACTTAATTCCAAGCTGGTGGAAATTTGGGAAGTAGAGTCTTGCAGGAGGAGATACGTCTCTTTAGGTAAGTCTTGGGTTGTGATACCCAAGCCTCCCATGTCAGAGCTAGCTCACTTTCTCACTGCTTCCTGCCAGTGGATGTGGCAAGATGGGATTTGCCACCTCTGCTTTGCTTTTCTCTCCATGATGTAGCTTCTCCTTGAAACAAGAAACCTGAAATCAGCCCTTCCTTCCTATAGTCTGCTTCTGCTTGGGTGTTTTCTCCCAAAAGCGAGAATGTAACTGCTACTGTGTTGTGCTGATAGCTGCTTGAACCTGGGGTGCAGGCTAGGAAATAATCTGCCATATGGGGACATGGTTTTTAGGCCATGCAGTTAACTGTAGTGCTGGGTCTTACTCCTTAACAGAAGCTGTCCTTGAAATCCTTACCTTAAATCATAACCCATTCCCAATTCTCCCCATCACCCTTCCCTACTTAACAGATCACATCCGAGGTCCAACATTTACCATTTATGTATTTCTTGTCTGCCTCAGATGAGTAGAACCTAAGTTCTGTTAGCACACTGATGGAGCAATGTTAACCATGGAATTTTAAGGAATCCTATGATTTTTTTTTAATTTTTTATTTATTTATTTGAGAGTGACAGACACAGAGAGAAAGACAGGTAGAGGGAGAGAGAGAGAATGGGCGCGCCAGGGCTTCCAGCCACTGCAAACGAACTCCAGACGCGTGCGCCCCCTTGTGCATCTGGCTAACGTGGGACCTGGGGAACCGAGCCTCGAACTGGGGTCCTTAGGCTTCACAGGCAAGCGCTTAACCGCTAAGCCATCTCTCCAGCCCCTATGATTTTTAAAATAAGTATTAAGGGCTGGAGAGATGGCTTAGAGGTCAAGCGCTTGCCTGTGAGGCAGAAGGCCCCATGTTCTACTCTCCAGATCCCATGCAAGCCAGATGCACAAAGATGAAGCAAGTGCAAGATCACACATGCCCACTAGATGGTGCAAGTGTCTGGAGTTCAATTTCAGTGGCTGAGGCCCTGGCATGCCAATTTTCTCCCTCTTTCCTCTCTCTCTCTAAAAAAAAAAAGCATTAATATGGAGACTAAATGCATTGGTTGCCAAATATTCGAACATATTCTATACTTCTATAACTGCTGCTGTCACTGTTCGTAGGTTATTGAGCTATTTACTGAGCATGCTGGTTTAGCATGCAGTGTTCTATGAAGCAGGTACCATTATTAACCACATGCTAAAGTGATGAAATGGCTCAGAGGTTAGGAACAGGAAGGACAGAGCCCTGGATGTGGCAAGGCCAGGACCTGTAGCAGGTCTGTCTGAAAGGAGGGCCTGCATTTTGTCCCTTCCCTACCTCCTGTCTCCTTTCAACAGAAAAGCAGTTATTGTGGAAGATCTTTGTTGGTTTTATTGTAAAAATTTATTTTCTTAAATTTTTTTGCTTATTTATTTATTTGAGAGCAACAGACACACAGAGAGAGAATGGGTGCGCCAGAGCCTCCAGCCACTGCAAATGAACTCCAGATGTGAGAGACCCCTTGTGCATCTGGCTAACATGGGTCCTGGGGAATCAAGCCTCGAACTGAGGTCCTTAGGCTTCACAGGCAAGCGCTTAACCGCTAAGCCATCTCTCCAGCCCTTATTGTAAAAACTTTCTACAATGGTCTCTTGAGACTTGTTTTCCTTGATCACTGTCTATAGCGTACACTTGTGTGATGGTTTGATTCAGGTGTCCCCAAGCCATCGTTTCCCCTGTCATAATGGAGCTTCCCCTTGAGTCTGTAAGGAAATAGGGACAGTGTGATTTCCCAGCAACTTTAAAGACAATCTATAGCTAGTATGCATTCATTACAGTGCATCAAACAGCATCTGATTTCGAAAAGCAATGCTTTCCTGGCACTGCTCAGAAACACTGGGCTCTGTGCACTCAGCATCCGCCTATCATAATGCAGACAAGACAGCCCAGAGGACGGGGTGCCACCCACCACAACGAAGACAGCCCAGAGGATAGAGTGCCACCCACCACAATGAAGACAGCGCAGAGGATAGAGTGCCACCCACCACAACGAAGACAGCCCAGAGGATGGGGTGCCACCCACCACAACGAAGACGGCCCAGAGGATGGGTTGGTTTCAGAGGCATCATGTTCAAACCTAGTTCTACCATATACTACTGTGTGAACTTGGGCAAATCAATAACTATCTCTCAACTCCAGTCTTCTCATTGGTGAAGCAGAAATAATTAACACCTGCCTGAAAACACTGTTTTCATTAGTTTCTGATGAAACAGTACATGTTACACAATTGTGAGTTGTGTCTAATAGTCACTTTTCTCCTTGCTGGGATGGAATAAATACCTGGCAGGAAGCAACTTTGGTAGAGAAGGATTTCTTTTGGCTTGTGGGTGGAGAGGGCTACAGCCCATCACGGCAGGAAGGACTCGGCAGTGTGAGTGTGAGTGTGAGTGTGAGTGTGAGTGTGAGTGTGAGCAGATGTGCTCCATCTGGGCAGATCAGGAAGCAGGGAGCAAGCAACACTGGCACACACCTGGTTTTCTGCTTCCCTTCATCCACCTGGTCCTTAGCACACGATGGTTTTCGCTCTTGAGTAAATCCTCGTTGGAATCACCCTCACAGACATGCCAAAGTGATCATCACTAATGTCCTGGCTTTTTATTAAGCCAATCAAATGTCCTATTGTGATTTGGGTGATCTGGGTTCATACCCTTATCTATTAACTAAAAGAAAGACAGCAAGGGTGGGAGGGAGATAAAGAGAGAGAAAAAGAGGCAAAGAGAGAGTGAAGGAAGACTGACTAGGGAAAGAATGAAGGAAGTGTGGGACAGAGGTGTAGGCAGGGAAGGGAGGAGGGAGGCCACTTGGAAACCTCTGGTTGTGTGTGTCCATTTTAGACTATTTTCTACCTTACTCTCTAATCCCAAGAATCCCTCAACCTTTGCTGTCCAAGAGCTAAGCCCATCTTTCCTCATCTTAGTAATTAGGATAGGGCTGCCAACCAGTTTCCCTCGCTGGAACAGAGCTCTTTTCACTTATTATTATGGGTTTTTTTTAATGTGTGGTATGTTTCCATGTGTGTATGCATGGGCTTTTAAATTATTTTATTTATTTATTTAGAGAGGGCATGAGTGCACCAGGGTCTCCTGCCACTGCAAATGAACTCCAGACGCATGTGACACTTTGTGTCTGGCTCTACGAGGGTACTGGGAAATCAAATCTGTGCTGTCAGGCTTCACAAGCAAGCACCTTTAGCCACTGAGCAACCCCTTCCAAGTCTGCATGGGCTTTTTAATCATATGTGTATGGCACATGTATGTGTGCATGTGGAGGACAGAGGTCAACATCAGTTATCTTCCTCAGTCTCTTTCCACGTTGTTTTTTTAGATAAGGTCTCTTTTTGAAGCTGGAACTTATTTTATTTTATTTTGGCTTTTTGTTTTGTTGTTGTTGTTTTTTCGAGGTAGGGTCTCACTCTAGCCCAGGCTCTGTATTCTCAGAGTGCCTCAAACTCAGGGCAATTCTCCTACCTCTGCCTCCTGAGGGCTGGGTTAAAGGCATGTGCCATCACGCCCAGCTTGAAGCTAGAGCTTAGTGGTTCAGCTAAACAAGCTACCAACATGTCCGAGGAATCCCCTGTCTCTGCTTCTCTCAACTCAGAACTCTTACTCATAATTGTAAATATATACTTGGAGCTGCTGGGACTCCTGCCTAGCTAAGCAGGGGAAGTCTGACTTCTTGGTGTCAGGCATCTCCTGGGCCTGGCTCTGTGATCATGTGATGTTAAGCAGCTGATTTCCCTCTCTATATAGGCCCTTAAAGCTGAGCCTGTCCCAAGCAGTGAGAACTGGTGCCAACTGAATTTGGTGGACAAGGATCTCCTTAGTGATTTAGTACTGTAATGACTTTCCGTAGACATAGGTCCAGCAGAGGAGGACAGCATGGAGACATGGCGGTGAGGAGGATCTAAGCTACCTGGCTCAAACATTTTAAGCATGTCACATCACCATTTTTATATGTAATAAACCTAAAGTACCACACACACTTTTGTTACTGGTTATACTTCAGGGCATTTATGCTTATTTTTATTTATTTGAGAAAGAAAGGGAGAGAGGGAGAGGGTAAGAGGCAGATAGAGAATGGGTGTGCCAGGGCCTTCAGCCACCACAAATGAACTCCAGACGCATGCACCACCTTGAGTACCTGGCTTATGTGAATCCTGGGGAATCAAACCTGGGTCCTTTGGCTTTGCAGGCAAATGCCTTAACTGTTAAGTCATCTTCCCAGCTGTTTATCCTTATTTTTAAGATTTATTTTCTACTTTTTTTTGAGGTAAGGTCTTACTAGTCTGGGCTAACCTGGAACTCTATAGTCCCCGGCTGGCCTCAAACTCACAGTGATTCTCCTACCTCTGTCTCCCAAGGACTAGGATTATAGGCATGTGCTACCATGCCTGGCTTCTACTTATTTTTTTATTAAACTTCAAGCATCCTATTCCTCTCCATTAGCTCTTAGCTAGATGGCAACAGGTCAGAAAGTGGTATAGTTCTGACTTCACTGTGTAAAGGTCATCAATTATCCACTCAATTTTCTGACACAAATGTCTCCCTTAGTCCTTTTCCTCTCTCTGTCTCTCCTAATCCTTTTGTGTGTCAATGCCCCCCAAAGTCCATATTAAATATATCTTCTTTCTCTTCCACATCTGTTCCTTGTTCCTTGTCTGGGTTCCCATAACCAACTGCACAGCCTCCTACAGTAACCCTCAGCCTCTATTGCTCCTCTGTTTAATCCACCTTACTGGCTTCTTCTCGGTGCATTAGTCCTAAAGAGGCAGTAGTCAGCTGGGCGTGGTGGCACACGCCTTTAATCCCAGCATTCGGGAGGCAGAGGTAGGAGGATTGCCGTGAGTTCAAGGCCACCCTGAGACTCCATAGTGAATTCCAGGTCAGCCTGGGCTAGAGTGAGACCCTACCTTGAAAAACCAAAAAAAAAAAAAAAAAAGAGAGAGAGAGAGAGACAGTAGTCCTCTCTTATATACAGCATCAGCATCACTCAGACACATTTACATTTTTATGTGCATGTGCACACTTGCACGTGTGTATATGGGTAAGTTGCCTCTGTAAATAAATGCCTGTCTGGCTTTCCATAAGTCGCTGAGGAATTGAACCTGGGGTGGAAGGCTTTGCAAGTATGTACCTTTAACTAGCCCCTGCATACATTTTTATCATTCACAAGGCCATCTTGCTACCTATATCAGTACAAGAATACCAACTGAATTATAAAAAACTGTTATTATACATCAGTAATCTAAAAGGTAGAATTTTAGACACGGATACTTTTCCAAGACAATATTTTCAGTCAAATAACCTTTTAAAATAATTCTTTTTACTATATGTGTGGGTCTGGGGAGGATGATGGAATTGTTGAAAATAATACAGAATATGGCCTCAAAGTAGAAATGTAGCACCAGTAAAGAAACACTACATGATGCCATCTACTGATTGAAGAAGACAGTAGAGATGAGAAAAGACATGAGATAAGGACTTAACAGAATTCAGTAAGAAGGCTAAGGAAAGCATTTCCTATCTCTGCACTGCTTCCCAATTTGAGGTAAAAAAGTGATTAATGCCATCCTGAGGAAACGGACAGTCCCCACAATCTGCAGACAGGCCATCAGGTGGGTGGCAAGCTCAGCCACTGTGAGGTGGCCCCGAGGAGACTTTCTACTAAGGACTATGAACGAAATGATTCACTTGATGTCACACAAAACAAACTCAGAAAAGCCAATCTAAGACAGCATCTCTAAGGTGAAAACCCCAAACCCAAATGCTCCAAACTCTGATGAGTTCTGAGAGCTGACCGGATCCGACAAGCGGGCAACACGGGATCTGGGATGTGATGGTTCACACCTACATACACGCACGCTAGTTACACTGCAGAGCTTCATCTTCAGGCTTTGTGTATAAGACGTACGAAATTTAAGGTGTATGTATATCAAATGTTTTGTTTAGAGTTGGGTCACGTTTCTAAGATATTACTTTATGCAGAAAAATCAAAAATCCTTCCAGCCTTTAGCATTTGATAAGTGATCTATATTCAACTTGTAGATGGGTGAAATGCCTCAAGTCAAACCATGTTTTTGGACGTTAGGGTTAAGGGGGTCCCCAACAAAGCTTTCTGGAACCATTCACCACATCCAAAGTTGCCTAGATTTAAGCAGTACCTGCAAGTGCCCAGTAGGCGGTGCCCACACATTCATTTAGCAAGACAAAGGCCACCAGGGACATCCCTCCATTCATCATGCCCACCAAAAAGCGAGTTATTGCAAAGAACTCATATGTGGGAGAAAATCCATTTGCAATAGCAAATAAGATGTCAAGAGCAAAACCTAGAAAGAGAGGAACAATATTCAATATTTAGAAGCAAATAGCATTTGAGAAAAATAATAAACTACATTCATTAGTTTGTAAAATAAACCTTGGTGAGCTTCTATTTTCTGAGCTATGTTTTCCCCTTCATAGTTTGTTTTGAAAACTATGAAGGAGAAAACTAAGGCTTACTTTCTTTGTTTTACAATTCCTGTCAATCACACATGCTTTTCAGTTATTCATAATAATGCCAGAAATTGAAAATCCTGGTTCATATTGGTTTGCCAAGAGAGCTCTGCCAAGTCTTATAGAGCTCGTTTGAAATGAATCAACACAGAGAGATACAAGGAAATGGATCGGAAGACTGTCTCAATCTTCCACTGCTCTCCTTAGAAACAGGGCATAAATTGTAATTTGAGGGTTATAAAAAAACACTGTCACACACACGTGCACACACATACACACATACAAATAACATGAATATCTAGTTACTGAAAACCACTGGATCAGAATCAATGCTAGCTGCAGCATGGTCTCTTCCCAGTGTAACAAAAATGACTCCTGTGTCTAGCTGCTAATTCTTTCAGAACATTCAGGAAATAACCTCCTCGTTATCACAGTCTTAAGGAAGTAAATCCTCTTATTCAGTGCACAGACACTCTAGGTTACCTGTAAGGTAGACTCTTTTCCTCCCAAAGCGATCTGAAAGCTGACCAAAAGAGATCACGCCGACAAACACACCACTGAAGAAGAAGGAGCTGGCCAGGCTGACTTTGTATGATCTGCTGGCAATTAAAAACCACTGGGGAGAAAAAGTGGGACATTTAGGTCACAGGAAACAATGCACACATACAATTATTTAAAAACCTAATGTAGGGCTAGGGAGATAGCTTAGCAGTTAAGGTACTTGCCGGCAAAGCCAAAGGACCCAGGTTCGATTCCCCAGAACCCATGTAAAGCCAGATGCACAAGGTATAACATGCATTTGGTGTTGCCCTGGTGTGCCCACTCTCTCCTTCTCTCTCTCTACCTTATCTCTATCTTTTTCTTTCTCTCAAAGAAATAAAATATTTTCCTAATATTTTTTGTTTATTTTATTTATTTAATTGAGAGCAACAGAGAAAGAGGAAGAGAGGGAGAAGGGAGGGAGGGAGAGAGAGAGAGCGAATGGGCATGCCAGGGCCTCCAGCCACTGCATACGAACTCCAGATGAGTGCGCCCCCTTGTGCATCTGGCTAACGTGGGTCCTGAGGAGTTGAGCCTCGAACCAGGGTCCTTAGGCTTCACAGGCAAATGCTTAACCACTAAGCCATCTCTCCAGCCCAAATAAACTGTTTTTTAAAAAATTTAAAAACCTAATGCACAACAAAACATTATATGCTGGTATTTCTCCACAGCATGCCCGCTAGTGATGAGAATTTGGTAGAATATTGATCTCAGAGAACATCCAGAAAGACCGTGTCTGCAGAAACACCAAACCATGGTCGTTATGGCGAAGACATACATTTGCTATCATGGAACTGAATGCAGTGTGCAAGTGTTGATTATGTATATGACTGTTGAGCATGTCATTATCCTAAGCCTATCTACACATATTGTTTTGTAAAACAGGGTTCCATGTCGTTCAGGCTGGCCTTGACTTTGAACTGCTCTTCCTGCCTCTAGCACCTGCCTGGTGGTAGGATTACAAGGTGTGTGTCACACAGGACTAACGCAAGGTGCCAGGAATCACACCCAGAGCGTCTCATCACTCTACCACCTGAGCGATATTTCCCAAGCCCAAATGGCCTTGGCTATACTGGGAATTGAACTTAGGCCCTCATGTGTGCTAGGCAAGGCTTCTACCACTAGGCTTCGCCCCCGTCTCCCTGGCATTTATTTATTTATTGAGGTAGAGTTTCACTGTAGTCCAGGCTGACCTGGAATTCACTCTGTATTCTTAGGGTGGCCTCGAACTCATGGTGATCCTCCTACCTCTGCCTCCTGAGTGCTGGGATTAAAGGTGTGTGCCACCATGCCAGGTTCTGTGGCATTTGAAAGGAGGAAGCTGTTTCATTTCTTTCCATTCCTCTGATCACATATCACAGGGCATATATGGAACCATCCATGAATCATGGTGTTTCAAATTCCTGAGTGCTTCCCTCCAAATATTAAAACAGAACATCGTATGTTCCTGCAATTCCACTTCTACATATAGATCCACAAGAACTGACTGCATGGACATGCACACCCATGTTAATAGCCACGTTAGTTATAACGGTGGAGGAGAATGGAACCTGCCAACCTGTTAGGTGAATGGCTAAATAAAATGTGCTGTCCAGACACAATGCACTGGAGTAGTATTCACCTTCAAAAGGGAAAGAAGTTCTCAGTCATGCTACAGCTTAGAGGTACAAGACACCATGTATAAAGGACACATACACCTGACTCCACTGCCATGGGGTACCGTGCAAGAGCGAGCGACAGAGGCACACAGAGCACAGTGGTTATGGGGCTGGAGGAGGAGGAGGAACAGGGAGTCATTGTTTAATCGGAACAGTTTCCATTTAGAAAGCTGATCATTTTCTGGCTATGGACAATGGCGACAGCTGCAGAATAATCTGAATGTACTTCATGCCACTGAACTACACACTAAACTATGAAAATGTGTGCTTTATATCACCTATATTTACCACAATACAAAGTTTAGGACAATGTGAAACTTAAAGTCGTCACCTACACTTGCTATCACCTGCCGTCCTGCCTAGTGACGAGCTAGTGATCATGGGTTGTGATGTCATAGAGGTACCCTCAAAGAACAAGATGTCACCCCACTTTCCAGGCCCCTTCCCCAGAGCCAGGGACGCAGGTATATGGTAACCCTTCCACTGAGAGCTAGCTAGCTAGATGGTTCCTTTACTGGTTCCTCTCTCCACTTGTAGGGCATTCCTTCCCCTCGCTTTGACAATCAGTCATTATGGCCCAAAAAGTGCACCTAACTTTTCTCTCTTCTGCTATTTCCAATTTGAATTGATAAATATCTTTTTTTTTTTTTTTTTTCGAGGTAGAGTCTCACTCTAGCTCAGTTTGACTTGGAATTCACTCTGTATTCTCAGGATGGCCTTGAACTCATGGCGATCCTCCTACCTCTGGGATTAAAGGTGTGTGCCACCATGCCCAGCTCTGAATTGATAAATATCTTGATAAACAGCTTTATGAATCTGTGAAAGAAAGGTCATAATATATTTTAGAATTTCATATAAAGGAGATATAACAAGCTCTGGCATTTGAAGGAAAAAATTTGCATTGTGAAAGATTAATTTATTTTAAATAGATTGATAGTTCTGTGGAAATTATTCCTCACAAGGAATGCCTTCAGTGACATCTTCTTAGAGCAAAAAGTGAATCAACAATAGCTACCAGGTTATCCTAGAGAGGAAAGGTTACTGTCATCAGAGATAGCAATCCCTTCTCTTGCAATGGCTAGTAAACAAGACCAAATTGAAGTGTCCTTATTTACAACTGACCTTGAAATTCAAGCACTTGTTTTTATGCTTTTCAGGTTCATGTGTATGTTTTTGTGCTTTGCCTTGATTATTATGCACTTCAGTATTTGCTAGTCTATTTTTTGAGACAAAATATTTAGGCTTACACTGACCTCTATTGTGCTTCACCAGGAAAAAATGACTGATTTGGTCACTCTACAATCAGCTATTCTGTTGATGATATTTTCAGAATATCTCATGTCAATCAAAAAGGCTACAATAGCATCCTTCCAGCCACTGGATAGCTGTCAACTTGGATAGTCACTTTAGGAAGAAATGTGCAAAGGATGTTTAACCAGCAAATTCCAAATTCTCATTCCCAGGCTGCCAGTTCCAAGTGTCAAAGTCATTTCTAGTAATTCTTCAAGTCAATGCTGGTGAGGCTAATACATCTCCCTATTCTTCCTACAGTAAGAACTAACAGAAAAACTGAAAACTGGATTCTAAAGAGTAAATTAGAGGAGTTTAGCTGGAATCCAGCATCTCCTGATGGATCTCGATGGACTGCGGTGGGCTGCTGGTGCAGGGATGGTCAACCAGTGACTTAGGACGATGTGCTGACAACCGGATTTCCACAGCCCACCCTTCAACATGTGAGATTCCAATTTGAATGTCTTGCTTTGTTTTCAATTGTAAATGTTCAAATATCACTCACATGTGATCTAAAGGGTCTTACTTTGTCAAGACTCACTCAAGATGCAACAAGACAGTGGTCCTGTGGCAAGAAGGACAATGCATCAGCGTCTCCTGTCTCACGGGAAGAACTAGTTCCGGAAGGACTGGACTCAGTTGATAGCTCAATTCTTGCCTCTTTGGTTGATATTAAGAATCAGGATAAAATCCAAATCAAGATACCACCAGAATGTGAGAAGTTAAGCTAATATATCTAAATATGTTGTCTCTGACATTCCTATGAAGCATTTTCATGAGTCCTGATTTTAAAAAAAATCAAATTTTTTTATTCATTCAGATCTTCATTGGCTAGACAGTACTAAACTCTTATTATTTTTTGTTAATGGTGGACTAAATTATAAAGTTATAGAATGACTATTCTTTTCATACTAATTCATTCTCAACTGAAAAATCACTTGCAGATTAAAAAAGCACAATGTCCATGTTTCTTCCCATCTACATTAATATAAAATCTATTTTCATTTTATAACCGATTTTTATTCATATGCTTACCACATCAAATTGAGTTCATGAGGTATTTATTATATCTTATTTTCAAAATGGACTGGAGGGTCCTACCATTCAAAACACAAATGTTGAGGCTGGGGAGATGGTTTAACAGTTAAGGTGCTTGCCTATGCAGCCTAGGTCCCTAGGTTTGATTCCCCAGGACCCACATAAGCCAAATGCACAAGGTGGTGCATGCGTTTGGAGTTTGTTAGCAATGGCCAGAGGCCCTGACATACCCATTTTCCATCCCCCCCCCCCGCCTCTCTCTCTCTCTGCTCTAATAAGTAGAATAAACATGAAAAAACACAGGTATTACTAAACATTCATTCATCTCCAGAAAGCTTCTGGAGACTAAGTCAGGCACAAGGTGGGCAAAACCCGGAGCAGCTGCTCTGCGATGAAGATGAAAAGAACATAAATATGGCCAGGGCAGGTGTGAGCCAAGCACCAGGTGGCTGGCAGAGCGCCCCAAGCCAGAGAGGAGAGGAGGGGGAGGGGAAGGGAGAGGGAGAGGAGAGAAGGCAGGGGAGCGTGAGGGGCGGTGGACAGTGGAGACAGCACTGTTCTCACCTGGGTGTCACTGAAGCACTGGGAGGTCTCCTGTGAAGTCTCTGGAGTCTTTAGAGGCTGAGAATAAACAGTGTGTCTTAAGGGATGAAGCACGGCCATGTGACAGGAAGAGCCACCCTGGCTGCAGAGCAGGGGCTAGAGGTGAAGGCATTAGTGACCCAGATCGGCCTGATCAGAATGGCAGCTCTGAGAAGAGGGTGAGTCAAGCTGGGCACAGAGACTGTGTTCAGAAGGGAGGTCTGTCGTCCATAAATAAATTACAGATTACATTCACCACAGCTGAAGTGAAGTTTGGAGGCACGTTTTAAAGGAAGTCCCAGAATGTGTCTTCAGTGTCTTGGGAACTTGTCAATCGTTAAGCTTTATGAAAACATCAGGTTGAATCAATCATATCTCTGAGATGGCAGAAATATGAGCATCTGAAAATCTGAACTATTTCTTTAAGATGGACTGCATACTTGGATGTAATCCTAAAAGCAAAATTTGCAGCTAAGTAATGAAAGATCTAGGTATCAAAGATACGTCAATAGGTAGGCCGCCCCACCTCAGTCACATAATTAGCCAACCAACTTCTTCACGCTCCTCTCCTCCTGTTCCCTCAGCGACCCTTTGCACAGAAGAGCTATGTACTAGAGAAAGACATTACTTTTAACCCTTGCCATGTGCTCCATTCAGGAAACTTTGAGAAAAGGCAACTGAGAACTAGAAGGGACTTTAGGAACAAGTGGCCTGGGCCTAAAGGGACAGGTCGGTGTTGCTAGAAAGGAAGGAAGAGGGAGGCAGGTGGCATGCATGTCCAACACTACGGGGAGCTCTGTGGCCTTGTGTTTGGGAATCAGAGGGCTGAGACAAACGTGTGTGAGAAGAGATGCTGTGTTTTCTTTTTAAAAAAAAAAAGATTTTGTTTTTATTTATTTATTTATTACAGACAGAGAAAGGGAAAGAGAGAATGGGCATGCCAGCGTCTCTAGCCACTGCAAATGAACTACAGATGCATGCGCCACCTTGTGCATCTGCCTTATGTGGGACCTGGACAATCGAGCCTGGGTCCTTAGGCTGCACAGGAAAGCGCCTTAACCACTAAGCCATCTCTCCGGCCCAGTTTTTTTTTTAAATGAGCAAGTGAGAGAAAGGGAGAAAAAACTGCCTTCCAGAGCCTCCAGCCATTGCAGTTGAACTCCAGACATGTGCACCTCCACACGTGCACTGGCGTGCTAGCGTCACCTTGTGCATCTGGCTTACGTGGGACCTGAAGAGTTGAACATGGGTCCTTAGGCTTTGCAGGCAAGTGGCTTAACCACTAAGCCATCTCTCCAGCCCAAGAATGCTGTGTTTAAAGTCAATATCCACAGGAGTTTTCATGGTAGTTTTTCCTATTTGGCTGGTCTTGTCTCTCAGGATGTGTCTCGTTCCACACTGTGTATGTGTGTGTGCATGTTTTAAATACAAAGACCTAATGAAGTTTCTTATTTTTAATTGTACTTGTGTTTAGGTGTGGCAGCTCACACCTATAATCCTAGCACTCAGAAGGCTGAGGTAGAAGGATTGCCATTAGTTTGAGGCCAACCTTAGCTACAGAACGAGTTCCAGGTCAGCTGGGCTAGAGACCCTAAATCAAACAAAAATAACTGTACTATGTCATTGAACTATGGCCTGTGCAACATCCTGGTATCCCCACAAGGCATCAGCCCTGAGGTGTCTTTCTCCTTCTATACTGCATATCGCTGGGTCACCTTACTCTGCCCGATGGTACCAGCAGGCACATCATGACACATGTGCCTCAGGTGATCGTGGCCACTAGAGGGCAGGAGCCTGAGTGACCTCTCACGCCAGCTCTGAGAAGGATGACACACGTAACCTCACCTCTCACTGCCACAGGCTTCCGCTTTCTCCGTGACCTCAACTGCCTTTTCTTTTGTGCTTTATTCTCCTAGTGGGTGGTGACATTTCATAGAACAACAACTGAGAGATACTCTAGACTCAGACTCACGGAAGGAGCAACACCAGTTAGTCACTTCCTTCCCCTCGGAGACTTGTCCCTTTCTTTCCCACCTTGCTTTGGCCAAGAACAGGTGTTGGATCTGTACCATCCATGTTCGGATAATGCAGGGGTGCTGTAAGGGCAAGGTTATTCAAAAGAAAACAAGCACTTCAGCTCTGTTTTAGCAGGAAGCCTGTCACTTGTAGAGAACTGACTTTGCTTTGGGCATGCAGAGCCCTTGTCTCCCTCCCCCCACCGCATACCCTCCTGAACCCCTGACCATCCCCTACGACACACGTCCGCAGTGCTGGTCTGGCCTGACTGGCCTCAGCAGAGCTGTCTGTCTCACCTAGCTGTGCCATGCCCGTAGTTTGGTTTCCAGCATGATGCACACTGAACTATGTGCTCTCTTGTGTCTCCCCTGTAATGCTGTGTGCCTCCTGAGGGCTCATCTGTATCACACTTGCGAATCTTACAGTGCACGCCAACACTAATTAAACACTCCCTCACTGAATCATTTACGTAGCAGCCAATGTTAGTCTTATAGGCATCTTCACAACCAACAGTAGATTTTTTTTTTTTTTTTTTGAGACAGGATCTTACTACATTCCCTGGTAGACCTTGAACTTAAAGAAATCCTCCTGCCTCGGCCCTCTGGTTGTTGGAATTATAGAGCGTGCTCTACTATGTCTGTCACAAATGCCATCTTGACGTCACTACTTCAGGCACTACCTTGGGGCTTACAAATCTGCGGGGCCATAGCTAACTGGTCCTCTTTGTTTCAGAACCAGTGCATGCCATTCTCATGAAAGGAAGTGCGAGGAAGATTCAGAAGCAGAGGGGTTTCCATTCCTCCTGTAGCCAATCTGACATCTACAATAGTTTGATTTTGTCATTAGCCTCTGAAAGCATTTTAAATGGTTCGCAAATATCTCCACCAAGAGATGCAGGGATGAGAAAGGTGCCATGGATGGTACACAGTGTATCAACAAACCTGTAAGCCAGGCAGGGGCTCCACAAGTCAGAGCACCACCTAAGCCTTCACCTGACTATAGAGTCTCTCCTGTAAGGTGGACTTGTTCTGGAGTAATCCACTAGTGCTTCCTCAACATTCCCAGAAATAGGGGCAGACACTGTGGCTATTCAGGACACAGCCAACCTGGTCAAAGGGCAGAGGAAGACAAAAGCAGCTTCCCTGGCTGCCCTGGCGCAACCCCCAAAATGGGCCAGCAGACGGGCCTATGCCCACTGATCAAACTCCTTGTGTCTTCAAGTCACACTTTGGGGCAATCAAGTCATGTGACCACTGCTATAGCGCGGTGTCCCCGCTTGTGGCAGTTCAAGGCTGCAGCTTCCTCAACAGCCCAGGGCACGACCCTGAAGGCTCTACACAGCCACACAATGGGCAGGGTGACAATTCCAACTGAAGAGCAGTCCTCCCCCGCCGTCCCATGAAAATTATTTACAGCTGTGTGCAGAAAAATCTCACTTCAGGAGAAAATCAGGCGATCAGAGGCCTCGCGTGATTAGGGAGTACTTGGACAGGGTATTTTGGGAACAGTTTCATGGTGATTAACTAACTTGCTTCATTTCAATGTAGTTGTCACTCTGAATTACCACTTAATGGGTGAAGTGCGCAGGCGGTAACAATCAGTGGCACAGGCGTAAGGAAGCAAGACATTAAAAAAAAATTAGCCCCTACAGCAATTAATTGCAGTGAATTTTTCAAATAGTTTTAATGTTCTGTCTTTTGACCCCAGGGTCTGGCTTGAGGAAAAATATATTAATCTCAAGATAATAGTCAGTCAATTTTAGCTCTTCAATATCCACAATGATATTAAACATTCCAACCTTACACTTTTTGGTTGCAAACATTAATTAAGCATGATAATTGTGTGTCTCCGTGATATTTGGTGCTTTTTGTATGAGTCAGAGCTCAGGGAATAATTTGAATACAGCAGACATCAATTTGCTACATAAATTCACCCCAATGGCTATTAGTTCATTGTAGAATCGTCAAAGACTCCTAGATTAGAGGACGATTTTTTGCATTAAATACCATGTTAACCACATAACCTTTTATTCAGCTTTCTCAAAACCCTCCATTTAAAAAGTTCAGCAAGGCTGGCCAAAATTAAGAAGATGCGGGGGGAATGATAAAGTGTGGGTTTTAACATGGTATTCCGGACTACAGAGCTCAGTGAACGTTGTCATGCTGACTGCAGGAATTTCATGTGACAGATAAAATAATGTGTCTTAACTTCAGTTTCTATAGTTTTACATTGTCCACATACCACAGATTGCTTCAATATCACCACTGTGAAAATCAGAACTGAAAAATTATTGCGGTGGCTGAAATGGAATTAATGCTTAGAAGTGATGGATAATCCTACCACGGGGTGCAGCAGGGCAGGGGCTGAGGCAGGGGGATTGGGAGTTTGAAGACAGCCTTGGGCTACATAATAAGACACATCTACTCCCACACATGTACATCAAGATGACATTCACAAGTGCCCCACTCCAACATTCTCTGTTCCTGGAGCACAGCGGCTCTCTCACCCAGCAGCAATGCCAATGCCACACCTCATCTTTGGGGGGTAGATTCCGGAAGACCTAGCAGGACCTCTCTGCTTTCCATTTTTAATATGGAACAACTTGGTTTCCCTGAGGTCCTCTTTTATTTGGCGTATGCATGCACTGTGCCTGTGCATCCTCATGCCCATGCTCAGTGTACGTCTGCCCCGTGGTGGAGTACCCATCACTCGTTTTATCCATCACTCCGTAGACTAGTATCAGGAAACAGGCAACATTTTCCTGGCCTTGATAGTTGAGGCTGAGCAGAACAATCAGACCTCCACTGTCCTCAAGAAGGTTTACATGCACAGGACATGTAGCCAGCCGGCCTCGTGTCTGGAACAAAGACCTCCCTTACAGAAGGCAAGAGTGTGACACCATTCACAGGTAGGCTGCCTCCCTGCCTGCTTGTCCTGCACCAAAGGACCAGGGCCTTGGGAGTCAGCTGGACTGGCTCCTCCCTCTACTATCTGGGGACACTGAGTCACTCTGAGCTCCGCTCTTGTTTTAATGGGCAAGCCACAACACCCACACGATTCCTGTGTTTCCCTCTTCCCTCGATTCACTCTGCCATGGGCACTCTCAAGCACGTGGCTGGCAGCTGGGAAGGAATTTACTTCACTCAGCCGTTAGCCTAATGTGTGTGCCCCATATGCTGTCTCCCTGTGGTCACCTTGATTCCCACCGTGCTGCTCTTCCACACTTCCACTCACCACTTTCTGTCACTGTACCTGCTTAGGAGGAAGAGGAAGGGCTACTGGTGACACCTGTGGAATGCCTCTGACAGGCAGCCTCTGTGACCCACCACCACCACAAGGCGGCCATAGCGGTCTGCCTCTTGACTCTCTTCTCCACACGCAAAAGCCCGCGGAAACTTATTTTCCCATCCACCAGATTGGGGAAAGTATAGAAAGTCTTGCAACAATTGAGGAGCCTATGGGGTTGAGGAGTTTTGACCCAGTGGTGGCCAGTGATGCCATCTGTACTATTTCATGAACCAGGCAGACAGGCCACAGCCACTTGTGCAAAGATCGTGAACCCACTTGGCATGAAGCAGCTGGTTCAAAAATTTGGCTGGACTCATGGGCACGGCATTCCCTGGAGGTCTTTGGGAGGGGCTGACGTCGTCCAGCTGTAGGCAGGGGTGGCCCTCCTCCCACAGTCCTGAGTACACCTGCGGGACAGCAGGGCTCACTATGTGCATAAGTGATTCGCACCTTGTTTTATCCATCTCTCCTTGACTGGCATGAGGAAACAGGCACATTTACCTGGGCTTGACAGGTGAAGCTGAACAGAATAATCAGGCCTCTACTGTCCTCAAGTAGGTTTGCATGTGTAGGACATGTAGCCAACGTCCTCTGAAGGTGGACCTCTGACACCCTGCTAAAATGGGATCATAACATGTGCCTCTATGTCATGGGAAGCAAGCATTTATACAGCTGTAGTCAAGATGGAGAGCACGCATTGGGTTGAGTATCTCAGCAGAGACGTAGGGGTGACAATGAGCAAAGGAGAGCTGCGGAGAGCAGAGGTGGGAGGGAGAGGGAGAGACAGCCACAGGCACAGGACGCGAAGACAGGCGGAAATGTCAGCAAGGGGCAGACAGACACAGGCAAGTCAGAGTTGGTGACAGACACGTGAAGATAGGAAAAGAAATGGAGAGAGGCTATGATGGGGAGATGTGAGGACAGAGAGACAAAGACAAAATGACAGAGGAGCCAACACAGATACACACTAAGAGACAGATGGTGAGAAAGACCGTGACTCACACACACTCCCCAGGGGGACAATATGCAGGTAGCAGGAAGGAAAACATCCAGCCGTATGCCATGCACAGAGCCGAGGCCTGCCCGAGCCCTTTATTTCCTTTCTGAATATGGTCAGTACTTGCTGGAAAGCTCTTAATTCCACATATCCTGCACCTACTAATTCTATCTTGGTGGAGGCAGCTCTCTGGGCTCCCGCTGTATAACTAACTCCCTTCTCTCCAGCCTCAGTCTCCCATTGGGCAATGTTTACTGTTTCTCCAGGACATCAACACAGGAACCAGATGGGACAGGCGCCTCAGTCCTGCTGTCTCCGAGTGGGCTTGAGCGGCTTCCTTTCCGTCTATGGAGCCCATTCTGAAATGGGGCCAGCAGTAGTTGCTCCATGATCCCTGGTCAATCATGGTACCCCTTCCAGTGATACCTAAAAGGGGTTCCACATTCCTGATTTCTTTAATGTTCATTTCATTCAATTCCATCCATTTCAATCAGCGGCACGCCTGCTGCACTGAGGCAATATTGCCATGTTAACTAATTGGAAGTACCAAGCACCAGGCTACACAAATGTCACTGCCTCGTAGCTGTCACCTGAGCCCTCTAAGCAAGACTGCGCTGCTCAGCAGGGGTCGGCTGCCTTCTCTTCAGAAATTCCATGTCCAGGGGGGTTTCTGTACCCCTCTCCATCGACAATGGACACGTGGCTAAGACTTTATGAGAACGGTGGCCTGTTGACAAGCAATGATGAATGTAACAAACGGGCAACTGGGCCTGTTGGCACAGGCCGGTCATCTCAGCCACGCAGAAGGCTGAGGCCACAGGGTGACAAGTTCAAGACCCGACTGGACTACTGAGTGAGTTCAATGACAGCCTGGGCCACTTAGTTCTGTCTCAAAATAAAAAGTAAAAAGGGGCTGGGATATAGCGCCTAAGTTCAATCCCCAATGCCACAGAAAAAGTGGGGAGCAACTACTGGTGCCACGCAAAGCGCCTGTGATACATGGACAAGCTCAGTGGCATTCCTGACCCTTACATGCACTTCCAGGGCCAGCGTGCTCTATCTTCTGTCTACCCACTTTGTTCTCGTCCTATTTGAAGTCTGAAAGCTTCCATATGCCCAACACTAGGAGGGGTGGGGACATAGTATGGATGGTATCAGCACCCTCCCTGCCTATGGACGCTTGGCATTTCTTTCTTGTGACTATCATGGAAGCAGTATTCATAACACCCAGGGACCAAAGCTAGGATTCTCAAGCCTGCAGAAGGTGAGCTTCTTTGATGGTAATAAGTTCATAAGTGATTACATGTGTAGCAGACTTTGGCCTGAGACTCACTCGCCTTAATGTAATGGATTTGTTAGAGAAGAGACCTATAGATCTCACCCACACTAAATGAAACCAGATTCCCAAAGAAGTGACTGATGACACAGTCAAGGCAGAAAGCACAAGCTAACTGGGGGTATTTTGTTACGTCAAAAGTCTTGGGTGGGGGATAACTAGAAGTGAACCCAGGCCCTTGTGCATGTTATCTAAGTGTTCTATCATTAAGCACCCCTAGCCTACAATAAAAAGTCAATGAAGGGCTGGAGAAATGGCTTAGTAGTTAAGGCACTTGGCTGTAAAGCCAAAGGACCCAGGTTCAACTCCCCAGGACCTACGTAAGCCAGATGCACAAGGGGCACACACATCTGGAGTTCATCTGCAGTGGCTGGAGGCCCTGGTGCCTCCATTCTCATTCTCTCTCTCTCTTTATCTCTGTCTACCTGCCTATTTCTATATCTTTCTCTCTCTCAAATACACAGCAAGTCATTGAAGTACTCAAAGGAAAAAAATAAAACAAGATGTAGAAGATGACTACTTTTGGGAGGACAGAGTAAACATAGTTTTCTTTTTTCTCCCACTAAGTACTCTTAAACATTACTCATAAAGCAAACATAAGACATCTCTGGAAGGTGGAGAGAGGCCAGACTGGGGACCACAGCACCCACAGAGTGACGCGGTGGCAAGTTCCCTGGTTTCTTGTAACCTCATCTATCCAAGATGCAGATCAGACCCACAAAAGGACCAGCCCTCCATAAACAATATCTGTCAGAGTTAAGTACTATTGGGAATGTTAGAATCATGGCAGGCTTTACTGTAAGCACTCTTTAATGTTTGTTTTTCTTCCAAATAAGCTAAGCTATTTAGAGACTGTGCTACCAGTCCTTACCCTTAAGCAGGGTACTGTCAATGAAACAGCCACTTTGCCACCTGGCCTGACATGCAGCCCAGCTGCTTAGAACACCCCACTGTTGTTCCAAGGAAATTCCACCGCGGCTGTAAAAGATACTGCAACCAAGTCTGATGCTGAAGTCACACCTTCTGCTTCAGGAGGCTTTGTTCAAGTCATGACCACACCAGACAACTTGAATGAGCTCCAGGGGACCTCATGTCTACAGGAACAAGCCCCTGTGAACTTTAGATGACCCTGTCCACCTGCAGCTATTGTCACTCAGGATCTGTGGTAGATGGAATGGATGTCCCACAATAGATTCAGGAGTTTATTAAAGCTTGTAATTTAGATCTCCAGCTGTCTAGCTAAAGGAGACGTCACTGTGGGCAGATTCTAGCATCCAGCCCTAAGGTGTATTTGGGGGTAGATCTGAATTCCTGCCTAAGATACGCAAAGTGCTTGAGTTCTGCCTAGGGTTCCTGGAGAGTGCTTGCTTCTGTTGGTGGTGGCTGCTTTTCTCTCCCTGTGGATCTGTTTAAAGGGGGCAGCATCTTCCACTGTTATGAAACTTCCCCTGGAGCTGTAAGCTTCAAATAAATTCCCTTCCTTCTAAACTGTGTTTGGTCTGGAGGTTCATCCCAGTTATGTGAAGCTGGCTACAACATAGGGTGACCAATAGAAAAGAGCACGTTAATACTTAGAAGGGTTAGGGTTAGGGTGAATGATGGGAGATAGCACGTTAATAGTTGGAAAGATTAAGAACTGGGTAAGGGATGAAAGGGAAGTGACACAGCCCTGCAAGGCCCATAAGAGTCTTTGGGGGGGGGGACAGACCTATTTTGTGTTGTAGCCATAACAATGTCAGAGTCTTAGCGCAGATATTTTCATAAGGTTTTGGAACATGTTACTATTACGGATGCTTGGTAAAAGGCACATAGAATTCCTTTGCATTATTTCTGGCAACTGTGTTTAAATCTATAGTCATTTCAAAGTAAAACCTTTCACTAAAAATTTAAAAGGTGGCTGGGGAGATGGCTCAGTGTCTAAAGACATTTGCTTGCAAAACCTTCTGGCCCAAGTTCAATTCCTCAGAACCCTCATGAAGATTTCCTTTTGGGGAGTTGGCTGGGGAGATTTCCAGGGGTGGTAATGCTAAAAGTGTGCCTTTGCAGGGGATGAGCATACCATAGGTAGAGGCTAGGGTGACTGGGGATGGCTCCCCTGCCTCAGGTCACAGGGATAGCTTGAGAGCTCAGAGCACCTGTGGGGCACTGAATGCTTCTGGGAAGAGGTAGCAGGGCTAAAAAAGGACGCCCCGACTAATTGTGAGGTGTGAGGGGCCCTCAGCTCTCCACTGTGCCCTGATTGCAGCAGGAGAATGACTGGAGGTTTCTGAGTGGACAATGACATGACTGGGCTCTCGCTGGAAATGGCTTTGTGCTTGGGAAGTCATCTAGCAATTATCCCTAATGATGGGGAACTTCTAAGGAAAAGCCAAGCAAAGCAGCGCTCAGCATGTCTCCTCTGTCTTTAGTATGAATCATGCAAAAGGCAATGATCAAAAAATAGATCTAGTGATAAGTAAGGCTGGGTGGCCTCAGGGTGCTGACAGGTACACACACACACGCATGCACGCACACACACGTGGGCACAAAGGAGGGTGGCTTCCAGGCCTGCGCGGGGGTGACAGCAGGGCAGCTGGCGGGTACTCTGGCTTCCCTGCAGGGCAGTGGCCACAGGATGGGAGGGTGCTGATCAGCTGATCAACATGGCCATCAAAATGGGCCACTGGCAAGGGTCCCAAGGCCCCTACTGCTCTGGACATTAATTGGATCACGCAGTCCAAAGGCAGCCAGGGTGGTAACTGGCACATGGCAGCTATGACAAGCAGGCAAACGAAGCAGGAGTATTTCAGCATCTGCAATGGTCAGCACCTGCTTTCTTGCCTCTCCTCAGGAGACGTGTACTCTCTTTATCTCTGGTTCCCTTCTCCTTGGCCTGAAATCCCGTCAGAGTCGGACTCCCTGTCCACACCAATGGTACTGTTTGCGCTTAAGCCCATGCAGACGAGGTGCCCCGTGACTGCACATGGGAGGGTTCGAAACTGAGCAATGGGGCTGGAAAGATGGCTCAGTGGTTAGCGGTGCTTGTCTACAAAGCCTGATGGCCTGGGTTCAGTTCCCCAGTTCCCACATAAAGCCAGATACACAAAGTGGTGCATGCACCTGGAATTTGTCTGCAGTGGCAAGAGGCCCTGGCTTGTCCATATTTATTCCCCCCTCCTCCCTCTTTCTCTCTGTGTTTACCTCTTTCTATCTCTGTTTCTTTTTCCAATAAACAATTTTTTCTTAAAGAATAATGGTAGTTATAGCCAGGCCACTTCACTTCCTTTGCTGCACTTGGCAAGCATTTGCGGTGATGACAGCGATGAGGTTTGCATTCCCTCTTTAAAGGACACTATATCAAGATGAGCTGTCTTTGGAGTTTGTACCTCATTCCATGTAGCTAGTTGGGTAAGATTCATACTTCTCCCACATACACTACAAAGGAAAACTAGTGTGTTTTCATCGGGTACTGTGCTTTGGCACCTTAATGCCTTGAAGATGTGGCAGAACTCAACATCGTCAAGACCAGCAGGGTTTCCACCTGAATGAAGAGGACGGTGCCCGGGCGGCGCGGCCCACTCACTACCTCAGAGGCGATGGAGGTGAGGCTGCCGCTGAAGTGCACGTGCTTGCGGGCCTCGCTGCTGTTGGCGGTCAGGAGCCAGTCCCCCAGGGCCTGTTCTCTGCCAGCGGACTGGTTGCTGTGGCTCTGGTTGGGCAGGAGCTGTTCAGCCAGGTCCCAGTGATAAGACGGTGTGGCTCCAACCAGTGCAATGAGGATGGCCTCTGTGGCCACATAGAGCTGAAAGAACAAACACACCAAGTCAGATGCTGCAGACACCTCCATGTATGTAGAAAACACAGGTGTGTGGCAAACCGCGAAAGATCTGATCCTTGGGCTGGAGATGCGGCTCAACTGGTGGGGTGCTCACCTGGCATGGAGAGAGTCCTGGGTTCAAGCCCAGAACCGCATAGATGGGATGTGGTGGCTCATGCCTGTAATCCCAGCATGTGGCATATAGAGGCAATAAAAATTCAAGATCATGCTCAGCTAGCTATACAGAGAGTTCAAGTCAACCTGGACTGCATAAGACCCGGCCTCAAGCAAAACAAAAAGGAGAAGGGAAGGAAGGAGAGAGAAAGTGAGGGATGATAGGCAAATGATAGGTAGGCAGGTAGATAGACGAAAGACAGTAAAGAGATCTGTTTGTTTTCTTGTGGAACAGGCCACATCAGAAGCCAGGGGAAACGAGCAGAGGCCCCCGCCAGGCGACGAGGCCGCGCAGAGCCCTCTGTGCTTCTTTGGAGGTTTTCCTTCTCACCTGATGCGTGTGATGCCAAGAGCTCGACTTAAATGGTTCAATACCGAGGGCAGGAGCCACACTGCTGTTGGCTCTAATTTAAAAGCCTAACATTCCAGTTATTTCCTCCTTAGCGTTGGGTTTTTTTTTTTTTTTTTTTTTTTTTTTTGCTCAGTAATAAGCAGCCAGAAGTATCTTGGCTGAGAACTCATGATCTAAGAAAGACACTTGTGTCATGGCTGAGTGTGTGAGTACAAACTATATATATATATACTTGCTTTGTTAAATCAGGTAAGCATAATATATACATGCGTAGATATTTTCTTTTTTTATTTTTTATTTTTATTTATTTATTTGAGAGTGACAGACAGAGAGAGAAAGAGAGAGAGGCAGAAAGAGAGAGAGAGAGCATGGGCACGCCAGGGCCTCCAGCCACTGCAAACGAACTCCAGACACGTGCGCCCCCTTGTGCATCTGGCTAATGTGGGTCCTGGGGTATCAAGCCTCAAACCGGGGTCCTTAGGCTTCACAGGCAAGCACTTAACCACTAAGCCATCTCTCCAGCCCATGCGTAGATATTTTCAAACATGGCATCTGACTCATAAGATTTAAACAGTTCAAAACCCCATGGCATTTTTTTTTACCACCTTTAGCTATATTTAATCTTGGTTTAATTGAACTATAATTGTCCTCAACAAAAAAAAATATAGCACCCATTCATTCAAGAAACATGTATTGATTACATATGTCATTTGTCACTGATGGCACTAGATTCACTAGCTACTCACAATTGGGTTAATAAGCTGTTGAGCCCCAGGCAGCCTTTGTATGCTATGGATTTTTCAGTTATATTAGGTCTCATCGTTGGATGATATTCCAACATTCATTTAAAAAACACACAGTCTGTTCCAGGGTAAGATAATTGTACTTAAAAATGATTCCTATTAACTCTGAACCTGATGTCCTAAAATAACTTGTTTTGGTTTCATTTCTTTGATGTAGGGTCTTGTGCTAATCCAGGCTGACCTAGAATTCACTATGTAGTCTCAGGGTGTTCTCAAATTCACAGCAATACTCCTACCTCTGCCTCCCAAGTGCTGGGATTAAAGGCGTGCACCACCACACCGGCCTTGATGTCTTAAAATATCTTTAAACAGATTCAGCATCTAAAAAGCATAAAACAAGTGATCTCTCTGCAGCGTACGGTCACAAGACCACTAACAGGACAAGCTGACTGAGGAACATGAAGGTGCAGAGGCCTGCAAAAGAGTCCTCTCCAGCCCCACACAGCCTCAGCCGCCTCCTTCTGTAGGTTAGTATCCAGCCTGGTGGATACATTAAAGGCAAAGGGTGGAGTCATTTGTTGTAGTAGATGAGGAAAGAGAAGACGAGTCATGGCATTGTGTGCATCCTAAGAGAACGCTAATGTAAATCCATGATGTGGGTTCCACCTCTAAGGTGGAGAGAACACAGGGGAGCCCCAATCTATTTTGAGTCAATTGGCTGAGGGTCTCCCTGGAGATGGGCAAAGCTGCCACAGGTTAGCGTATGGGGCTATTTATTACGAGATGTGAGAAGGAAAGAGTGCTCCTAGATGTAGGTGCCCCCAGGCCTCTATCTGCATGCGTGTTAGAAGAGGAGGCAGTTAGCTTGTAAATGTAAAAACCTTAATAATTACCAGAACAAACAGATTACACATCTAGCAGTAGCTATAATTACAAAGCCACTTTCATCCATTTAGGAACTGCCCCCTCTGATTACAATCTGCTGAAATTTAATTGATGGGTATAAAGAAATGAAAAATATGGGCCAAAGAAACACAGGAGATGACTCACAGCACTGTCTTCCATCAGGCGAGATAAGCTCACCAGGTTTTCTCTACTTGGGTACATTCCATTCATTCCCTGGGAAGACACCCTCTCCTCCCAGGGACATCTGAGATTTTTCCTTCTCTAAGATGTGACTTGAGGTGCTGTCTTCTTTCCATCCCCTGACAAATTCTCTCCTATTTCTGGCCCCTCCAACACCAACTAGACTTTCCTTCACTGTATATTGTTATATCTGATTCATCTTTGGGCTTTGAAAGTAAGTAAGCCAGGGCCTGCATACTCAATAAGGGAATGACTAACTGACATGAATACCTTTATAACGCTAACTGTGTGCCAGCCCTCATCTACGTTCCTTTTGAATATATTAACACTTTGTACCCTTATCTCAACTGCTGTAGGACAAGCAACAATCTAGGTAAACGGGGACATGTTCTAAACTGAAACTTCTTCATGAATGCAACTTTCTCCACAAAACAACATGCCGTAAAGAGTGTGCGACATGAAGGAATCTCAGGTGTGAACGAAGGCCGACATTGAGGGTACCCCTTTCACTTGGCACTGTTCAACTCCTTTAGGCAGAGGAAGCATGCTCCACCTTGCTTATCTCCCTGCCCTCCTCCCACTACTCACAATGTCTCCTGGGCCCACTTGGTAAACAAGTGCAAGTGTATGGTATTTGTGTGCATGTGTGTACGCACACATGCATGCACACGTACACATACACAGACATCCAAGCTCCTCACCAGAACACACAGGGCCATTGTTTTGTAGTAACACTCGGCCTGAATGAAACCTCAAAACCCATTTTTATGCTCAGTGTTGCAATTCGTAAGGCAGCAACGACGCTGTGCCACGCATGTTATGCTGGGCACTATGAAAGAGGCAGTGCTTCAAGTCCAGAGTCGCACTACGGTTAGGTCTTTCACTGAAGAGGCGCATACACAGGTTACTCCACCAGGTGAGCAGCCATGGGGACGCGCCAGCAGCAGTACACAGAGCACGGAATAGGTTTCCTGCTGGCCATTCCTGGCTATTATAATTCACAGAGCTCACACATCCTGTTCTGTGTCCCAGAGAATGAAAACATTCTTTCATTCTTTTCTTTACTGTCATTGCACTATTACCATGTACATATTCACCCACACAGTTCTGTCTAATGACCCTGCACCTATCAGCAGATGGGCCTTAAAGCCACAACAAGAAACCACCACCCCTTCTCCCTACAAGTGGGACTAACAGCATCTCAAATGAATCATTATCTCCTCTGGTGCTACCTCTAGGGAAGAAAAACAGTGCCACAGATGGCTAGATCCCCCTCCCTTTTAAAGTAATTATAATTGGAAAAATGGCACCAAGGCACATGGGGGTTGAAATTTTAAGTCTCAAAAAGTGAAGGTTTTTATATTAACACCATTATGAACTTTCATAACGCTTCTCAGGAAACGAGAAGAGTTACCATGCATTATCTCATCACAGAACCTCACACTGTGAAGTCATGGTTATGTACGATGGTTATTTTCTAAGTAGGAAAAACAAGATGCGGAGCAATTAAAACCATTCATGTCTTTCTATAATGCATCAGTGTTACATTTATACTTTTACTGAGAAAACTAGGCTGAGAATGGAAGCCACCTAACTTTGAGGGCAGAGCTATTTTCAGGGGAAATAAAAAGGACAAAAATCAAGAACAATTTTATCACTGTCATTATATTAGTCTTTGATGGAATTAGGACTCAGTTATCTAAATGATTGAACCAAAAACATGGTGTGACAAGACCCTAATCATAAAGGCAAGAACATGTGCCCAGGGGGTGACTGACTGATAGGACCTAGGTGGGGAGGGGTATTAATATTTGGAATTCACACAATGAATGGCTGGTGCGTTTTTTCCAATGCCAATCCACCCATAATACACCCCCAAATCAGTCTCAAGGAAACTTTTTGTTCACAACTTATTAGTGGATAAAGGATGGTTCTCCTACAGTCCAGTTAATGATTCCACACTTGAGCCTTCTGCACTGACAACTCAATTCCCCAACTATGGCTTACAATGTTCTGACAGCATATGAGCCTGGGTCTGGACTCCAGCTCTAGTCATACCTCGAGAAACCCCAGGTTTTCTTCCAGTAAGCATGGGTGTTAATGGCACATCTATAACTCATCTTTTCCTAACTCATACACATCTGACTTGTCTTTTTGAGGGTCAATGGGCTGCTTCTCCAGTCAACAGTGAACTGTACAGCGCTGTGCCTACAGCACGCTCCGATGCGTCGTAAGCTAACAGGCAGAGTCTGCTTGCCTGGGCCGGGGCGGAGACTGCGCCCCACTAGCTCTGGCAATGCTACGGTCTGGGCCCTACTCTCTGCAGCAAAAAAGGGGTTAGTCTTTCTTCTATAGTCTTCAATGTCGCTTTCCATCTGAAATGGCCTTCCCATTTCTGCTTAAACCCAAGCTTCAAAGATTAGCTTGAGCTCAGTTCTCTCTCTAAATGCTGCAGAAAGTTATTTTGTTGTTGTTGCTGTGAGTGGTGTGCGTGTGTGTGCGTGTATATGTGTGTGTGTGTTGAGGCAGGAATCTCACTCTAGCTCAGAATGACCTAGAATTCACTACGTAGCTCAGGTTGGCCTTGAACTCAGAGATGAAATCCTAATGACCTGTCATGTGTTATAAGTAAGAAACCATATTTCTATATCCCTCCAAAAACTTTATCATACCAGTATGTACATAATGACACATCATATGTGTTTTTAAATGACTACTTTAAAGAATGGTGGGACAAAAGTATGAATTCAAAACTAGTAAGTCCGGCACATAACTTCTGCTACCATTACTCATTTCGACACTGGACAAATTATTTTCCCTGTATTAATTTCTCTCTTTCAAATAAAATGGTTACACAATCATCTGACAAGCCCTCTTTGTCATCATTTCATTTATTCATTTATTTTTAATTTTAGCAAGCACTAACACTTTGCCACACGTTGTTTTCTGCAACATGGGTGATAACAAACACAGGCAGTCCTTTCCTTCTTTAGGGCACAAGCTCTCAAAAGAGAACAACAGATACATCTAAAGCTATACAGAAGGCAGACAGTGAGCCACCTGAGCTATAGTAGAGGTTAGGTTTACCAGAGCACAAAGAAAGATGGGAATCCCACCTACACCCCTCAGGGAAACGTTGTGAATTTGATCCTTGAATAAAATTCTGAAAGTCTGCTGGGAAGTTAGTCAAAACAAAACTTGGGGAACAGAAATCTTGGCAAAAGCAATAGTCCAATCAGGGTTCAGGAGAGTATACATCATATATTTTTCAGTTTTGAGTAGCAGTATGGTACTAGCTCAGCTCATCTGAGTATTTCTGGAGGAGTTTTGGATGTCCGTGCTCTGATATTATTTACTAGACTTCTTTCAAACCAACTCAAACATTTTAACTGAAATAAATAGCATAATAGTATGATTTTATATCAATACAACTATCACCTGCCAGATGAACTATTAAAGATAAGCACGTTGTCACGAAGCCAAGCTTATTGGGGGGAGGAGGTTAGGCAGGGTCTCACTCTTGCCCAGGCTGACCTGGAACTTACTCAGCAGCCCTGGATGGCCCTCAACTCACAGCAATGCTCTGGGATTGCAGGCATGAGCAGCCACGCCCGGCTAACAGGCTGTTCTCACCTAAGGTAGGTTCCAGGAGATACTTGCAGGGAAGATCTGGGGAGGGAGTGAAAGTGCAGGAGTGTCTTCTGCTGGATGCAGGCTCAGAGGGCTGGAGTGGGGGTCTGCTCATCAACCTTGTCCTGTAGGGACTGGCCCTCAGCATGGACAGCTGCTGGGCCTGCAACGGCTCCTCCTTCATCTGCACCCACTCTCAGCTGCCGTGACTCTGGCCAGATAAATGTTTAAGTCTTCACAAAGCACATCGGGTTCAAAGGTGAAGGCAGCAAGACTGACACGGACTTAAGGTAGTTCTGATGGGCTTCCGATCATATTTTCCCTTCCCAACAGCCCGCACGGCGGAATCTGACACTCACCACCATACACGAGAAAACAGCCCCGTAGGGGCTGCTGTACTAACTCCCACAACAGTGTGCGGTCAAGTCTGCACAGCACACCTGTGATCCATCACTTACATGCATAGTCACACACAAACATGAGCACATGCTCATGCACATACATACAAGTGCACACTCACATCTCCATCTGAGGGGTTTGGCTTCCTACTTCTCCCCACTGAACTACAACTGATATGCCCTTAAGCAACTCTAGAAAAATGTTGGCTTTTATTAAATCTGAAAGTGAGTACATGTATATTCGTGCCATTACTCTCTGTATTTTTCCATTTGAAAGTGTTTAGTAATTTAATTAATTGTAACTACAAAGAAAAAATAATGTTATTAGGCTATGTTCACTTTGAATGCCCTCTGATAAAGTAGAAATAATTGCAAATTTTTTGACAAGTGCTAATACCCAATGAGACCTTCTCCTTAAATACAAGAATTAAAGGGTGAAAAAAGGACTAACCTCTCACTTTGTGAATTAATGCTATTTAATACAATTTCCATACACCACCTACTCTTTTGGGGTGTCAGAGAATGAATCAAGAAGTAGAATTAGAAACAAGTGGTAGAGGATGTGGAACCAAGGATGAGAGGAATTCCTGGAAAGAGGTAGACGCATGATTTCTTTTTGAACATAGGCTTTGACAGATGAGTTCTCTATGGAGAAATGTTCTACGTGAGAATCAAGAAAAATTCTGAGATAAAAGGAAAGGATTTAGAAAGATTATAACAAACAACCTTTACCTACGAATGAGAACAACAAGCATCAGGGAGCCTGAGAAAAGGGTCATGAGTTTGGGCTTGAGAAAGGTAGAATCAATCAGCAGGGAGCAGTGAATCCAGATCAAAGGGCAGCTGGCCCCAGGATCTGACCACGAAAAAGAGGAAGCAAATATGTACAACAAAATAGAAATAAATATTGAAAGAGTCACAGCCCTATAGTGGAGTGCTGTATTACAGTCATTAAAATTATGATACAGGGGCTGGAGAGATAGCTTAACGGTCAAGGCGCTTGCCTGCAAAGCCAAAGGACCCTGCTTCGATTCCCCAGGACCCATATACACCAGATGCACAAAGTAGGGCATGCATCTGGAGTTTGCAGTGGCTGGAGGCCCTGGCATGCCCATTTTCTTTCTCTCTATCTGGATCTTTCTCTCTCTCTCAAATAAATATAATAAATGTAAAATATTATGATACAGCTGTGAGGTGGAGTACTCTGCTATAGTTATTAAAAGATACAAGGGTGTTTACCTGTGAACAAAGCAAAGCACTAAAAACATTGTCATATGGGCTGGAGAGCTGGCTCCGCAGTTAAGGTGCTTACCTGTGAAGCTAACAACACAGGTTCAATTCCCCAGTACCCACGTAAGTCAGATGCACAAGGTGGCTCATGAGTCTGGAGTTCTTTGCAGTGGCCACAAGCCCTGGCGTACCCATTTTCTCTTTCTCTTTTTCTCTCTCTCTCCCTCTCTCAAAGAAATAAATAATAAAATATTTTAAAACATTGGTCATAGATAAAAGCAGGTGATAACATACATTTTCTCAAAAGGGCATTTTCATATTTATATAATAAAATGTTTCTAAGGCTACACACCAAAATATGACATGTTTTACTTCGGGTCATAGAAGCCCTGGGATTTGCTTCCTATTTTCTTTCCTATACTTTCCCTCTTTTATCTATAATCACTAAGTTCTTTCTGTAGCACATTCTATGAGTACCATAAACACACACACACTGGTTTGTTTGAGCCTTAGGTGAAGGAAGCCAGAGAGATTACCAAGCCGTGGGCTTGACAACCTCTTTGTTCTAACACAGCATGTAGTACTGTGGAACCAATCTAACATTTTAAAACCTCAAGGTGTACTAATTATGCCTATCTTTATTGCGCACTGGGCATGTAAGAAATCTCTCAATCAGGATTCATCAAAGGGATAATCACTTGACTCACTGATTCTTTCAGTCTGTGCTAAACTCATATATTCCCTTGAATCAAATAGAGGACTGAATGCCAAAGAATTTCTTTTTAAAGTTTGTATTTGCAAACCAAGCTTTCATGATCCAGTCATTTCCGGTGCAGAGGATAGACAGAAGGCTCATTTGCCCGTCTGCTCAGCCACCTTGCAACAGAGTGACACCTCATCAAGCCCAGTGCTCCTTCTGCCCTGGTCACACTGCTGCTTCATGGTCTTAATAGCTTCTTTTGTGCTTTCTTGGAAGGTAGTACCATCTGTCAAGGGACATGTCACACAACTGTGGGTGGCCATGCAAGGCAGGTTGTGGAAGCATCAGGTTTGCAGCTTTCCAAACCACACCACACTTCTTGAGAGTCCCAGGCTCACAGGGGATCTCTCTTACCTTCTGGAAGCCCCTTGTGCTCCACAGCCTCCCAGGGAGCCCGAGGCCTAGGGGATTTGTAGTTTTATTTGTGTTACACCAGGGGGCAGTACCTGCCCAAAGACAGCCACTGTTGCTGAGGCTGTACTGGGGCAAGAGTGGCTTTTGTTTCTCCCACTTGCAGGGCCCCACCCTAAACTGAGTTAAAGGAACACTAGGCAGAGTTCCCAATTCATGGCAACTCTCCAGAGGCCCAACACTGCTCCAGGCCCCTGTCTGACAGCAGGAACTGCCTGTGAGGGCAGGAGCAGCAGAAAACTTGTTTAAACCACTAGAGAAAGAACCTGGGTGGATGGTCAAATGCTTTGGCGTCATCATAGGGAAGCTCTTGCTGGAAGTCACAGGTTTTCATCATGGCTTAAACCCCAGTGGTGCTGGTCCTAGACTGCAATATATCAGGGTCTTCACTGATGTTTCTGCTGTGATGCTGGCCTCTTGCTTATGCTAGAAAGCTTAGAAAACTGAGCTATCCTCTCAGCACATCTCATCAAGAGTCTTCCTACGAATGCCTGTCGAGGGAAGGACATGGTGACAGACATGGCAGGGACAGCAGGCAAGTTGGGAAGTTTAATTAACTTTGCATAAAACTCATCCTACCTGTATTAGATGACCACAACTCACACACAGCTCATTAAACCAATAACCAAAAATAATGAGTCAATATTTTAAAATATTTTATTTTTATTTATTTGACAGAGAAAGGGGGGAGAGAGAGAGAATGGGGATGCCAGGGCCTCCGGCCACTTCAGACGAACTTCAGACACATGTGTCCCCTTGTGCATCTAGCTAACGTGGAATCTGGGGAATTGAACCTGGGCCCTTTGGCTTTGCAGGCAAATGCCTTAACCGCTAAGCCATCCCTCCAGCCCATGAGTCAATATTTTCATAAAGCAAAGTACAGAATCCTCCCCAAGATATTCATATCTTCTTGTCTTCATCAGTTTTTAGTTAGAAAAACAAAATGAATACACTCCTAAACCAACTGTCACAGTAAGCAAATGATCAAAGTTTGCCATATTCTCTTCAGGCTTTAAAATACAGTATTGCATATGCATACTTTTAAATTGATCACATACATTCATAAGCAAAATATAGTACTGTTTGGACCTTTAAAATTTATATTAAGGGGTTGGAGAGATGGCTTAGTGGTTAAGACATTTACCTGTGAATCCTAAGTACTCAGGTTCAATTCCCCAGTACCCACATAATCCAGATGCACAAGGTGGCCCATGCATCTAGAGTTCATTTGCAAGGACAAGAGGCCCTGGAGTGCCCTCCCTCCCTCCCTTCTTTTCTACCTTCTTTCCTTCTGCCTTTCTCTCTCTCTCTGTGTCTCTGCCTCTTTCTTTCACTCACTCTCATATAAGTAAATTTTTATAATTTGTATTAAGATATAATATTTTATTAATACCAACATTTATGCTTTATCACTCTGCTTTTTTTTCACTTGTGTTTAGAAATTCATTCCATAGATTTTTATACAGATCTAGTTCATTCACTTTAATTGTTTTATTCTATTATACTTATCTCATATTTTATCTAGTTCCACTCTAGAAGTCATTTAGGTGGTTTCTAATATTTGTTAATAAAAGCAGTGTGGTAATAAATACAGAAGCTCAAAGCTGGGGTTTTGTTTTTTTGTTGTTGTTGTTTTTGTTATTCGAGGTAGGGTTTCACTCTGGTCCAGGCTGACCTGGAATTCACTATGTAGTCTCAGGGTGGCTTCCAACTCACAGTGATCCTCCTACCTCTGCCTCCCAAGTGCTAGGATTAAAGGTGTGTGCCACCATGCCCAGCAAAGATGGGTTTTATTTTTTTTTTACTTAAGAACATCCAGTTTTCCTCTATCTCATTATTTCCCACTTCTCCTCATTTTCAACAGTGTTAAGCTTTTTAATACTGGCTAATATAATAATTGTGAAATAGTATTTCACCGTTATTTCAATATGCCTGTCCTGAATGGCCACTGAAGACACATTTTTTTCCATGTGTTGACTATGGCAATCTCTTCTGTAAAATGCCTATTTCCTCATTCCAGTTTATAAAATGCTACAAAAAGATATTTGTTGCATGGATTACATTAATACATTGGTAGTTCTAGGATCTGAGGAGGAAGGTTGAGGTTTTTAAAGGTTTACATAAACATGATGGATCCCTGAAGAGCAGAACACACCTCACAATGAGGCTCACAGTACGGCATCACACCTCTGCTGGTGAAACTAAGGCTTGTTACAAGTTACCATTGCTCCTTTTGGCTACTGGAGGTTTAAATTCTGTGCAAATTAGGCTACAACCTAGCATTCATGATGTCATGGAAGATGAAAGGACTCGAGCCTCTAGCTTAGAATAAAGAAGTAGGGGCCATTCTTATCTTATAGCACAGAGAAGAAGAAAGAATCTTATTCCAAGCTGCCTCCTCCAGATAGCCTGACAAACAGCACAAACATGCACAGATGCAAATTAGTGGCCATGACATCAATGCTAGAGCACCGCAAGGAAAGAAACAGAAATGAACTAAGTAGTCAGTTACTCATATATAAATACCACAAACAACCCTGACCCCAGGGAAGGCAAGTGTAATTTGGAGGTAAGAGCTTTTCTAACTCTAAATTATATTGCTAACTCATGTCTACTATTTTTACATGGGCAATCTTTTTTTCTGTAACTTTTTATTTATGTACTTTAAAACAACCTATCTCACCAGAGCATTCACATCTTGTTTTTTATGTATATGAAAGCCGACCACTATGGAGATTCAAAATGGTGTTTGCTGGGAGCTCAGGACAAGTCTCCTAGCAAGGAAACTGGACAGGAAGGCAACTTTTGGTGATCTACACCAAGCTCTCACTAATTCTCCTAAGCAGCTAACGTAAAACCTTCAGAGCTAGCTTTGGGATGTGTTTTTGTCCACTTACTTTGAACTTGGATATATTTAAATGGCAGCCATAGTCATGAAAGGAACATGTAAAAGTGGCTCTGTAAGGTTCCCGTCTCTGTCCCCTACTGTTGTACCCCTAGCTGGGGTTGGCCACTATGCAACCACTGATGCAGAAAGGCTGAAGCAACATCTCCTCCCAGCAAGGTTCCTGCGCAATCGATCTGCACCTTCCTTGGGCCCTGGTAAGAAGAGCTTTCTGATGGTAAGAGTTCACAAATATCAACTTCCTTCTACTTAAGCAGATTTTGTGAAAAGCGTCTGATTTTCCTTTATTGGGGAAAGACTCCTCTCCCATGAAAGAGCTCATCTGGGAGGGAGAGGTCTCCCCAGCATTCCCACTTCACCCCTAAGTGCTCTTTGTCCAAGTCATCTCTAACCACAGGGCTCAGTAAGAGTCTCGCAGGCAGGAGAGCTCTGGGTGGCTCTACCTCGTGCAGCAGACATGCCAGTGTGCTGGTTAGCTAGAAGTGACTCATTCCTGCCTGGATCCCTCCACTGGTAAAGCTGTAGCTCCAAGGCACCTCCCCAGCCAACACCTACAAGATAAACAGTCACTCTTTGCCAGTAACACTCCAAGATCTGGTTTTGCATGGTGTTGACCTATATCAACCAAGATTTAGTGAGCAATCAAGGTCACAGCCTTGGAACTCTCTGGTAGCAAAGGCAATGAACCAGGTCAACCATAAATAAGAGACAGACAGAGGTGTAATGCTCTGTGCAGTGCGTGCATGCGCACGCACACTCACAAATAAAAATAAGAAAAGAAAAAGAAGCAACAGATCTTGACCTAGAACTTTTAGTATCATACTCTACTCAGTACAGATTTAATCCAAGTTGACTGGCACCTGGCTAGTCAAGTAAGACAATGACATGAAAGTGGAGGGTAGCAATGGAGACATAGGCAGGGCAGGAGGGATGGCTCAGAGAGGGAGTGTGTTCCCTGTTCCCGGAATTCTTGATTAGAATAAGAATATTCTCAAAGAGCCAGGAGTAGTGGTGAACTTCTTTAATCCCAGCCCTCAGGAGGCTGAGGTAGGAGGACTGCTGTGAGGTGAGGCCAGCCTGACACTAATTCCAGATCAATCTGGGCTAAAGTGAGGTCTTACCTCAAAAAAAAAAAAAAAAAGAAAGAAAGAAAAAAAGTATTCTCAAAGAAAATCCATTATAAATGAAGAACAGATATCATAGTTGTAATTCTATTTTCTTGATATTAAAGATTTCCACATCCTTCTACATAACATTTTCTTCTACAGAACAAGTGCACTTAACCCTAAAAGACAAGCTTAAAAGAGGAGAAGACTGCATAGTGAGAGGAGTACACCTGTTCTGCTAAGAGAAACAACGGCTTTTCCCATGTCAGCACTAGAACCATTTTTCTGGCTGGTGATAAAATCAGCTGAACTTTCTAAGGTTTTAGTAGAAAAGAAATCAAGAAGTCATCTCCCTCCTCACTTCAACAGAGGAGTCACCTCTACCTTCCCCCCACCTCCACGTCCTGTGGAGGCATCACATTAAGGCTTAAGTGTGGGTTGGTGGTTGTACCTGCACCATCTCCCTGAACTTCCATCATCACACCTTTAACTACTGGCTGACTGCCTCCCTCTCCCCACTTCTAGAACACAAGCCTCCAGAGAGCAGGGAACTTGGAACACATCCTCTGCCCCCTACTGGAAATCAAACTTAAGACCTAGCACATGCTATTCAAGTATTCATTCTATTGCTAACCTACATCCCATTCTCTGGGATTGTTGGTGGTGGTGGTGGTTGACAGGATCTCTCTAAGGAGCTCAAATTGGCCTGAAATGTAGCCCAGGCTGGTCTGATCACTCTTGCTTCCTCCTCCAGAGGTTATAACCGTGTAAAGCCAAGAACCAAGATTTTAAAAATTATTTTTTTATTTTTATTTATTTATTTGAGAAAGAGACAGAAATAGGCAGGGAGAGAGAGCAAGAGAATGGGCGTGCCAGGGCCTCCAGTCATTGCAAACAAACTCCAGACGTATGAGTCCCCTTGTGCATGTGGCTTATGTGGGTCCTGGAGAGTGGAACCTGGGTCCTTTGGCTTTGCAGGCAAGCGCCTTAACTGCTAAGCCATCTCTCCAGCCCCAGAACCAACATTTTTAAGATGGAGTGTAATAGTATGTCCTGAGAATTCTATGCAATGAAGGGATTCCACTTGGTAACACACATTGTAGATTAATGGGCTTTTTAAATCAACGTAAAGGTGACCTAGGGTCTCATCCAGCAAAACTTACAGCAGAAACAAATATATCCCTTTGCAGTGAAAGCCACTGGAGTAGGAAGCCCCTTCCCACCCAGACAGGGATGGTGAGCAGATGCTCAGGAGCCGTCCATAGATCTGACCTTTGGTGTGTCCCTGGGTGCTGGGGGAAAGGGTATCTGAGCTCTGTCACAGATAGCAAGGTGACAATCGCCACAAGTTAGAGTAGCGAACGATTCCTTTTCATTTTTGCAGCGGATCCCAGGCAATGCAATTTTGCATCTCTTACTGGCCAGCTCTCCCGGCCCACACTCCCTCCAGCACCCCAGGCGGCAGGGCGGGAGATCGGGTGGCCCTGGACAAGCTCCCGGCCCCGGACCACCGCGCAGCGCCCGCCACACCTAGACTCGAGCGGAGCCCGGCCTGCGCCCGCGGGGGCGGCGGGGACTCACCTGCAGCAGCACGGCCAGCAGGAGGCACAGGTACATCTGGTAGATGCCCATCTCGCCCACCGCCTGGAACGCCTCCTCCACGTCCATGGCGGGCGCGGGCCCGGCCGCGGCCCGGGCGGAGGCCGGCGCAGGCGGGGCGGCCTGTGGTCCGCCCGCGCTCCGGGTCCTGGCTGCGCCCGCGCTGCGCCCCGGCCCCGGCCCCCCGCTTCCCGTCGCAGAGCACGAGAAGTTTCGGGAAGCGGTTGCGCGGCGATCTGCGGGCGGGCGGCGGGGAGAGGAAGTGGGCGCGGCGCGGCTGCAGGAGGCTCGCGGGAGGGGCTGGCACGCGCCCGGCCGCGACCCGCAGGCCCGGCCTCCGTCCCTCGCCTCCCCGTGCCCCGGGGCCGAGCGCACACACTCGGTGTGCCCAGGATCGCCCGGCCGGGAGATGCCCCGATCACCGGCGTGGGCACGAGGGCTGCAGTCAGTAGGGCGCCGAGGGCACGGCTGCCCGGGCGCTCCAAGTGGTCTGCTGGGCGGGGGCGCCGGCTGAGGAACCTGGAGGCCTGGCCTGCCTTACTCCCTCGGCTTCCATCCTCTTAAGACTGGTTTTGTTCACTGTTTTTAACAGCATCAAAACGACTTTTGAGAGCAATCATGGGGGGGGGGGGGCTTTTTCAGCCCAGATGGACTGGACTTGAGTGACTAAAGATCCCGAATTTGTGTTGCCTTTGCAAAGAGATATTAAGAAATCTGGGCAAGAAGGTGAGGAGGAGTTAAGAAAAACAGAAAGAGAGAAAAACAGAGAGAGTCGAAGGGTTCCCCAAAGAGAGGGAGAGAAGAGGTTGCCAGATCAGGTACTCGAGGCTGGGAATATAAAGGTGGAAAAACCCCACAGTATCAGGGCAAGCATGCTTCGTGCTTCCCTTGGAATCCCAAGAGAAGGAAACAGGAAAGTAAGTTATGCCTTTTGAGTTTACAAACAAGAGAGTCTGAGCACCAGCTCCAAGGAGGGGCTTCCTGGGGGCATGGTGCATTACCTCAAGGGGAGAATCACTCCTCCCACCTCTTTAGCTTGTCTGAAGGTGAGGAGTGGCCTCTTGACCAGATGAGTGATTAACAGGCCCTACCAAGGACCAGAGGACTTGATTCCTCCCTTCAGGAAGAAGTAGCTCTTCCCTTTGACCTTGCCTCCCAATATAATAATGACTAGAAATGGTGACTACACAAAGTACTGAGAGTGACTGTTGAGTGCACAGCCTTAATGGGACATCTACGTCACCCCTCCAAGACTCAGGATTTTGTGGAAGAGTGGGCAGAAGGAATGTAAGAAGACCCAGAGGATGGGGAGGAGTGCCGTGGAACTTGATATCAGAAGGCCATTGTGCTCATGAGCGCACAGCGGGTGCACAAGACCAGCTCAAGATTGGGCCAGTCAGCCCTCGATTATGGATGGGGCTGGGGCTCATGAGGCTCCATCCATCTCTGAGGAGCTACTGGATGTTAATGGGAATGGGGAAACATTTTTAGTCCAGTATATAATCCCTCACCCATGCTCATGCAAGCAACCCTGATTATATTCAGTGAGTCCAGCAAGAGTGGGAGAGGAACAAGAGAAGATGTGTGTGTCTGTGCAAATATGACCAAAATACATGATGCATAAACTGCCAAAAAACACAATAAATGGTGACCAGAGAGTATCCTTGCCCTTATTACGCTTCTAAAGTTTCTGTTAATTATGATGTCTATTGTAGATTATATTGGTTGTTATTCTTTACTGGTCACTTACCTAATTATTTTAGCAATTAAAGGAATGTTCAAGTTAGTGGAATGTTGGTGGATTGGAAACGATAAGAGTATAGTGATCACATGGGTTGGAAGTGTTTACTAAACCTCTCCTTTAGCCATCTGGATTTAGTTTTCTTTTGTTCTGTTTTGTAGATTCTTATTTATTTGCAAGTGGGGAGAGGGCTCATCAGGGTCTCTTGCTACTTACTGCAAAGAATGTCCATCTGGCTTCACAGGGGAAACTAGGGAATTGAACCTGCGCTGGCAGACCTCGCAAGTAAGAGTCAGCTCCCCAGCCCCTGGATTTAGCTCTCTTTGAGGGGAAGTGCTCTACAAGCAAGAGGTGGGAGGAGGAAGGAGGAGGAGTTGTATAGCTTTACTTTTTATGGAATCACATCTTTTTCTAAAAATATTCAAATTTTATTTACTATTAGTTGGGGAGGAAGCTTGTCCATTTTGCTTTCTTATGGTTTAAAACAAAAGACTGCGCTCTGGCTGTATTTACATCCTAGTTTTTATTCTTAATATTGTTCACTTTTTATTCTGCACAGGTTTGTCTGCATTATTAATTTTTAGTATTTTTTTATTTACTCATTAGAGAGAGAGAGACAGAGAGAATGGATGTGCCAGGTCCTCTATCCACTACAAATGAACTCCAGATACATATGCCATCATGTGCACCTGGCTTACATGGGTTCTGGAAAATCAAACCTAGATTCTTTGGCTTTCCAGGCAAGTGCCTTAACCACTAAGCCATCTCTCAAGGTCAGCAAATTATTTTTTAAATAACATTTTGTTTTGCGATTTTTTCTATTATTTTCTTCCTATAAAGAAATGTAAAATATATTATGCATAATAAAATATAATATATAGTTCATGGATTACAAAAATTATTTCCTTATTTTACTTAGTTTTGTAACCAAGGCTGGCCTTAAACTCCTGGTCCTCCTGCCTCAGCCTTACAGAGTGCTGGGATTACAAGCCTGTGATACCTGGCTTCAGTTTTCCTTTTTGAACAGTAATTATATTGAAGATTGTGCAGTTTTATCTTAGTACTTTCTCTGTCTCATAAGTTTTGTTATTCAGAACTTTTCAAAACTACTTTATCATGGGCTGGAGGGATGGCTTAGTGGTTAAGCACTTGCCTGTGAAGCCAAAGGAGCCCGGTTCAAGGCTCGACTCCCCAGGGCTCACGTGAGCCAGATGTACAAGGGGGTGAACACGTCTGGAGTTTGTTTTCAGTGGCTGGAGGCCCTGGCACACCCATTCTGTCTTTCTATTTCTGTCTGTTGCCCTCAAATAAATAATTTTTTTAAAAAAGTACTTTATCACATTCAAGTTAATCTTTTTTAAAATTTTATTTATTTATTTGAGAGATATAGAGGAAGGCAGATAAACTTATGGGGGGGGGTGGGAGGAGAATGAGTGCACCAGGGCCTCCAGCCACTGCAAATGAACTCCTTGTGTGTGGGTCCTGGGGAATTGAACCAGGGTCCTTTGGCTTTGAGCACCATCTTGAAAATAATACATAGCTTCCATTTGTTGAGTACAATATTCTCTATATTCTATTAGGCCATGCTTGTTAATTTATTAAAGTTATCTATAATTTAACTGAAAATTTCCCAGGAGTATATGTCAGGTCTTTTTTGTTTGTTTGTTTTTAGTTTTTCGAGGTAAGGACTCAGTCTACCTCAGGCTGACTTGAATCTTACTTTGTAGTCCCGAGCTGGCCTCCAACTCAGCAATCCTCCTACCTCTGCCTCCCAAGTGCTGGAATTAAAGATGTCTGCCGTCATGTATGACTTCATCTGTTAGTTTTTAATGAATGTATCAAGAGCTTCCAAAATTATCATTTTTGTTTTTAAGTTCTTTTTTATATCTGTAAGTTCATAAAAGTACTAATTGAGTTACCAGTTTTCTAATGATAAAATTAATCTTTTCTAATACTTTTGTCCTCATTTTTATTTTATCTAGTATTTACTTGACTACATCACCTTATTGCTATTAGTATTTCTGTGTAGTCTTGATTCCTATGGCATCTTTTTGCAAGCAAGCATCTTTAACCCCTGAGCTATCTCCCTAGCCCTCACATGGCATCTTTTTATTTTCACCTGTTCAGATATATCCTATGCATGCTTATAAAAGTAAAGACTTTTTCCAGTGTTATAGCCTCTGTCTTTTAATAGATAAGTAAATCCCTTCATATTTCTTGTGAATAATATAACTGAAATTATTTCCATCATCTTATGTTGTGTTTCTTTTTACTTTCTGGTCATCTGTTGAATAATTTAAACTAGGGTATTCCAGGCTGGAGAGATGGTTTAGTGGTTAAGGTGCTTGCCTGTGAAGCCTAAGGACCCAGGTTCGACTCCCCAGAACCCACATAAGCCAGAAATACAAGGTCACACATGCACCCAAGGTGGCACACACATCTGGAGTTCGGTTGCAGTGGAGAGAGGTCCTGGACACCAATTCTTTCTCTCCACCCCCCCTTCCTCACTCACTGTGTCATAAAAAAAATGAGAAAAAAAAAACTCAGGGTATTTCTTGAGAGATTTTAATGAGGTGTGTCTTCCCAATTCCCTGAATGGGCACCATCCCATTGGCTGAGGTCCCGGACCAGATAAAAAGGAGAAGTGAGCTGAGCATCAGCTTGCTGACTGTGGAGATGATGTGAGCAGCTGCCACATGCTCCTGCTGACATGCCTTCCTGGCCATGATGGACTGACTCAAACTGTGAGCCAAAATAAGCTTTCTTTTCCTTAAGTTGCTCTTGTCACAGCAACAAGAAAATTTACCAATATGGTGATTCAGGAAGAGACTGTCTGCTCCCACAGTGCTGGTGTGAAAGATTTATGTGAGATTGTGATTAAGAAAATTAGAAAGTGTTTACATTGTCAAGAATAATTATTTTTAATTTGGAAATGATAAGAAAACATGAAGTCATGAAGTATTGTCTAACACGCTAGTCTAAGATTTCTTGTCTTTGACTTTGATGTATATTATTAAAAAGAGCCCAGATACTGTGAAGTTATAGGTCCAATTAGAAATTGTGGAGGGCTGGGGATGTAAATGAAGCATTCAATAGGAAAGATAATGTATGACTTCATTACCCTCTAGACTACGAACTCGTTTTGTATCTACTCTAACAATATCATCTAACATTCTTTTTTTCTTTGCACAACCGTTTCTCCAAATGTTCTTAGAAGCATTTTTACTCCTATTAGTTCTTTCTTCAGATCTTGAGTTGAGTAAAACTTTTGACAAGGATTCATTCAGCTTTGAAAAGAGTCACATTTTTAGCTGAAGTTATTTTCTTTGACATTATGTGCTTAAGTGAAAAAATAATTAAAATTAATATTTTATGTGACTAAGTAGAAGTTGGACTATGCCATCCTACTCCTTAAGTTGGCCCAAACCTATTCTACATATCTTCCATATTTAATCACATTTTTTGGACATGTATGTCAGAACCAGTGGTCATTGTGAGGACAGACAATGTCACATGGGTAGTGTGTCTGCAGTGTGATCTCTGGGGCCCATGGAGGGTAGACAGACCAAGCTCAGGAGCTGGGCCCTGGCCTACAAGTGATGGGGACCACTGTGGGCGTGCTCTAGCTTGACGTGATTCACGTGAGGTGCTTTGGCAGCAGTGAAAATGGAAAATGCACTCCACACCAGTTGAGACCAAACAAGACCCTGTGAGAGCTTTTGCAGAAGAATGGCGAGAGATATGGCGAAATAAAGTCTAATTTAAAGTGAAAACAATAAAAATTGATAGTAATTGCATTTGCAAATGCATTTAGGGAAAAATCAGAAATAATGTCATGTTTAGTCATGACAGCCAGACTAAGCTAAAGAACTAAACAATGGAGTAGGTCTGTAGAGAAGGTTTTGGGGACCTTTGCCAGGAATGGTTGGGCTGAAAGGCATTGCTCTTTTAAATGACCATTGCCCCTTTAAGATTCCTGCCCTTCCCCCTTAACCCAGCCAGGCCCCTGCTGGGTTTCCTTGCCCTAATTTACTGTAAGCACCAGAGCTTCTGAGCATGCGCTCAAGAAAGAGCCAGACTAATTAAAGCTCTCCTGAGATTCAAGGTATTGCATCTGTGGTTTTCAGCTAACAGTTCCATTTTGATAGCATATTTTCTCCAACTGACCTTCTTTTTTTTCTCATTTTTTTTTCTTCTCTTTAAGCCCTTACTACAATTTTGTAGTACCTATGTCTTTTATAACACAGGCATAATACGTATCTGTTTCTTTAATATAATAAAATGTCAAATAATATTTGGATAGAGTGTCTATCAAATACACGGTCTTTGGTAGATGAGAGAAAAGAAAAAGATTAACTTTGGTAAATTACATGAAGCTTGGGAACAAATGTAATCAATCATGTTCTTTTTTTTAAATTGTAAAACCTGTACATCGAGCCACTGTCACGTCTTTTGTTTCACTGGTAATTTGGTGTCCCAGATGGCCACTGAAATCCGGTGTGTGAGATAATAGATTTCATGTATGTTAAGTATTCCTTCAGACCCTTAGAAACCAGTGTTCTTACACCAGCCTACATGTGCCCAGAGGTAGCACATTTTTTTTTTAATCTGAAGAACATTTCTCTTCAGCAAAAAGCCTTCATTCATGCAGAGATAACACTTTATTGTGACTATGTCATAGTAAAATACTTTGATAAAGATAGCAAAAGAACAAACACTTGTGTTGATATTAAATGACACGCAGGGAAAATATGATAGGAATAAAGAGGCCAGAAGAGATCCAGGAGTCTTTTCAGGTAGGGAGGAAGGAGCAACAAAACAAAGGGAAACATGCCAAAGGAAAATGAGATTAGCAGTGAGATAGATATTTCTCTGTCTTCTGGCATCTTGAAGCAAAAATTTCCATTGAAAAATTTTTGCTAAGTAGGTGAAAAACAGATTAGAATGAGGTCAAATTTGCTATGACAAATTGACCATTTCCATGTTTCAAGTCTTATCAATAAAGCCACAGTATAAGCAGAGCTGGGTCTAAAATCCAGGAGGTAAAGGAAGAGAGATGAAATATGGGGGAAATTAGCCATTAATTATGCTGGAACTTAGTAAGAGTGTTTTGCTTGCTAAGAATCTAATTTTACATATTGTCCAGAGCACTGAGCTTGGATAATAGGGCATTCATTCAATTCAGCAAATCCATCCCTGAGTGCCCATCTTTAATGAAAATGTCAGTGGGGTTATTGCTGGTTTTGTTATTGTTGCTGCTACTGCTGTTTCTTACACACGAGGATTCTATAACTAGGGGAAAGAGACTGAAATGATGAATTTGTTGTGTTCATGGAGTCAATAAATTGAAGCTATGATTCAGTAGCATGGATGAAATTTGCCCTAAGAACAAATGCCTCACAGTTTCCCAGTATTAAAATTTGGATGCTTACTGGACTTGCATGAACCAGTTCAGTAGGTGGAATATTGCACAAGGATGATAATAACCCAAATTTGGACAACCTGAACCCTGCTGGGCTTTCTAAATCAAGAACAGTCGTTTATCTTGCTTTCAGAAAATAGGAAGCTCAGTAGATTTTGGAGAATAACATTTGGTACACTTGATCTACTCAAGGCTCACACAGGAAGCCTTGCAATTCCTCAAGTATTGTGAAATTCTTAAGTATTAGGATTTATTCCACAAAGGGTTACTGAGCACCTACTCTGTATGGCGTACAGTTCTTGTGTTAAGAAGAGTTAAACCAGATAAAGTGCTTTCCTTGTGGCACTCATCCTCTCAGAGGACCCTTCCTACTTGGTTGGTAGGATGGGTGGGTGAGAGCAAGAAGAAGGTAAAATTCCACACATTATCATGACATCAACCCCAAATCAAGACAGCTATGTGAACCAAGTAGATCATAAAGGTGGTGTCCATTAAGCCTGTTTTGAGTGGCACTCTTTTCCCCAGAGCTATCTGCCTTAGAAGAATGCAGCCAAAGTTTTTCTCCCTGTGGTGAAAGTCACTTAGTGGAAAGTTACATTAATGCACAAATTCACAGAGAATTTGCACGATTCTCAGAACCAAATTAATCAATTTACTGCCATACAGCTGTTGGAGCCAAAGATCATGTTACATTTAAAACAATACCAGCTCATCATCTTTATCCATCTTCATTTACATAAGAAGTGTGTCTTACTCTCATCCAAACAGAGCAAATCAAATCCTCCTATGACCAGTCTGTTCTGGCGGAAGACTGGATCGTCTCCATGTCATTTTCCAGTCTACGGATTAGCTGTCATGGCCAAGAATCTTCTCCACCTTTGTCTTAATCCTTGAACCTTTTCATAAATCTAATGAAAGACATAAGTTGAAATAAAACCCACAGGGTATAGGACAGACACACCAACACTTTGTAAATATGATAATTTTTAGAAATCATAGTCTAATCTCACTCACATTATGTAAAAATGGTAAGGATAAAGGAGGTTAACTAAGATGCTTAATGGCTAGGGGACATATCAAGAGTCACACAGTATGTGAAAGTACTTCTCAAAAATTTGTGTCTTTTAGGCCAGGTGTGGTGGCACATGCCTTTAATCCCAGCACTGGGTGGCAGAGGTAGGAGGATTGCCATAAGTTCAAGGCCACCCTGAGACTACATAGGAATTCCAGGTCAGCCTGGGCTAGAGCAAGAGCCTACCTCGAAAAACCAAAATAAAAAAGAAGAAGAAAGAAAAAAAAGAGTCTAGGGAGATGGCTCAGTGGTTAAAGGTACTTACTTACAAAGCCTGCCAACCTGGGTTCAGTTCCCCAGCTACCCACATAAAGCTGGATGGGCATTCATTTGCAGCCGCAAGAGACCCTAGCACATGCTACACACACACACACACACACACACACACACACACACACACAAATATTTTTGTTAAAGTTTTTATCTCTCCACGTTACCAAAAGACCACTTTCAGATATAGGTTCTTCTCTGTGAGCCACTTTTTCTTATGTGGAATAGTTAATATACAACGTTATCTTTGTAGCGCACGTGTACACTGACTCCACTTGTTAAGAGGATCATTGTTGCCCCAGATCCACAATGATTTGAATGGTTTGGACTTGGGCTGAATGAAGCCGCCTCCATGTTTCCCTCGCCAGCAACCCCCGTGGAACATCACACTGCCAACAGTGTGAGTGCAGTCACCGACCCACGCGCAGTTCTCACCTGTTGTCTTTGAGGCCAAAGAACTGAGTTGTGTTTGTTGCTTTGTTTGGTGATGTCTGCTTTGCTTTATTCTCACAACACATTTCGCAGACAAAGCAGTAAACAGTTCCTTTGGAGATAATCCCTAAATTGCACATTGGTGATAGACAATGTCTTTTGGCTGGGCTGTTAATGTATTCTCAACATCTCTGTTCAATGTACTCTTAATTTTTGTAAAGTGCTGACCTCCAGACACAAAACTGAGGCCGGCTTCATCCTAACCAAACCATCCGCAATGGTTTATATTGATTGTCAACTTGTAGGACCTGGGCATGCCCCTGAGTGATTGCCTTGATAGGTTGAGATAGACCCTCAGCTGTGAGGGTCATCATTCCATGATGAGCTGGGGTCCTGGACTATAAAGAAAGGAAGGCTGAAGCTGTGCATGGTGGTCTTTGATCCCAGCACTCAGGAGGCAGAGGTAGGAGGATCTCTGTGAGTTCAAGGCCACCCTGAGACTACATAGTGAATTCCAGATCAGCCTGGGCCAGAGTGAGACCCTACCTTGGAAAAAGAAAGAAAGGAAGGAAGAAAGAAAGAAAGAAAGAAAGAAAGAAAGAAAGAAAGAAAGAAAGAAAGAAGGAAAGAAAGGAAAGAGGGCTGAAGAGAGGGTTTAATGGTTAAGGTACTTGCCCATGAAGCCTAAGGAGCCAGGTTTGATTCCCCAAAACTCTTATAAGCCAGATGCCCAAAGTGGTACATGCATCTGGAGTTTGTTTGCAGTGGCTGGAGGCCCTGGCATGGCCATTCTCTCTCTCTATCTGCCTCTTACTCTCTCCCTTCCTCTCTCTCAAATAAATGAATAATTTTTTGTTTTGTTTTGTTTTTTTGTTTGACAAGTTAGGGTTTCACTCTAGCACAGGTTGACCTGGAATTCACCATGTAGTCTCAGGGTGGCCTCGAACTCTCAGGCCTCCTACCTCTGCCTCCCAAGTGCTGGAATTAAAGGCATGTTCCACCACGCCCAGCTACAATCAATTTTTTTTTTAATTAAAAAAAAAAAGAAAGGAGAAGCTGGTTGAATACCAGCATTCATCACTCCAGCTTTCTCACTGGGAGGAACATGGCCAGCTTCTTCAAGTCCCTGTCACCATGTCTTCCTTGCCATTATGGACTGCAACCTCAAATTGCAAGCTGAAATAAACCCTCCTTCAAACTGATTTTTGTCTAGTATTTTGTGGCAGTATTGAGAAGGTAACTGATGCATGCTGTCCCTACTAGCAAGAGGACCTTGAGATTAGGCCTGGTGGTGCTTTGTTATAACAGGAGGGGTCACCTGAGATCCTGGCAACTCCCTCTTGCACCTCCCAACCAGCTGTATGGAATTCTCCCCTAGCTGTGCCATGGTCTCATGATCTTGAGAGGTGCTGGGTATGTATGGAAGATTAACTGAAGGGGGCTCTGGGAGGTCATCATCCATGCTGGTGGCACCTACTCTCCGTAAGTAAGCCACACTTTGTCCTGCTGTTGGTGCCTATCTGGGGGGAGCAGATGTTTGCTTATTTCTCCCCAGGGTAAAGCTTCACACAGCATTAGTGACGTAGTATTTGCCACTACAGTGTCCTGGTGATCAGCTCTCCTCTTTCTCCCGTGGAGGAGACAATTTGGAAGCCAGGTGTGGTGGTGCACATCTTTAATCCCAACACTTGTGAGGCAGAGGTAAGAGGATTGCCATGAGTTCAAGGTCACCCTGAGTCTACACAGTGAATTACAAGTCAAACTGAGCTAGAATGAGACCCCTACCTCGAAAACCAAACAAACAAACAAAAAAAAAAAAAAAAGAATTACGGTAGGTGAAGGAAAATCAGGAAGATAAGCTTTTTAAGAAAAAAAAATGTGTGGCATAGAATAAATGAGTAGAGATATTTGAAATACATCATGTTTTAAAATTTTTTTTTTAATATATTTGAGAGAGAGGGAGGGAGGCAGATAGAGGGAATGAGTGTTCCAGGGCCTCTACCCACTGCAAATGAACTCCAGACACATGTGCCAGCTTGTGCATCTGGTTTATGAGGGTACTGGGGAATCAAACCTAGTTCCTTAGGCTTCACAGGCAAACACCTTAACCACTAAGCCATCTCTCCAGCCCCTGAAGTAAATCATTTGCATTTTTTTTCCTCTTTTGGTTCTTTTCAGCTGTACATGTTTGTGAGGCCAAGCCAAAGGCAGAAAAAGCATGGTTTGTTACAAGGAGATGCGTGTCTCTTAAAACATATAATGGAAATATATTGGCTCAGTGTTAATTTAGTTTTTAATTAGCTAGATATTAAGATGCAAGCTGATAACTAAACATCACTTAAGCAGAGAGGTTTTCTGTGTAATGAAGTGGCTTGCACAGGGAGAAGACGTTCTGACAGAGGCTGTCTGTTTGATGATGGGAGTAGAAGGGCAGCATGGATTTATTCCCGGGGCTCGCGGCTGGCCCTGCCAACAGGTGACCAGCTGGCACCAGATATGAGCATGACAGCTTGATGCATTCAACTGAGACCCACGTTTCTATTTTCCTTCAACTAGGGAAAAGCTATAACCATGATCTCTAATTCCCGTACTGGCATGAGGAAGTGTAGAAATAAATGAGCTTTCAGTTAGAGATTCTATGTAGAAATATCTCTAGTCACTTCAAATTTATAAGTTTATGCTTAGTACAGATATTCTATATCTGAAATACTTAGGACTAAAAGCATTTCAGATTTTTTTCAGATTCTGGGATATTTGCATGTACATGCAGAGCTGTCTTAGGGATGAGACCCAAAACTAGACATGAAATTCATTTGTGTTTCATAGATCTTATACACAAAAACTATTGATAATTTTATTTTTACTCTATCCTCTTTTTGACCAACCTATCACTTGGAGGTCAGGTATAGAGTTTTCCACTAGTAGTCTTATGCCAATGCTCAAAATGTTTTGGATTTTGGAGCACCTCTGATTTTGAACTGGGGATTAGGAATGCTCAACCCATAGTCACATTTTAGGAAGTAAAATGACATGGATCCTATGAGTTGTCAACCATGTGAACAAACTCAGACAAAGGGACATTATAGAAGATTTCAAATGTAGAAATTTAGCTTTACCATTAAGATCTGTAATATAATATCTGGAACATAGTGTTTATAAAGGAGACTGTGGTGTTTGATTCAGGTGTCCCCCATAAACTTAGGTATTCCGGAATGCCATATCCCCAACTGTTAGCAATTTGTGAATTAAACCCTCTAGGAGACAGTGTATTGCTGAGGGCAGGCCAATGGGTGTTAAAACCAGCTTCCTCTTGCCACTGTTCAGCATACTCTCCTGTTTCTGTTGTCCACATGATATTGGCCAGGAGGTGATGTCCACCCCTCTGCTCCTGCCATCATTTCCCCTGCCATCACGGAGCTTCCCCTCGAGTCTGTAATCCCAAATAAAGCCTTTTGCCCACAAGCTGCTCTTGGTCAGGTGTTTTCTGCAGCAACGTGAGCCTGACTGCACTTGAGACCTACACAAAACTAAATAAGAAGATCCAGCCTGTATCTGTCAACCTGCATTACTGACTTTGACCAAAACCTGGCATAGCTGCCATAGATTCACAGATAATTCCAATGAGTTGTTGAAGTTTAATATTTCCTTCTAACTGATATTTCTCTTTTTTCATTTTAATGATCTCATGTCCCATTAAAGTTCCCAAGGGATAGTTTAAACTAGGAAAAAATAAGATAGTAGGCCCTGAAATTAGGAATTTCTACTGCCATCCTCCCCTTCCATTGTCTCTTGCCTGGATTTTACTGTCCTCAAGGATGCCTCACTCCACTCCTGTTTACCTTCAATCCAAATCTCATCATCAGAACATAAATGATATTTTTGAAATTCAGACTTGATCCTATCATTCTTCTACTTGTAACTTCTTCACAGCTTCTCTTAGAGTTCAAAGCCACTTAACAGGCCCCAAAACAAAGCCCATGCACTATCCAGCTAAGTCACCCCGCAGGCCTCTGCCCTCCATCCCCACCGTGCCTCTGTCTGCCCCAGGCGCAGTGCTCTGCACGTCCTTCTGCTCAAGCGTGCGGTCTCCACGGACGTCCCCGAACACCCTTCTCCATCTAGTCAGCTTGTTCACCAACCTGCCAACTCCTGTTCATTCTCCCATCCCCTGCTTAAGGGCCACCTCTTTTGCTAGGTCAGTCTGGCACATACTGTGATGTGCTGTCCTTTGTTCCCCGTCATTTTACCTCAGCACTTTGCTATAACTGCGCTCCGTGAGAGAAGATCCTGGGCTCACCTCCTCTCCACAGTCAGCGCTTCTGACACGTCTGTCTGCTACAAAGAAGGCAGGTGGGATGAAGGAGTCCAGAGAATGGTTCCAGCGAAGCTTTGAACTTTTTGTTTGTTTTTATTTATTTATTTGAGAGCGACAGACAGGGGAAAAGATGGAGAGAGACAGAGAGAGAGAGAGAAAGAATGGGTGTGCCAGGGCCTCCTACACTGCAGATGAACTCCAGACGTGTGCGCCTCCTTGTACATCTGGCTAACGTGGGTCCTGGGGAATCGAGCCTCGAACCGGGATCCTTCGGCTTCACGGGCAAGTGCTTAACTGCTAAGCCATCTCCCCAGCCCCCAGCGAAGCTTTAACTCATCATGGGGTCAGGTCCTTCCTAGAGGCAGAAGGTAGCCAGGTAAAGCTTTCATCAAAGATGTTTTTATCGAAGACGTTCATCTCTGCTGGGAAGCCTCATCACGAGCACGTTTCTCAGCTCCTTACTGGCTCTCCAGGGCCTTCAGGCCGCTCATTAGGAGAAAGGGGACAGAGCTGTCTGCCCTTGCGTCTAGTCTCCGAACCGCCTGTCCCTGGCCTCTCTCTCTTCATCACATGCCCATGCCCCACTCTTCTCACCGTGCTCCCCCAGATAGTTTTGTTTCTGCTCCTTGAACCCCTTGAGTTCTCACCCCATCTATCCCTCAGGGTGGGATATTTCCTCCACCCACCTTTACAACACGAATGCCACTGTTTTAAATTTTTACACACATTACTTGTGCAAATTAGTGGGTTTCACGGTGACATATCCATATTTGCATATTTTGTACTTGGTCGTATCCACTTCTCTTTCACTCTCTCTTACCCTTCCCCTTTTCCCCCCTTCTAATCTTAACATTCCCTACTGATTCCTCTTCCACTTCAGAGTTTTCTTTTTTGTGTTGTTTCTACAAATGAGAGAAAGCATTTCTTTCTATGACTAGTTTTACGACACTTAACCTGATGTCCTTAGATCCATCCTTTTTCCCACAAATGACAATTTCATTATTGTGTGTGTATGTATGTAATATGGTGTGTTTTGTGGTGTATGCATGTGTATGCGCTTCTGAGGAATCACATGTACTTGTCTTTGGTGGATGCACTTGCCTGTGGTTTTCAGAGCAGAAAGTCAGATGTCCCACTCTTTGTTTCTTCTGCCCATTCCTATATATATATATTATTAAATTTATTTATTTATTTATTTGTGGAGGGGGAGGGAATTTGGTGCCAGGACCTCAGCCACTGCAATTGAACTCCAGATGCTTGCGCCACCTAGTGGGTATATGTAACCTTGCGCTTGTCTCACCATATAAATGCTCTCCACTATAGCTTTCAGTAGAACACGTTGCTCTCCATCAGTCAGTGCTCACATGGAGTCCTTTCCCAGGGAGCCTTGAGCCCGGTACCTTTCTCAGAAGGGTGAAGAATTAAACTGAGGTGCCTTTGTGCCAAGGTATGTTTCTCCTACACAAAGTGTCTGTAATATCTTCACAGTCCTGAAAGTACCTTAGTGTAATGACTCCACAGTCCCAGAAAAGGTTCTTCAGGGTAATGACTCCATGGTCCTGGGAAAGGTACCTCAGGGTACTGACTCCACAGTCCTGGGAAAGGTACCTCAAGGTAATAACTCCATGATCTTGGGAAAGGTACCTCAGGGTAATGACTCCACAGTCCTGGGAAAGGTCCCTCAGGCTAATGACTCCACAGCCCTGGGAAAGGTACCTCAGGGTAATGCCTCCATAGTCCTGGGAAAGGTACCTCAGTGTAGTGAGTCCACAGTCCTGGGAAAGGTCCCTCAGGCTAATGACTCCACAGCCCTGGGAAAGGTACCTCAGTGTAGTGAGTCCACAGTCCTGGGAAAGGTCCCTCAGGGTAATGACTCCACAGTCCTGGAAAAGGTCCCTCAGGTACTGACTCCACAGTCCCAATTCTGCTGATTGGGGCACGATAGAACAGAACTGGCTAATGTTCAGTCTTCCATTTCCTTCCCAAACCTTTCCTTATGCCCCAAATAATTCCTATCTTAAAGCTGGAATAACTAAAGTGTTTGCTGAAGGTGTTAAAACTGTAAGTAAATAAATGAAGGGAAGTTTGGGCCATGCAAAACTTACAGTAGAGCCAAGTTTAGTGTGATGGTTATCCTTGACTGTGAACTTGGCTGGATTTGGAAGCACTTAAGATACACTTCTGGGCATGTCTACGAGGGTGTTTTCAAAGAGTTTGACAGGGAAAAGGAGAGCCATTCTTACTTGGGCGGCACCACACAATGGTATGGAACCCCAGAATAAATAAAAAGAAAAATGGGGATGCTAGCTAAGTACCAGGCTTCATCTTTGCTTCCTGACTCTGGGCACAATGTGTCTGCTCACTTGTGCTCCTGCTGCCTGACCCCACTATCACGACCTGTACCCCTTCGACATTGAACCCAAGTAAATTCTTCCTTCCCTAAGTTTATTTATTTATTTTGCCACAGGCATTTTTTCACAGCAATGGCAAAAGTCACTTTTAAATACTAAGTTCTCTGATGTAAACTTGAGTATTCCAGGACATGTTGTTATTGGCATAAATAATATTTGACAGTGATACTATTGTTACCAAGCTGTGGGTGCTGTGTAGTCAAGAAGCTCTTCCAGCGCTGGCATTTGGTGGCTTTTGTAGCCCCTGGCCTTCAACAACAGTGAGCAGTTGCAGCTTCTCTGTGGGTCTAGGTATGGAGATTCCGCAGCCCATGCCAGCAATCAGTGTTGCAGCTTTGTGGGCCAGTAATGTCTCTTAACCCTTAAGGCTTGGTGGCTGTTTGGAGTTCTTCTGGGGCAGATGCCTGAAATTCCTCTTCTCTGACTCACTCCAGCTGTTTGAACTTCCGCCTCAGCTCCCTCTACTTCCTCCATCCCCGGTGTTCCTGCCCTGCTTGCTCCCTACAACTGCTCAGCTGCCTCCTGTGGTCAGTGACCTCTTCTTTGCTGCTCCCAGTCTTGCAGTCCTATACTGAGCAGCCTGACCCCCCTGCAGCCTGGCAGCCAGCTACTCTGCTGTGGCAGCTGCTGCGCTGCCTTTGCCACCCCACCGCCCCACTGACCCCACCTCTTTTTTCTTCCAGTCACCAGCTCAGACCACACCCCTGAGGTAGGCAAGAAAAGACTATCTGGGCTTCTTAAGGGAAGGCCTCACAAGAGGATGTCTCCCATGTGGCTCACCAAGTGAGCCAAACAGCCGGCTTATACAACTCGGGCAGGGTGCTCTCACCAACCACAGCTGAAGTCCTGACAAGGGAGGTTTGTGTTTGCATCAGTCACAGCCTTGTCCCTTTACCACCAGTTGCAGATCCTGCTAGGCCAGCATGTGAAGTGCTCTACCTCTGACCTAATGGAAATGGTTGTAGGGTCCTTTCGTGTTTTCTAAGGCTGTGATAAAAACCTCTCAAGCAAATGGAGCCTGTGGGGTCAGAAGCTGGAGCAAGCAGCTGTGACCTTCGTGCAGTTTCCTCGTGCCTGGGTGAGTGTCCCAGCGGCTGGTTGGCGTGAGAGCGACCTGGTGTGTGACTCGTGGTCCTCCTGCTCTAGGCACCCACGACAGCAAGGCAGACTCCAACAGCTACCAGTCAGGGAGAGATGTTGTCCCAAACTCCAAAACCTTTGCTTATTTAGAGGAAAATGAACATCAGGAGGAGGGCTTACAATAAGAACTTAAGGAAGTTATCATTAATACTAATAGTGATTTTACTAGATTTTTATAGTACTTAACACTTACCCAGCACCCCAGGTCTCCAGAGGTGGACCTCCTCTCGTCTATTTCAATGCTGTTAAGAAAACATGTCTCAGACTGGAGAGATGGCTTAGTGGTTAAGGTGTTTGCCTGCAAGGCCAAAAGATCCAGGTTTGATTCCCCAGGACCCACATAAGCGAGATGCCCAGGTGACACATGCATCTGGAGTTTGTTTGCAGTGGCTGGAGGCCATGGTGTACCCATTCTCTCTGCCTCTCTCTCTCTCTCTCCTTTTCTCAAGTAAATAAATCTTTTTAAAGTTAAAAAAATAAAACACGTGTCTTCCTAAATGTAGAAAAATCACTGGATGGTGAACTTCTCTTGTTTTATAATTTGCCAAGGATAATATTAGTGAAAATTTAGGAAGTATTTTATTTTGTGGCACTAGAGGAAAAACTATTTCTATTTAGACAAAAATTGTTAAATTTTTTTTCATAAAACTGGGTAGATTTCTCCATTTGACTAAGGCTATGATGATTTCTTGGCATGGGCACTAAAGGCCACTTCCATCCAGCCATTTACTACTTGAAGAGCATAGGTAAGGCATGGGAGACAAGATTTCCTATCCCTGACAAGGTGATCATACTTAAGGCATGGAAGAGAAGATCTCTTATCCTTGACAAGAGGGTCAACTTCACTCATCGTCAGGCTCAGCCTTGGCAATGACAAAGGAGTGAGAGGTGGATGGACTGGCCAAATTGTCGTGCACTCACACAGAAAGGCCATCATACCAAATTAACAATAAGGAAAATTTTAATGATTTAGGGACACAACTAGAAGATTGCCCAAAGTCAAAATGTCTGATAATGCTGAATGTGGACAAAGACATGGGCATGCAAGCATGGCACAGGTGTGATTTCCTGAACAGGGAGCCAATCTTTGTTGAAATTATTCCATATGTCTCCAGGAAACTCTTGCCCAGGATTGGAAACAAACATTGCCTAGCACATATTATGGACTCAGTGGATGTATAGTAAGTAAAAGTGTAAAGATTGGGGCTGACAAGCTTGCTCAGTGGTTAAAGAGCTTACCTTCAAAGTCAAACAACCTGGGTCCGATTCCCCAGTACCCACGGAAAGCCAGATGCAAAAAATGGCACATGCATCTGGAGTTCATTCACAGTGGCTGGAGGCCCTGGTGTACCCATTCTCTTTCTCTCCTTGCAAATAAGTAAAAATAAAATATTTTTTAAAGTGTAAAGATATCCATCACATCAATGTTTGTAGTAAGTAGAATTTGGGCAACTCTATCCACCAGTTTGAGAAATGCAGGAAGGAAGGAAGAAGGTAGATGTGAGGATGTGCTTGAACTTGCCCACTATTGGTCAAGTATAACAGTATGCTGGACAGACTTTTAAGTTCCTCCTGTGTATATACATTGAATCTGACAACAACGCAATCTACTTTACACAGAAGTATAAGTGCTGCCATGTATTACCAATGAATCTGACAACACCATCTACTCCTCGTAGAAGATGCTACCACTTACACTGAAGATCCTTCAAGTAGGAACTGTCACAGCTGGATTTGAACACAGATATGTGTAATACCCATGGTAACCACTGAACTCCCTATGATCTGAGGCCTGCACCCTTGCCATGCTTCCTGTCATTGGAGGCCTGCCTTCTGTGCTGCGCTCTCTGCAGTAAACCCATTCTCATGGTCCACCTGTTCCCACCTTTCCTGACTGCCCCTCCTCCAACTTTGCAGACCTTTTCTTCTTCAAAGGGAAATATTTCAACTCAGCCTCCTATAACAGGAACTTTTCTGGAATGATTACTCCAACACCCATGAGAACAGAAGAGAGGATTTTATTTACTCAGGAACCAAAGTTGGTATCACTCCCGAAGATATTCCAGCCTGAAGCTCAACCTGCACTAGCAGCCAGGTGAATTCCATAGCAGTAGGGAGGGCATCATGCCAGCAAGGTGGGGAGAGCAAGCACATGGGGTTATACAAATGTATACGTGGCGATTAGCTATGCAGTTCCATGGCAGTCTGCTACTTGGTAAGGTTGCCATGGGCAATCTCTACTTTTTTTGTTTGTTTTTTCGAGGCAGGCTGTCACTGCAGCTCAGGCTGACCTGGAATTCACTGTGTAGTCTCATGGTGGCCTTGAATTCATGGCGATCCTCCTGCTTCTGCCTCCCAAGTGCTGGGATTAAAGGCATGTGCCACCATGTCCAGCCCACAATCTCTATTTTGTCTTAACCAATTTCTCTCTGACCGCTTGTGGGCCAGGTGGCAGGATGCCGGGCTTCTCTGGGACTTTTTGCTCCATTGAGAAAGAAGTGGTTGGGTTTGGCAACAATCAGCACGTACAGTAACTCAGCACTTAGCAAGCGCCTTTTCTCCATCATTCCCTCCTCCTCACCTTCATAATAGCTTACTCTCTTATCTCGAAGAGATTGTTTGGTACTCCTGATGTATCACCCGTAGCTTTATTGCTTCCATTCTAGTTCAGATGAACCTAGATAGGGCATTTAGGATGCATGGTCCGAATAGGAGTCCCAACACTATCGTTATAAGGGGCCCCAATAAAGGAGCCAACCAGGGTTCCCATGTAGTTTACATTGTACTTCATTGGCCTTCACTCATACTTCTTGCCTTAATTATTTCTAGTAACCTTTTAGCATTTTCTCACACCACCCCTGATTGGTTAGAGCAAAAGCAGCATTCCTCATTTAGAAACATACATATATCCCCCTTTTCAGCAGTAATCAAGCCTAGCCCCCTACGGTTTTGGAGGAGCATGGTCACCAGTGAGTCCATTTGATTCTGAAGAGTGACTACGTTCATGAACAATAGCTAAGTCCTTCTTGGTCTGGGCAGAGAGCTGGCTATGTTGAACTTGTTGGATGCCTATTGCAGCAGCACTGGTGGCTATGGCTCCTGTCAGGGCTACTCCTAGCAGGATGGTAACAGCAGAGGATCCTCTTTCTCCTTGACCTGAAGGGGTGCAAGTATTGTTGGCCCTTGTTTTCCAGGAGCACATCCAAATCTGGGGCCAGGGACACTAGTCTGCAATTTTCTCCTGGGGAGCAGGTTTAAATACCTCTGGGAAAGGTAAAGTATGTGCCATTGGGGGCCACAGAACCTTTAATTACCCTAGTACCTTTTCATTTCCCACACATTGGGCTCCTCCTGTGATCTGAACAGGTGGTCCAGTTACACAAATCCTTTTGGGGTTGTTAGTTAGACTTTGGTTATTCATTCCTATTCCAGTATCTGTTGGGCCTTCAGCAAAAGTCAGGGCGGGTAATTTGTCTGATCTTGGAGCCAGACCATCCCCCAACCAGGAACTTAGGTAAGTATAACTCTTAGGGGTAAGCTCGAGTCAGTTGTCACTGGGGGTACTGTGACCATTAAGCCCAACATTGTGGTGGTCATCAGGGGCTGGAGTCTGCTCTGCATCTTGGTTTTCCCCCCTGGAAATCTTAGCACAAAGCATTCTCCGGGTATGCTATCTATATCCAGTTCTGGTCTAGACAGGAGCCAGACTTCCTGTGGGAATCATGAATCCATGGCTTGACACCTGCAACTTTAAGAGCTGAGGAAGTGGTGAGGATAACATAATGAGGCCCTTCCCATTTGGGGTCTAGGCTCCCTCTTAATGGGACTTTACCCAAACCCAGTCTCCTGGGTGCCAGGGTTGTATGAGGTCCTGGAACATCAGAGGGGAGGGTTGGGAAATTCTCACTTGCTGGCCCCCCTTTCCTTGACCAATGAGGTTTTTAGCAAAGGACAATCTTGTTAGGGCCTCTAGAGATGTAGCAGGAACTTCTCTGGAATTACTTCAACACCAATGAGAATGGAAGAGAGGAGTTTATTTACCTAGGGACCGAAGCTGGGATCACTCCCAAAGATATTCCAGCCCATGCTCAACGTGCATTTCCATTTTATACTCTACCAGTAAGGTGAATTCCATAGCAGCAGGGCAGATACCATAGCAGCAAGGTGGGACAAGCAAGCAAGCAGGGCTTTGTAGAAGCATACGTGGCAGAGGCTATGGTTCCCTGGCAGTCAGTATGTGATAAGGCTGAGTATTTTGTCTTAACCATTTCCTCCTTCTCACTGCTCTTGGTGGGGGGTGGAGGGTGTGATTATGTGAAACTTTTCGCTCCATTGAGCAAGAAGAGGTTCGGTTCCGCAAAAATTAGCTGTAACTCAGCACCTGTTTTTCTACCTCACTCCAGTGGGTAGGAGCACACTTCCACTGGGTTCCCAATGAGCCTTTCTCTGTGTGTTCTTTTTTTTTTTTTTTTTTTCAAAGTAGGATTTCACTCTAGCCCAGGCTAGCTGACCTAGAATTCTTTTTTTTTTCTTTTTTCTTTTGTTTTTTTGTTTTATTTTTTTTTTGTTCATTTTTATTTATTTATTTGAGAGTGACAGAGAGAGAAAGAGGCAGGGAGAGAGAGAGAGAGAATGGGTGCATCAGAGCTTCCAGCCACTGCAAATGAACTCCAGACACGTGCGCCCCCTTGTGCATCTGGCTAACGTGGATCCTGGGGAACTGAGCCTGAGCCTTGAACCGGGGTCCTTAGGCTTCATAGGCAAGCGCTTAACGGCTAAGCCATCTCTCCAGCCCTTTTTTTTTTTTTTTTTTTTTTTTTTGAGGTAGGGTCTCACTCTAGCCCAGGCTGACCTGGAATTTACTATGGAGTCTCAGGGTGGCCTCAAACTCATGGCAATCCTCTGCTTCCCCGATTGCTGGGATTAAAGGCGTGTGCCACCATACCCGGCTCTCTGTGTGTTCTTTCTTAGTGCCTCTCCTCCCAGGCCCTTCATACCCTGCTGGTGCCACCACAGAGAGGAGCTGGGCCTCTCTCTGCATCTGCATCAGGCTCCTTCTCAGATGGCCTGGGGTGGAGCAGTATGGCGAGTCCCTCCTTCAGGTCCCTTTCCTCGGGTGCAGGCACGTTCTGCCCATCCTGCATCTTTCAGAGATACAACTCTTCATGCCTCACAGGCTCAGGGCTGCATGAATGTCAGTCATTGCACTGGGCTGGGATATAGTTCAGCAGAGGTTACTTGGATCTATAGATAATTTTCATGATACTGAAAGACCCCAAACTACTAAACTTTGGAGCTGTTTTGCCTTAGCTCATGAATGTTTACATTTGCTCTGTACGTAATCTGAGTCTTTTGCAGTGCTCTTGGACTTTTGGCCGCCTGGGCAACTTTTGGCTAAGAAATCAGATGACCCACCTAGGTAGATCATCTTGAACCCCCCCCCACAAAAAAAAAAGAGAAAAGAAAGGAAAATTCACCAGCTCCTAGACCAGATACTGAAGGACTGTGGACAGGGGCTTGGTGGGAGCTGTTTACAAATTTTAAGTTACTTTTTCACTGCTAGGACTTGGCCAGAAGCAACTTAAGGAAGAAGGGTTTATTTCAGTTCACAGTCTGAGCTTATAGCCCACCATGGTGAAGAAGGCAGGGCAGCGGGAGTGTGAAGCAGCTGGTCACATTTGGTCTACAGTGAGGAAGAGGAGTGAGGAGCACGGGTGCTCAGATAATTCTCCCACTTGCCACAAAGTCGAGGACCCCAGCCCGTGGAATGGAGCCGATCATAATTAGCGGGTCTTCCCACCTCAGTCAGCCTAATCAAAATAATCTTTCAGAGGCATGCCCAGAGGCTAACCTAATCTATATAATCCCCACAGACTTGCCCAAAAGCCAGCCTCATCTAGGTAATTCCTTACAAGCATGTATGGAGGCCAGTTTTCTAGGTGATTGTAGCAGTTACTTTTTAAAAAATTATTTATTTATTTATTTATTTATTTATTTGAGAGTGACAGAGAGGAGGACAGAGAGAGAGAGAGAGAGAGAGAGAGAGAGAGAGAGAGAATGGGCGCGCCAGGCCTTCCAGGCACTGCAGACGAACTCCAGACACGTGCGCCCCCTTGTGCATCTGGCTAACGTGGGACCTGGGGAACCGAGCCTCAAACCGGGGTCCTTAGGCTGCACAGGCAAGCGCTTAACCGCTAAGCCATCTCTCCAGCCCAGCAGTTACTTTCTTATTGCTGGGTAAAACATCTGACCAGAAGCAGTTTATGGATAGAAAGGATTTATTTCCAGTTTACAGTTTTGAGGGAAAATCTCGTCATGGTGGGGAAAGCATGGCAAGGGCAAATAGTAGGGCACCACATCTTCTTACCAGCCAACAGTGGGTGTCAGATCTCCACACAAGCAAGGGGGAAGCAGTGAAAGTGGACTGGTTATGAACACCCAGTAGGACTGGACTAAATAAACCTTAGTGCCCTAGTGACACACCTTCAGCGAAGCTCCACCTCCCAGAGCTCAACCGGCTGGGAGCTGGGAATGAGGTTTAATCACAAACACCGCAAGGCTGCGGGAATCATCTTACATTCACATCACCACAGTGACTCTCGGCCCTTTCAAGTTCACAGTCAATATAAACCATCGCAAAATTTAAACATTTATGGAGTTCTTAAGTGCATGCTCTATGGCTCCCATAGATTCCAAGTTATCCTAGCTCATCCTTAGGGCCTCCCTGGGAAGCAGGCACAGGCAACCACATTTTGCAGACACTGAAGTTCTTGCCGGGGGGGAACCTTCTCGATGTGAAATAGTTACAAGTTTCAGACCTGGGATTCAGCGCTCTGTGTGTGTGTGTGTGTGTGTGTGTGTGTGTGTGTGTGTGTGTGTGTGTTTAGCCTGACTACCTCAAAATCTTCTATTCTTTTAGTTTCTGCTGATTTTCATGCTCTAACTTTCTAGTTAAAGAACCTCTACTAAACGGTACACTTAGTTTCCTTATTCCTAAAAGCAAGTTACCTCTAACTTGAAGTACTCTCTTACTTTAGAATATTTGGTGGCCTGGTAGAGGCTAGTTAGAAAAGGAAATTTCCTGTAAGGAAAACTTCCTCCCTCCACAAAAAGCATGGGTCACCTCTTTTCAGCTTTTTTATCAGCAACCAGGCTGTCCTTTCATGGAGACAGTATTTCCTTGGAAGAATCTGGATTACTGACTTAGCAAACACTTATAATAGGACACTATGAACGAAGCACTATCCCGGATTCTTTGCAAATAGTAACTCAGTGAACTCATTCACTTTGTCCTACAGGTAGACACTAGTAATGTCATGTACCTGTGATGGATGAGGAAACTGACATTCAGAGAAATCAATCTGCTTGTAAGTGGCACAAACAAGGTTCGAGCCTGGGAAGCCCATCTTCCTAGTCTGGGGACAGACACTGTACCACAGTTCTTTTTCTCCTACCCCGTGATCTGTGTTATGCCAGGCAAGATAAAGTGGTAGCTCAGAGGAGATGAACAGGGGTAGGAGCCCGGGGTCTGTCTCTGTAGCTTCAGGTCAAACCATCCCCAGAACCTCCATCAGCTCTTCTGCTGTCCCAGGGTCATTGTCCTGGAGCAGCAAAGGAGAGCCACCCTCCCTGTCTGCGTCAGGCAGCTAGCTAGCACTGCTTTCGTCTATCGGGGATTCCTGGAGGAGAACTGTGGGAAACTTTAGCCAAACAACAGCCAGACAGCCGCCCACTCTGTTTTTCCCACTCAAACCTCCTGCCTGGCATTTTAGTTGTAGGATCCCTTGTATATATTTGGAATACTTTCGACTTAGGAGAGACAGCTTTTGAATGAGAACCATGCGTGCATATGTGCACATGCATGTACGTACTAGTGTGTATGTGTGTTTATAAGGAAGTGCACTGTTATTTTTAGTGGGTGGTCATGAAATTGTGAAAAAATTGCACTTCTGTTCTTCAGCTTATAGAATGAAAAATGCTCTCAGTTCTGTATTTATCACAGAGCAGAACAGAAAGGTTATAAAAGCCTGAGTCTGAGCTGGAAATAATCAAGTTCTGCCCTTAGTATCTGGTTCTTCTGTTGACCTTGGCCTGTCCAGCGAGCTCCTGTGCCCCGCCTTCTATTTCACAAAGCATGCACGACCTGTACACATCATACAAGCTTTCGTGGGACTAGACCCAGTTTGACATCTGAGCATTCATCTCTTCACGCTCAGCTTCATGGGTAACCTCCACTAGTTCTCATTTCTGGATCCCTAATTAGGATGCAAGCTATATCTATAGCTCGGCTTTCCAAGACAGGCTACCTAAACCACAGGTCAGTCTAAATTGATGGCCTTCAAGCAAGATGTCCACTGTCCGTTCAGTTATGGCAACTAGTGTAAACATGTCTGCCTTAGATGCAGGGCCTGGAGGGAAGTGGGCACTTTCTCTCAGGGAGACCTGTGGGTGGACAAGTATGGTAAATGAGCCCAGGGCAGGGCAGGTGCAGCTTGGTTAAACTGAGTTCACTGCCTTGAGCCAGACTTTAAAGGTAATCTCAGTGCTTGGGCAGTTGACCTGCCTCTACATTAAGAAATGATTGATGTCTTCATGGCCTTCCAGAGGAAAACCCTCTGGATGGACTCCAAGATCAATGCCTTTGATACCAACCTCCATGGTCACTGAGTGGCGCCGCACAGGTGCTGTGGAGTGCCACCATGGCCTCGTTTCTGATAGCTAAGTAAGTGAAGATATTAAGCTGGAAAGGCCTTTGCACTGGGGTATCCTGGGCCATTTGCTGCTTGTGCTATAGGTGACTGTTCTCTGCACAGGGGCACTTATCCTTAAAACACAGATAACAGTGAGAACTTAATCCACACTGGAGGACTGGTGTTAGTGCCTGGCTCACATTAAGAACTCAGAAAATGCTCCTTGTGAGACACTGTGCTTCTTTCTCTGAGCAAAATGCAGGACTTATAAGGCCTGAATGTTACTGAGAGATAGACATTAAAATAGACTGAGTAGAGACTTGGTAAAGATAAAGATTTTACATACTAGCAAAAATTTATTCTACACTGTCCTTTGAACATCATTATAAACACCAAAAATAATAAAGAGAGAGAGAGAGGGAGAAATAGACAGAGAATTTTTAATAAACCAATTAAATCATCATATTAGAGTCAGATTTCCTTATACAAACAGAAATCAATTCTTGTTGATATAATCAGAGGGAAGAGGAAAGAAATACCCTAGAGTTAACAACAGCTTGTTGGGGAAGGCTGGAGCAGGAGAGTCAGAAACTGACCGGGAACAGATGGAGGAGGGGAAATGATGACCACCACTCAGATCCCGCAGGGTGAGGACACGGGCTGCACGGCTGAACGGGCACATGCTGGCCAGCACTGGCACCAGCACAGGGCCTGATACTTGATGCTGCCACAAGGAACTCCAGGCCGGAAACTGCTGGAGCTCAAATAGGTTCTCCTCTGACCTGGGTCTTTGCCTTTGGCAGCCATCTTGGCACCAAGAGGCAACACAATGCCAAGCAGCAGTGGTGGCTCAAAATTGCCTAAGGATTGCCTTCCTCAAACTTCCCACGGTTTACACTACGGAGGTTTAGGTCACCTCTAGGTCACCTCTTAATATTCTTGCAATGCTCGGGACTGAATTCTAGACTTTGCCTGTGCAATGTAACTGCTAAACTAAGCTGCAGCCCCTGTCTCCATTTTCAATATCTCGCTACACTTCTACTTAAAACAAACGCACCTTTAGCTGGTATGTCCTCTTTTAGTAGTTGGGCCTAAGGAGTCTGTTTTAGTTTGGAGATTTTTTATGTCCTATAGAGGCTCAGGATTTCAGAGCGTGCTCCTCAGCCTGTGACTCTATTAGGAGGGGTGGCACCATTAGTGTGTATGGCCTGTTGGGAATAACTTAGGTCACTGTGGATATGCCCTTGGAGGGATACTGGTACCCCCATCCCTCCATCTATCCTCAGGTAGCTACGCTGGGTGCCTGCTGTGTGCCAGGCCCAGGCTTCATCCATCCAGTTACAGCGGGCTGCTTGGTGTGTACACTCGGAGCTCCCACTACCCATGTTAAATATCCCCCCATCTTTCTCCTTTCTCACTGGGGCCCATCATCACCTATCTTTTTTCCTGCTTGGCTTTTGAAGAGATTTCCTAAGGATTTAAAATTCTTCTCTCCTTAGATCCACACCTGTCCTTTCACCGAGGCCCGTCAAGCAGAAAGCCTTGGCCCTCTGTGCGCTCCACGCTCCTCAGTGTGAATGCTCAGCATTCCGCCTTCTCCTGGGAGCCTCCTCTGCACCTACAGGTGCTATATTTGGCTATTGGGTGCTTAATAATTAATTGCTCAGATCCACAGTTTTTCTTCTTAATTCTAGCTAGCATATAGTTCACATGTAAGGCTGATTCAGGCTTTTAAAGGACTATATGCTTTTCCCTCAAACAAAACTATATATTTTAAAATCATGTCTATACAGCTTTAAGTTTTGTTTAAAACAGAAATAAAATGTAGTTTCCCATCAACTACCAACCTGAGGAAATCAGAATGCAAAACTATATCCCTGGGAGGAAAATACCCAACGGTTGTTTTGTCCCCAGTGAGACATGTAAAGCAGATGGATACTCGAGGAGCTGCTGGCCTTGCTGGCTCCTGGGTCCATTGTGTACTCATTCATTTGCCTTCAGTATGGCTCCTTTAAGGTTTAGACACGTGGTTCATGACACTCAGGGTCTCCCTGCGAGAGTCATGTCCTGTGCCATCTACTACCACCTTGATCCTGGGCTTGGCCATGTAGTTTGCCTTGGCTTGCACATTGGAGCACTGCTACCACCATTTAGGAAGTCCCAGGAGCTGACTTGAGGACAAAAGACGTAATGGAGAGAAAGGATTAGCCAAGGTCTCAACCCTGCTCACCCCCTGAGAGGCCTTAAGTGAACATAGCACCTTGAATGAGCCCCAGTGAGACAACAGAGCTCTTCAGACAACGCACAGCACCATGGAAAGTAGTTAATTATTGGTGTTGGACTATAGGTTTGGGGGCCTCATGGAGTAATAGGTAATTGAAATGCATGGTTTACTTGTTTATCATGGATTGACTGAACTGCTTATTTATTCAGCTGTCACTTAAATTAGCTAGCACTACAATGCCCCACGCACTGTGCTAAGTGCTGAGGGATATGACGGCAAACAGGAGGAGATGCATGCAATCGGGATGGACAAGAGGAGCTACGGTGAGCGTGCGTCAGGACCTAACTCAGCCCAGGAGGGATGTCACAGCACAGTTTTTCATGCATGGACACAGGACAGGTACTGGTGAGTGACGAATGAATTCACCTCTTACTGGAGGAGGAACACTAATTTATTGAGCACATGGCAAGGGGCTGGGCAATAACTAGAGTACTGCCTAAAGCACGTGAGAGTCTCCACCTTGGAGAAGTTAGCAGTTACCTGGCACTCACTCATGCCACATGAACGAGGGTGGTCCCGATTGGCCACTGTGTGATTTGGAGTGGTCAGCATGAGTGACTAAGCACGTAATTTCCAGTTGTGCAGTCTCAGACATGTGAGCAAGGGATTCCTTTGGTTGTTGATTTGGTCTTTCACGGCAGAGTGTCCAACCTGGAACTCTACTTCCAGGCTGGCCTCAAACTCAGTGATGGTCCTCCTACCTCCAGTCTACCTCAGCTGTCAAAGGCGCCAGCCACCAGGCAGGCACGCAAATTAAGAGCACCCCGAAAGACCCAAGTTCAGTCCTGGGAAGAGGCACCAGTCATAGGGGCGGGACTATTACTCTGTGGCATCAGGTTACAAGATTTATACCAAGTTTCTGAGATTCCCTACTGGGGACCCATTCCTTCTTCTGTTCTCTTATTAGTCACCTCCCCTGTACACCTCATGCGCACATTTATTCCTGGTTCTGTGGCTCTGTGTTCAGCAGTTTAGCTAATGTTGCTCAGTCACTGGCACTAATGTAATTTCTCCTGATCTTAGCTGAGAACTCTATGTTCAAAGGTTGGTTATGTCTATAAGTACTTATGGATTGCTTACTTGTGCTTGTTTAGCCTATAGTGGAAATACATTGTCACTAGCAAGAGTTGGATGCTAGTTTGGTACTGGGACTTGAACCCAGGGTCTTGAGCATGCTGGACAAGCATTCTACCAGCTTCTAAGAGTTTCTTCTTAAAGAATGAACAACTCGGCTTTCTGAAGGCATAATTTTCTGAAAGATTACTTTATTCTCAAATCACTAGTTCTTTACTAAAAATGGAAAAGTAAGATAAGCAATTAGTAGCTAAGTATAATAGTTGATATTGGCTGTTACTTGACAGGACCTAGAATCACCTGAGGGATTATGTGGTTTAGGTTAATGTCTGTGAGAGATTATCTTGATTAGCTTAATAAAGGCGAGAAGACCCACCTTAATGGCGGGCAGCACCATTGCTTGGAGCGAGGTCCTGCACTGGGTAAAGTGAAGAGAGCTGGCTGAGAAGCTGTATTCATAGCTGTGTTCTGCTTCCACATTGTGGACCTAGTGTGAGCAGCTGCCTCAAGCGCTTGCAGCCATGCCTCCCCTGCTATGATGGACAGTGACCTAGAACAATAAACTGAAAGAAGCCCTCTCTTAAACTGAGCTTTGTCAGGCATTTTGTGTTGTGAGGCCCTGGGTTTATTCCCCAGAGCCTACCCACATAGGGATTTGTATGCATATATTGGAGTGGTACATTTCTAAAGCAAACTTAAAGGAAGTAAACATTAACTCCAGCTTCATGCCTTTATTATGTGCATCTTTAATGAAATCAGCCACTGCCTCACCCAACTTCTTTTTCTCTCCCCCACACCCGGATGAGCGCACACATAACTGGAACTAGTGACTCAGGGCAGCAGGATGGCTGTTGAGAGACCCCGGGGCATCACCCTAAGCATCACAGATAGAAAATGAGTACAGTTAGCACAGAAACCTCCACCCAACCTGTCGTTAGTTAGAATAAGTGCTTATAAGTAGAAATGAAGGGAGCACTTTAGAAAAGAAATCTGCCAGCAGACAGGACTGTTTTAATTAGCTGAGTAAGGAGACTAATTAATATGCAAATGAGGAGCTTACCAATATTAATCATCTGTTTTACTAGGCTGCTTTTTACTAAAGAGTTTCTAACGAGTTTGCAAATTAAGTTTCTTTGACATTAAAAATCAACTAAATGCTTGTCTGAGAATAATCTCTTCTAACTCAAGGGCCAGGAAGGGGGGATTTTTCTTTTTTTTTTCTTTTTTTTGGATGAAAAGCAGCAGTGTTGAAAACCAATTCCCATGTTGGCAAGCATGGTGCAAGAGCTCTGTACCAACCCATTCCCAGCTCTAATTGAAACCATTTCGGCAGGAGAAATACCAGAAAACAATTGGAACCGGAACAAAAGTGAATGGCTGAGATTTAAAGACACACACCTAGCAAGTCACATCACAAGGTGTGCGTGCTAAATAGGTCGCCAACATCCTTCAAACCACCAAGAGGTCACAAAAGTACTTTTGCAACATTTAACATATCCCTAAATTTCAGTTTTCTTGGCAGCACTGAAACCTGGCTGGATTCAGATTCAAGGAGAGGGCGGATCAGCACATTTTCCTGTGGCCACTTTACTTTAAGGACTTGTTTGCATTATTTGTAAAAGATGCACAGACTAGAGCTCAGCTGTGTAGATCATGTTTAGTGTGAGCTCTGTCACCATCCCATTTGGCTGATGGTCCAAAACAATACAGAACAAATAATTCGACAGGGCTTGAAGAGATGGCTTAGTAGTTACGGCACTGCAAAGCCTAAGGACCCAGGCTTAATTCCCAGCACCCACCTAAGCCACATGCACAAGGTTGCATGTATCTGGAATTAGTTTACAGTGGCAAGAGGCCTTGGTGTTCCCATTTTCAATCTTTCTCTCTCTCTCTTGTAAATAAATAAGTAAAATATTTTTAAAAATAATACAATACTTGGAATTCCTTATATCTTAGAAGGGCATCAGGAAGGTGCTGAAAGGAGACAAGAGACTAGAGGCACACCTTCTGGGAACTTTGGTTCCAGCAAATGAAACACATAGTTCTTCCAAACACCATATCCCAGAGAGATTCAAAGAAGATTTGAATGAAACCTTTCCGTTGGCTCATAGTCGTTTTTTTTTCCACAGATTTTGCATCCCCCCCCCCTTTTCTAAGATATAAGTTGAAAGTTTTCATATTTTGGTATGGACACATTTGTTAGTGGGGTTCTTATTTATTCCTTAATGTGTTTGATGAGTATTTATTAATGAGCTTGAATCAAAGCGCTCAGCACTTCCTACTGTACCAGGTGATGATAGGATGTAAGTATGTGTATAAATCAGTTTCAAGAGATTTACAGTCTATTGAGAAAATAAAATGGTCCAATAAGCCAACCCTGAAGAATAAAAGTGATAAAAGTAAGAGAACTGCTTATCTTATGGGCTCAGCCACAAGTGACTTTGCACCATCTTGTAAAATTATTCTGGCTCATTCTTCACATACATACGAGTAACCTGGATATGTGACACACTGGAGAATGGGCTAGGATTGCTGACTTCACTACTTATGTTTTTATAAGTTTAGAGTAGCAAATGACTGGAGAAAATTCCCACCTTTTCCTCTTTGGAAGAGACCTTTCTGTAGTCTTCATGACATTTTCCCTGGATGAATGTCAGTGATAGTGACCCCAAGACATTCACCTGGTAATACCCAGTCTAGAAGCCCTGCACCAAATCTCCCAGTCTCTGGTACAATCCTGGATTATCTCAAGCTGTATTTCTTTCCATCTATGCTGATGCTAAATATCATGGCTGGTAGAAAACATTGTTAGGTTCAGAATTATTGAAATTCATGGCAAGAAGAAAGAAATCCTTCACCAGAGGCACAAGATAGGTTTTGCAAAGAAATAATGGCCAGAAAATGAATCCAAAATGTGCCTCATGTTGGGCTTCTGTACAAGCATGTCTTGGCGGCAGGTCTGGATGGGACTGGAAGTTGCAGGACTGGAAAATGGAAATGGCTCATCTGCACCTGCCCTTTCTCCAGAGACTTGGCTCTGCGTTTGCTATGATGCACAGAACCAGTTCACACTCTGAACTCTGCTTTTGCTGACACCCAGACCAGTTCACACTCTGAAGAAAAAGGCTTCAGACAGCCCTCCATCCCTTCATGCCAGGCTCCATCAGGGTGGCCCCACAGTCACTGAAACTCTATGTGTTGCTTTACAAATAGCTCTAAGGTTGGATGTGGGGTACACTTCTGTGGCATGGGTGAGTTCCAGTCTAGAGTAGCTCTATCCATGGCAACGAAGATGTTCTAGAAATCTGTACTGCCCAAAACAGTAGGTACTAGTTAGTTACATGTGGCTGTGGGGCACTTAAAATGTTCAAGTGGATCTTTAGTTCAAGTTAATTTTAATTTAAATAGTCAAGAATGGCTGGTTCTTACCTAAGAAGAACACAATACTTTGTGTTCCAGATATCCTAGAAGAAGGTCCTAGAGGAGACAAGAGAACAGAAGTACACTAGCTTCCTAAGAAGGGAAAAGCATCAACGGTCACTCTGTGACAATGACACAGTTGTGATTGAGGAACTCTCCCAAGTTTAACATAAATAGAATGAATAAAAGCCTGAAGCTTTTTTGTCCCCAGTATTCAGTAGCATCTCAGGCTGTGTCTCTTCAATATCCAAACATCAAGCTGAAAACACATTCACTTGAGAGCTGTCGATATTCTAGGAGGTGGTGACACTGCTGTTCTGAACAGCAGTGGACAATGACAGTGGGATTCCTCCAGGTCCTCAGTCATCAGGCAGAGGGCCGAGATGAGTGATGTCCAGATGGGTCACAGGGAAACATCAAGCCCTTCTGCTGCCCATGGAGATGTGAGGCTTTAAAGTCAGTCATTTGAATTTATAAGTAGGTAACCGACTGCCCACCTTTTCCAGTTATTCTGCATCTTTGCATACCACATCTAAAATTAAGTCTTTAACGTTGCCAGTTTTTAACCTCAGAAGCAACACAAAGGACCTAATCAAGACATAAAATATAGAGCCAAGCATGGTGGCCCATGAGCCTGGATCCCAACACTCAGGAGGCAGAGGCAGGAGGATCAAAAGTTCAAAATCATCCTTTTCTACATAGTCAGTTCTAGGCCAGCCAGTGCTACAAGAAACACTGTCTCCAAAAAACAAAGACAAGCCGGGCGTGGTGGCACACCTTTAATCCCAGCACTTGAGAGGCAGAGGTAGGAGGATCACTATGAGTTCGAGGCCATACTGGGACTACAAAGTGAATTCCAGGTCAGCCTGGGCTACAGTGAGACCCCACCTCAAAAACAAAAACAAAACAATAACAAAAGAGACACAAAATTATTAAAATACAAAATGGTTTCAAATATTAATAATCTCTAAATTTCTTAAAAATAGTATTTGTAAACACAGCTGAACAAGTTAGTAACATGCCTACACCAATGTAAAAATTGAAAATGACATAATCAAGTATATGACTTCTATGTTCTAAGGAGAAACGAAGACAATCTGCTCTTGAAAGCATGACTTCATATGTATGTAAATATATGGCATATATGTAGTGGAGTACAATAATACAAAACAGATCTGGTTCAGAAAGCTTTATTTTAGGCTTTATAGTATCCCCCTGTCTAGCATATTAGAGGCTGAGAGAAAATGTCCCCAGTGTCAGTAGCAGAGTCAGCAGCCACCAGAGACCCTATCTGTCTATTCTGAAGGCTGAGAGAACTCTCCCGACCCCCAGTCTCTATTCCCTTCCCTCACGGCCTGATCTGTACTCATGAACCCGGGCTCATCCAACCCACCGGAATTCTGTTGTTTTAAAATTTCTCACATCTGGCTGGTGCCACATCCACGAAAAGGATAGACTTAGAAAAGCTTGCAAACCATGGCGGCTTAGGTGACCTTGCTGGCCAACAAGATTCTATGGTGGGGCAAGAGAGCACCAGCTCCCCTGGGCTCATTAGCAAGGCTCCAGGAAATCTGACCTGCTTGTTATACAACCTGTCTTCCTTCACAGGATTCTTGTAAGGATCAAATGGGATCCTGGGAGAACTGCACTACAGTGTGGTAGCAGGAGCAGGGAGACCGTCGGGATACCTGCATCCTAACCCCAGCCTTTCCTTCATGGCTTGGAGTGTCTGCTTTCTCGGCTGCAGAACAAGGGTAGGAATCTCTGCTCTGTGGATCTTAGATCTCTGTGCGAATCACACACCACCACTCTTGTGAGCACAGCTCGTACTGAGCTCCCAGTGTGTCACAGGTGGACATTCCAGTCACCGACTGAGCCCAGAGAGTTCTGGTCCCCTGGTCACCAGTTGCATACAGACACAGAGTGGTGGCTGACATTAGAGGTACGGTCTTGAAAGTGAAACTGAATTCAACAAGAAGACTCAACAGAGGCCCCAAATCCATGCCTCGACTTCATCAAGCAGCACAATGTTCACCTCGTGGTGCATCTTTCGCCCACACGCCTTTCTGACCTTTTCCCAGCTTAGTCTTGCTGTCGGCAGCTGTGGACTTTGACAAGGACAGGGGAAAGTGTCCCAGGTCACCCCCATCACAGATTATCTCAAGAAGATTCAAGAGGGACTGTAAAATGGGCCCCAGGTCTTGTCATTTTGCATCAAAAATAAATGAAATCTCCCAAAGTAGGAAGTATAGGATTGATTAGGTTCAAAGCCTTAACAGACAGCCTTACAGTTAATGAAGCAGTGTCGAAAAGGCCTGGTGGTTCTTTGGAAACTTAAATCATACAAAAGCAAGATGAGAACTGGAGGTGAGATGGATTAAAATGACTGCTGGTTAGTACACTCAAGATGAAGGATTTGAAATGTTCTTTTGAGAAGTTAGTGTTTATTGGGAGTTTTCTCTGCAGTGGGCAGGCAATAAGCTTCCATGATTATCCATAAAGCACTCTTTGGGTAACATTGTCCTACGAATTCTGAGTGGGGGACGGACGCTTCTGCCATTTTAATTCCTTTGTTAATGTCTTTATGAATGCAATTAACACTTCATTCACGCTTCTTTGTTTCTGGATCCCATTAGGATGTGGTTTATGCCAGTTTCTCTCTCCCAGGAGACAGCCTGCATCACACAACATTTCACTCAGCTGTGTGGCTGAGTACTGACAAACTCAATTTGCAGAAGGCAAGCGTGAGTTGACACCATGCTGTGGCAGTTGTCCTGATGGGAGCAAACGACTCATTTCATTCCAAGGTGGAACCCACCTTCTCAGAAAGCATGCTTGTGCACAAAAGTACAGACAAGTAGGGAAGGAAAGCTCCTGGTGACAGAACCAAAGCCTGGCTGCTGAAGAAATCCTGACAGCAGAACGTGGTCCTGGGTCTTAGAAAGGAAAGCCACTCTGGAAGCTGAGGCCGAAGCTTGTGACTCTGAGGCCAGCAGGGCTGCTTAGGGAGAGCCTGTCTCGGCCAAACTAAAGCAAGACAAAACAGAACAAAACAGGAAGCTAGCTGCCCTGCCCATTCAGGCACCATAGTCTAGTACTTTAGCAAACAGTTAGTGAGTGTCATCTGGGAGCACAGTAAGGGAAGGTCCCAGAAATAGAGGGTAGTCCCCACCCTATGGAGCTTACAGTGTAAATGAGCGACATGCATGTGCCTCACTTACACATGGCAACACTGGCTATGTCCTGAGTGAGAAGGATATGGAGAAAGAACTTTGGAAGGTCAGCTCTCTGGGATGGGCAGTCGGGGGAATGCTGTTCCAGAGAGGTAAGACTCTCCCTGGTCATCCCACCATGAAAACCAGCAAGGAGTGAGGTGGAGGTTGGGTTGGGGTTTGGAAGAACGATAGAGAGGCGGGTGTTGGCAAGGATCAGAGGTGGGAAATGAGTAAGAGGGTCCATGTCCATGATAAATTATTTTCCCTTTATATTAAAGTCTCTCCTCCAATTGATGGCATCATTTCTATTTCAAATATCACTGTGATATTTGCTCAACAGCCAGAGGCACTGCAGATGAGTCTATCTGACTCTTGCTAAGATACTGTCCAGAAGCTGAAGCCAGAGGCCAGAAGGGAAATCAGAGTATGAGGGAAGGAGGAAGCACTCCCATCCCGAGGCCTTACCTTCTTTCTTTAAAGGACAAATGTTACTCATAAGTATATCCACTCCTGGGCCAGAGTTTCAAGTTTGGCTTTCTCCAGGAAGTCGGAAGAAGAGCAGAATTTCCAATAGGTGTTATAAACCTAACAAAGGCACCATATCCTCCAAAATCTGTGCCTGCTACCAAATGCCTGGAAAGAAGCCAAGGACAGTATCCTGTTGCAGTTTTAACTTTATTTAATAGTATGAGGATTAATGTTTTCCTGTGTTGAGGGTTACTCCAGCTATCAAACCTTTGTTCTGCTGGCTGTCTATCTTCAATACCACTCATGTCTGGTTTCTCACTCATGTCTGGTTCAGCTAGACTTGGGCTAATTATGATATTACAACCATAATGACAAGGCCTGGGTATATTTCTGCCAAACTCGCAAGGCCCTAGGTGTTAAAACCATAACCGAGCCCAGAAACGTTCTGCATTAAGAACAGAGGTCATTTTGAGCTGGGCGTGGAGGTTCATGCCTGCCATCACAGAACTTAGGAAGAACAGGCAGGAGGATCAGGAGTTCAAGGTCATCCTCAGCTACACAGTGAGTATGAGACCAGCCTGAGCTACATATCTGTCTCCTACAAAAAAAAAAAGGTAGGGTTCATTTTGATTACATTTCATCATAGGTAGGTATTCTTCATGAGAAAAATGACTTCCTGAATTATAAATAATTCTTACCCAAAGAACAACTACTTCAGCATTAACCTTTGGTCGTAATCAAAGGTTAAAGTATTGCTCATTTTTTTTTGAGTAGATTTTTTTCCCTGAAGCAAATAGTTGTCAATTGTCAGTTTTAGAATTACACTGTGATTTATTGGAAAAATGACAACTCATTAGAAAGAGCACATTAATTCGCAAACAAACATTAAACAAGGCCAGAAAAAAGGGAATGATCTGTGGGGGGGGGGATGAATGGGGGGAGAGGGTGGATTCTGCGATTTAAAATAAAAAAAAATCCTCTGTCCTTGTGTGTTTTCTTAATAGAAAAAAAAAAAAAAACAAGACAAAACAAAACATTCAGCCTTCCATGGCCTCGCGCCCCTGGGCAGCTATGTAAAGCATCGGCAGGATCTGTTATGTGGCAAGGGAAAGATGTAAATGTGTAAATATGATGGAAGAGGCTTTCTTTTCTTTCCCCTCTCAGGAATGGCCTGACAGCCCCAGGCTGGAGAATGTGTCTCTCCCAAGTACTCTGTCACCCTGGTAACCATGGAGACCACGACGATCGATTAGATGCCATCTGATCTCAACCTCATAAAAAAAAGGCAGCAGATGGCAACCAGGCCACTAGACCTGTCTCAAGAGGCAGAGAAAGGGAAGGAAGGAGGGAGCAGGGAGAGCAGGCGGGGGTGGCTGGCTCAGGGAGAAGGGCAGAGAGCGGCTCTGGAAAGGGAAACCTTAGGAGAGTGGAGACGCCCAGGAATGGAGGAGCACGGGCAGCGGGACACCAGGAGAGAAGCGGACACACCCATGCGATGGGCTGTCGTGAATGGCAGGAAGCAAGTCAGATAAAGGATCGGCCACCTCCTAACTTTCTGATGCTGTGACAAAACAACAACAACAACAAAAAGCAAATAAAGGCACAAACCCCGGGCCTTTTGCTTTCTCTGAAGGACACACTCAGAACTTGACCTTGTGGCTCTCCGTGACAGCTGGAACCCGGTGCCTCCCCGGCCCTGGCTCTCAGAATGAGCGTCCCCAATCCGAGCAGAGGGGACACAGGGATGTGCCGCCCAGTCCCTAGTGTTCAGGTCACTCCTTAAAGGAAGAAGCGGTAGCCAGGTCCACAGAGACCAAGGCGAGAAGAGAGTAGAGAGTGCCCGCATCCTGCAGGACCGTAGTGTTAGCAGTTATGACAGCTTTGTGATGTGAGTCACTGTCTGAAATGAGAGAGGAAAGACAAGCTGCCTGACTCCCCATCAGGCAGGTAGAGCATGGCACGGCAAGCAGACGGACGGCCTGCCCAGCGCTCCAGGCTGCTTGTACACACATCTGTGCTCCCTTAACCAAACTCAGCACTGCTTCTCAAATATTATTGGCTAACCTGCTCTTTTCAACATTGTGGCATGAACATTTTTTTATTTTTAATCATTGTATTTCATCTTATTTAATGAAGATACAGTATTCAACTTTTTGTTTTTGCCTTGTTTTGTTGTTTCGTTTTTGGCTTTTGAGGTAGGATCCCACGCTAGCCCAGGCTGACCTGGAATTCACTATGCAGTCTCAGGCTGGCCTTGAGCCCCTCCTCCCTCTGCCTCTCAAGTGTTGGGATTAAAGGCGTGAGCCATCACGCCCGGCTTCTTCAACTTTCTCAATGTATCATAATTTATTTAATGACTTCCTTACTATTGGTCTTTATTTCCAGATTGCTGCTGCATTATAAATAATGCTATGGTAATCATGCATGTAAAGTTTCTCACACTCTAACGTTTCCCTAGGATGAAAGCATCATTATTAAATCAAAGAGTGTGTTTTCTTAAAAGTTTTAAGTTGAGATATAACAACCATGTAATATTTTTAGAATATAGCATAAGCTGTTGATTAATTTTTTTATGGGTACAAAATATTTATTAGGCTGTTTAATAAATAATGTGCACAGCTTTTAGAAGAGGGGTCCTCTTATAATGAACACATAGATTTAGGTACTTTAAAATGTTCTATGCCCTTTTAAATTGTCATCTTTCTCTCCAAAACTAAGGTTTAGAACTCTTGTGTAGTAAAGCAGATAAGATTTATTTATTTTTTTAATTTGAGAGACAGAGAGAATTGGTGTGCCAGGGTCTCAGCCACTGCAATTAAACTCCAGGCACTTATGCCACCTAGTGGGCATGTGCAACCTTGTGCTTGCCTCACCTTTGTGTGTCTGGCTAATATGCAATCTGGAGAGTAAAACCTGGGTTCTTAGGTTTCACAGACAAGCACTTTAACTGCTAAGCCATCTCTCCAGCCCAATTAATTTTATTTGGACAGACATTTAAGCTATTATGAATAAAGTTGACAAGAAAGTTATTGTACATGTTTTTGGAGCTCATTTTTAAAAATTTGAGATGGGGGGAGATTGAATGGGCACACCAAGACCTCTAGCCACTGCAAATAAACTCCAGATACATGCACCACCTTGTGCATCTGGCTTATGTGGGATCTGGAGAATCAAACCTGGGTCCTTGTAGGCAAGTACCTTAATTGCTAAGCCATCTCTCCAGCCCTGGAGTTCATTTTTTTAAGGTAATAGGAGTTTTATTACTAGGTCATAGAGTAAGCCTACAGGGATTGAGGAGAGGGCATGTATTGTTTAAACTGGCCTCAAAATAGTGTGCCAACTTGAGCTCCAACTTTCCAATGTTGTGAGTGTGCTCTCCCTAGTGGCCAATGTTAAGTGGACATTCTCATCATCTTCTTCTTATTATTATTATTTTGACATTCTCATTTTAAATTGTTGCCACCCTGAGAGAGGACATGGCACTCGGTTCTTCACATTGTGCTTGATGATCAAGAGTGGTCATTCTTGGGCTGGAGAGATGGCTTAGTGGTTAAGCACTTGCCTGTGAAGCCTAAGGATCCTGGTTTGAGGCTCCTTTCCCCAGGACCCACATTAGCCAGATGCACAAGGGGGCGCATGCATATGGAGTTCGTTTGCAGTGGCTGGAGGCCCTGGCACGCCCATTCTCTCTCTCTATCTGCCTCTTTCTCTCTCTGTCCATCACTCTAAAATAAATAAATTAAAATAAACAAAACAATAAAAAATAAAGAGTGGTCATTCTCATTTCTCCAGTTGTAAATTGCACATCTATGCCATTGCCATATTTAGTGTTACCTAGAATAAAACAAAACGATGAAACATAACCCACAGCATGTGCAGACTCACTGTCATTGCAAGAAGAAATGCACTGGTGTTTAGGATTAGAACAAAGTTACCTTCTTTGTATAAGCTGAAGCCTTGCCTCACACATATCTCAGAAGAAAGTAATAACATTTTATTGATCATGCTTCCTCTTGAAAATAGCCCTAGTCACTTGTTACAGTTTCATGCCATTTCAGAAGTAGCATTTCAGTTTACAAACACTAAAAAAGCCTATGTTTACAAATTTAGAAGGCAAGATTAACATGCTCATGGACACAAAATAATTTAGGTGTTGTGACTGAGTTTTAAAATCAAGAACTGCAAGTTCAAAGTTAATAATTTCTCTGTTACTTAGAGACCAGTGCTACGGTTAAATTTATGTCTCCCCACATTTCTTATAGGAAAGACCTCACACCCAAGGAGATGGTTTGGGGATGCGTGTGGGGTAATATGACTCTTCACTCATGAAATATGGCGAACGCTCTTCTCCCTTTCTCCATGTGAAGACACAGAGAAGGCAGAACCCGCCTGTGAACAAGGTTGGCCCTCGGTAGTGCAGAGGCTGCTGCTCACCTGACCCTGGACTTCTGTAAACAACACACTTATGTTGTTTATCATCCAAAGAGCTTGTGGTATTTTGTTAGTTCAGCCCAGACCAAGACAGGTGAGAGCCCCCTGGCTCTGAGCACACCTGTCTTCCATTCCCAACGTGCACATACACACAGGTTAGTGTCAAAACCCTGGCTGGTGTCAGCATCCCTGCTACAGAAGGAAAGATTGAGAACATGACAAAAACCCTATCATCACTCATTCTATCTACTGTGGAAAGTTTAGTTTTGTGTTTCAGTGTGTGTGGCATGGGCTCTGAAATCTAAGCAGTGACTTAATCGATCCAGCTTGAAATGAGAAAAGGCAGAGCTGGATCCAGGTTCTTTTTCTCTTAATAAGTTATTGTTTTTGGCATCTAATGCTTATCATTTTAGAGACTTTTTCCAAAGAAAAAGGCAAGTCTGGCATAGTGGCACATGCCTGTAATAATGGCACCTGAGAAACTGTCTAGCATGTGCAAGACCCTGGGCTTGGGTTCTAACACCACATAAATAAATAGCATACTTAATTAAATCTTTTGTTATAGTTGCTTGGAAAAAAAAATTCCACCTGCTAACTTCCAGTCTCATCCTTTTCAAACCTTGCTTTTCTTCCATCAAGGTCTTAGAAATACTTTCATTCTGATAAATCGGTAGACCTGCCACTTCGTGTTATAGCACCAGGTGAGTTTCCACTGTGAGCTTTGGAATCTTCCTGAAAGCCATTCCTATGACTGGAGGGATAGAAATACTTATATGTACAAATGACTGGAAAGCTCATAAATATATCCTATGGCTCCAGACTGATGTGTCTGCAGCTCCGCTTGCTTGGCCGGCACATGAAATGCCTGCAGCCATTCTGATGCCGCTGCTGTGGGGAGAAGGGAGCGGCCTGACCTATTGCCATCAAAGCAACCAACCTTAGCAAGGGAGTAAATGCCTCTGTAGTGCTTCTCCCGTAAAACTGAGGGGCACCAAAGCTTTGGTTGCAGGGTAAGCTCACCTCCAGAGACGTAGTGTCACGTGCCTATAATTCTGGCACTTGAGAAACTGTCTAGCATGTACAAGACCTTGGGTTTGGGCTCTAACACCACATAAATAAATGGAATAATTAATTAAATCTCCTGTTGATCGGAAAAACATCCATTCAACTGGGGGGTGATGGTTACAGAGCTTGGTAGAGGTGGACAGGTAGACAGCAAAGGCTCACAGTGTGAGGCCGCAGCCCCTCGTGGGGGGAGGGAACGGTGGCAGGCGGTGAGGAGAGTGGCGCATTCAATCCCTTCTCAAGAAGCAGAGACATGGGGCTGGCGAGCTGGCTTAGTGGCCAAACACTTGCCTGTGAAGCCTAAGGACCCCAGTTCAAGGCTCGATTCCCCAGGACCCATGTTAGCCAGATGCACAAGGGGGCGCATGCATCTGGGGTTCATGTGCAGTGGCCAGAGGCCCTGGCGTACCCATTCTCTCTCTGTCTGTCTGCCTCTTTCTCTCTCTCTCTGTCACTCTCAAATAAATAAATTAAAATAAAAACAAGTTTTTAAAAAAGTAAGCGGAGACATGGATGTTGCTCCTTTTTATTCCATCTGGGACCCCAGCCCATTGGCTAGTGTGGCCACATCCACAGTGGGCCTTCTCTGGTCAGTTAAAGCCAGTGTGCCCATATTCAGAATGGGTCTTCTCTGCTCAATTAAGCCTCTCTGGAAAGCCTTCACAGACACACTCAGAAGGGGGTTGCCAAGGTTGCTCTAAATCCCATCAAGTTGACAAGCCTGAGTATGGCCACCTGGACAGTTGTTTCTGACACTTCATGTTACTTGACTGTTTTCAAAGTATCCTGAGAGATGGTGGTGTCTTGATGCAGTGCACAGTCCTGTCACACCTTCGTCACCTACAGGGCAGAGGTGCCCCTAGCTATATTGAAATCCAGAATCTCACTTTACCCACAAGTCGGTGTTACATTCTTCATTTAGGCAGCTTTTTCATCAAATCTGACTTGCAAGTTTGTAGTTATTAACAACATGTAGTCAAGGTTATTTTGTGTGCAAGCAACAGAAAGCTCAGATGGGTTTACGAGATAACAGGACCAATGGCTCCCTAAACCCAAGTCCAGATATAGTCAAGAGGTGAGCAGAGGCTGGTGGGAGCTACCTCCGTTCCTGGCGGATCTCTGGGCCTCACTCTCTTCCCGCCACAGCTTCATCCTAGGCTAAGGGGCAGCTAGAACAGTGGACCTCACATCCAGGAATAGTAGTGGGCCAGAGGGACTTTCTCTGTGGTAGACTGAAGAACAAGAAACATTTCCCCAGAGACTCTAGAAAACCCACCACACTGTCTGCTCACTGGCCTGAGATATCACATGACCATTTCTGAACCAATCCCTTGCAAAAGACTGAGGTGATTAAAGCAGGCCCAACCCTTGGTAGTCTTGTGGGAAGCAAGTCTGCGAAGATTCTGGGGGGACTATGAGCTTGCCTGGGGAGGAGGGGTGCCCGCTCTTCAGAGTCCTGATGGGAAGAAATGGAAAGGAGCACTGGGTATGAAGTGGGACATAATTGCCTTCCACTCCAGAGGCAATTCCAGTTGCCTCATGATGCTTTCTTCATTTCTGAGCCTATTTCTCCAGTTCTCATGTCTTAAGACCTTATCCCTGCCAATCAATGACCATATAAAAGAACTTTATAGCATGTTCAGAATCTTCTGCCTCAGGAAACAAGGTTTGAATGCAATACTTGCAGTAATTAAGTACATAGTTTTTAAACCAAAAGAGTTTCTATCATAATTGAAAATAGTCCCCAGGCCTTAGCTGCCAAAGTGTCCATGAAAAGGCAGGAGAGCCGGGCAGGGTGGTGCACACCTTTAATCCCAGCACCAGGGAGGCAGAGGTAGGAGGATTGCTGTGAGTTCAAGGACACCCTGAGACTACAGAGTGAATTCCAGTTCAGCCTGGGCTAAAGTGAGACCTTGCCTCAAAAAAAAAAAAGAAAGAAAGAAAGAAAGAAAGAAAAGGAAGAAGGAAAGGAAGGAAGGATTTCCTGAGTCTACTTTCATTACCTTTCCCAGACCCACGAGAGAACTGTGTGGTGGGCCAACACAGGGTGTTGAGGTTTTGCTGCTATTTTTACTGAGGATGGACCCGAGTCTCAGCTCTGCACTGATCTACAGGCCCACCTAAGTTTGATTTAACTTCCCCTTGGGTGCCCTGCATCACCTGCCTGCTTCTTCCTCAGGTGGCTCCTAAGAGCTCAAGAAAATTGGACATTTTCATCTATTTTGAGAGGTGGGGCAGACATGGGGTATGGGACTTTAGATAAAATGACCTTCCCTCTTGTAGCAGGTAAGCTTCTCATTGCTGGGACAAAACACCCAACCAAAAGCAGCGTATGAGAGGGAAGGGGTTGTTTCAGGCATTCGGTCTTGAGGGAAAGCTTCCCCGTGGCCTTCAAGCGGGCCCATTTCATCACACATCCACCGCAGAGACCATTCTGGCTGTCAGTACACAGTAGGGTTGGACTCCTGAGCCCCAAGGTTCGCCGCAGCTAGGGACTAAGTAGGAAGCTTGCTCAAAAATGCCACCACATTGCCCTCCCTTCTTCCCTCAGCACCTCCTTTTCTGTCACTGAAGTGTTATGCAAATTAGCATATTCTTAAAACCTTTCTTTTTTTAGCAATGGGAAACTGAACTCATGACCTCGTACTTGCAAGTGCTGTACCAGCTGAGCTACGTCCTCAGCCATGAAGCCGGTTTTCAGAGTGCACCCTTGAGGTGCCAAGCAAAGTACAGTCAGTCTGACAGGTTTCCCGCAGTTTTTGTTTGTTTGTTGCATGTGTTTGTGTACATGGCATGTGCTTGTGTGGGTGAGCTCGTGCATGCGGAGGTTAGAAGTCAGTGTTGGGGGTCTTCCTCATTGCTCTCCACCTCGTGTTTTGAGACTGGGTCTCTCACTGAACCAAGAGCTCACCTAGTCACTTGGACTAAGTGGCTGCTCAACCCAGGAGATGTCTGTCTGCCTCCCCAGTGCTGGGATCACAGCGGTGCCTCCTCAGTTAACTTAAAAAAAATTTTTTTTTGTTTATTTTTACTTATTTATTTGAGAGCAACAGACAGAGAAAGAGGCAGAGAGAGAGGGGGGGGGAGGGGAGAGTGGGCGCGCCAGGGCCTCCAGCCACTGCAAACGAACTCCAGATGCGTGCGCCTCCTTGTGCATCTGGCTAACATGGGTCCTGGGGAATCGAGCCTCAAACCAGGGTCCTTAGGCTTCACAGGCAAGCGCTTAACTGCTAAGCCATCTCTCCAGCCCCATAGCTAGCTTTTTTTTTGTTTTTGTTTTTTTGAGGTAGGGTCTCACTCTAGCCCAGACTGACCTGGAATTCACTATATAGTCTCAGGGTGGCCTTGAATTCACGGTGATCCTCCTGCCTCTGCCTCCCAAGTGCTGGGATTAAAGGCGTGTGCCACCATGCCTGGCCCGCAGCTAGCTTTTATGTCGGTGCTGGGTCTCTGAACTCAGGTCCTCATGCTTGTCAGGGTGACCACTGAGCCATCTCCCAAGTTGCCTCCCTTCAACAACAGGTTTTAAATGGGAGGGGAAGGGAGAAAAGGTGGGCACAGGTTTCTAGCACGTTCTTCAGATATTTTTGAGTAAGAAGCATTCAATCCTAGGAATTATTTTGGCTTTTCAACATCACTAGTTTACAGACTGGACTTGCCTTAACTTCCCCCATGTTGCTTGCTGTGGATTTACCAAGGGCCTCACCGGGAAAGGCTCCCACATCAGAGTGGTGTGTGTTAAAGCTGACAGAAGTGATAAACTAGGTTTGTATTTAGTCTGCTTCACAGAGGATACTCTGAAGATCCTTTTGAAGTGCTAATGGTCCTTCCTGAGGAAAATTATGCAAACAAACAAACTATTAATTAAATCAAGAGCATCAGTCCCTGCAGAGCTGCCATATGCAAACGCGCTGATCTGGGTGGACTTGAGGCAGGCAGTGGCCTTAGGCAGCGAGGGTCACTCCGAGGGCTCCTGTTCATTCCCTTTGGATTTCTCCCTGCTTCGGGCTACATTGTTCCTTCTTTCCTTGGAAAATGGACAAACGAAGACTTTTCCAACACCCTAGGATTCCTTACTTGTCCTTACAGTTTTGGGATGATGTCTGATGAGCAGCTTTTATGAGAAGGAGCGCATTTTACTGCAGTAAAGAACCGCTGCCCACAGTGATCGCCTGTCACCCGTGGACTCCCTGTGGCCCCGTGGGCTACGCTGTGTAAGTGTGGCGCGACCACCAACATTAATGAATGCTAGTTCTAGACCAAGGTGGGCCCTTGCCTGCGGACGCTTGGTCGTGTGAGGGACTGTTCTGTTCTGGGTCCCAGGTGTGCTCCAGTTTTATCTTGAGCCCAGATCAGCCCTGGCTCTCTCCTGGATCTCTGGCAGCTCCATCTCGCCGGCTGTGCGCTCTTCCCCTTGGGTGACTTTCAGCGGCACAGCTGCTGACAGACATGGCGATGCACGCTTTTCCCCCTCTTTAGCTCTAGGAGTTTTTTTTTTTTTTTTTTCTTTCTCTCCCAAGGGTAATCACTGCTTGCTTATTTTTTTTTTTCCTAACTTGATTTTCATTCTGAAGTTAATTTCTTAGATCAGTCTGTTTTTTCCCTTTTCTCCTGAAAACTTTAGAGTGCTATATATGAACTTTGCAAAGCACTCCCATGAAAATATTCCTGAGTCTTAAGGCACAAGTATGACCCCTGGGAAAATATCTCTGTCTTTGTCTCTACACAGCTCCATCATTCAGTGTGTAAGTAGATGCCAGTAGACTTCTCCCTCTTCCCATGAAGGGTGGTAATTACAATGCCATGGACACTGCTCCAGGGTGGATCTTGAAAGCATGTAGAACTAATGTGCGGGAGGAACCTTTGGGAGGGGGGGCCTAATGAAAGTAAGTTAGCTCTTTGGGGCTTTGCTCTTCAAGAAGATATTGAAGCCGGGATTGGAACTCAGGAGGCAGAGGTAGGAGGATTGCTGTGAGTTTGAGGCCACCCCATGACTACATAGTGAATTCCAGGTTAGCTTGGGCTAGAGAGAGACCCTACCTCAGAAAAAAAAGAAGATATTGAGACCCCAATTTCTCCTTCTCTCTCTGTTTCTTGGCTCCAGTGAGGTGAACAGGGCCCATTTCCACATGTTCCTGCCTTGATATACTGGGCTTACTGGCTAGCTAGGCTAGCTGACCCTATCCCAAAGAACAAGGCGAAGAGCAGTTGAGAATGACACCCAACATTGACCTCTGTCCTCCACACATTCATGCACCCCCAACACATAGGCGTGTGCCTATACACATGCAAACTGCATACATACACACACGCATGCATACCACATTCACATACACACTGAACAGAGAGAGAGAGAGAGAGAGAGAGAGAGAGGGAGGGAGATCCTAAAGAGAAGTCAGGGATGTTGAAAGAGCCCTGTATCTTATGCTCTGAGGAGAGGCTAAGGCAGGAATCAGGGTGGGTGAGGTGGAGAGGCAGGCGGGAAGAATTCTCTATGCTGAGCCTCATCCCCCTCCCACCTTCACTGAGGCCAGGCCACTCGCCATATGTTGGCCTCCAGGATTGAGACTCCAGCAGGGCCACAACTTGCCATGAGCCTTGACTGACCTCAAGACACATGCCTCAGTAGAAGTCCTAGTTTCTGTAAAATAATCTCTTAGCCCAATGGGAAAGACTGGGCTCTGGTTTGGTGGTTGTAGGCTTGCTTTGTTTCTGTTCTCTCCATTGAATTGACCAGTTGTTTCCTGGAAAATGTAAATATGTCACTGAGCACCCATACTGTTTGCTGAAGAACCACCGAGGAAGGACAGGGCCAGTTCTTTTGTTCTTATCTAGCCACAGCCTGGAGAAAGCAGGCTGTCATAACATACCAGCAGGGCCCCCGGGAATATGCCCAGTTTAAAATTTTTCATCTGCAAGTGTGAATAATAGAAATCCCTATATTGTAGAGTTCTTAAATGTGCACGAAAGAGTTACACAGTCCCTGCCCAACAGTAAGCATTCAATTGACGCTAGCTGCTATTTTTATTGACAGTTCCCATACATGTACATGGTGTATTTTGATCATAATCCCCTCCTGTTGCCTTCTTTTACCCCTCCCCACCACATCCCTTCCACCGAACCCCTTCTTCTTCTTCTGTTTTATATCTTCTTCCCCCCTCTTCCATTCATGATAGATTGGTGATGGCCAATACCATGCAGGTTTCTTGTAGATAATGACAGCTGCCGTGTGGTCAGGAATCCAACAGCTACTTCGTGTCCCAGAGAGTTTCAAAACATTCCTCCTCTTGTTCTAGCTCTTAGATTCTTTCTGCCTTCTCTTCTACAATGTTCTCTGAGCCCTGGAGAGCATGACAACATGTTTAAATTAGTGCTAAGCACTCAATAGTCACTTATTCTCAGCACTTTGTTGAGTTTTGAATCTCCCAAGTAGTGACTTCCATCTGTGAAAAGAAGTTTCTCTGGCCAAAGGTGAGAGTAGCACCAATCTCTGGGTACAAACATTAATATGTAGAGGGCGAGCTGATGGACATAACATTTAGCCAAACAACAGTAGTAGCTTCACACCTAACACTTATGGCCTTGCCAGACATAGGCTTTTGACTGGATTTTCAGTACCAGCCATGAATTCACTCCTCTGGAGCAGACCTCAAATTCAAATCATAGAGCAGTTGGTTACCCTCCTAACAGTCATGCAACTATTGGACTAGTGAGCATATCTTTCTTGGCTGGTTGTTTGCATAGCTCACAGGGTTCACCTCTGGTTAAGACTGTTGTTGACTTTTCTCTCCCAATAGCCTGCATAGCCCACTATGACAGCTAGCCAGTAGGGAGGAAGGTTCCAGCTCAACTGGTTGCTGGTTTTAATATTGGTACAAGATCATTAGACTAGTTATTTAAGAACTAAGATCTTGACGATGAGGAAGACATCTTTCCAACAGGCATAATCTATCCCCAGAAAGTAGTATTCAGGAAAGAAAACACCTCTGCAGTCTTCCTACACAGGTAGGGAGTGGAGGAGAAAGGAGCCCTCTCCCCAGGTCCTGAAGACCACCACCACCATGTGTGCGGTTTCACATGCAGCACCCAAACTGAGGATGGCCTTCATGAGGGAAGGAGCAAATATTGGGAATCTGGAAAATTCTGAGCTTGATTAATACTTGGTCTATTGCTCTCAGGAAAATGGTATGCCCACAGTGCACTCCCAAGGGTAGGACCTCAGTGCCTATGCCTGCACATAGCTCTCATTCTTTCTCCCCTTCAGGATGGAGCTGTGTTTTCTCTTGTCTTCCCTTTTAGCTTCTGCATCCTTTTCAGTCCATTTGGGCATAATTATGATTGCTCTGCTGGCTTGGTTCTGCAGCTCTCCGGAGTGGAGCAGATGTCGACAGCTCTGAAAGCTCTCGTGCTATTACACAGCAGAACAAATGAGGATGTCAAAAAAGGCTCTTCAGTCTAACAAGAAAACAGGGGAAAGAGACAAAAAGAATAAAGCCTTGGGAGACCTGCAGACGCACTCTGATTAGATCTTATGCTAACACGATGCCCACTCTGCGTACCAACAGTGATTTAATATGTTTAAATGATATGAGGAAATGTGTCTCAGGGAAACACAGAGAAAAGAGGATTTCTTCCCTGGCAGGCATGATTAAGATGGTGTGGGCTTCCTTGCAAAATGTGACAGCAGCCTGAGACCTTGCATGCTGTCCCGGGCACATTTACTTACAATGCCGGTGAGGTCTCCATACTGCAGGCAGTGCCTCCTTCCTCCACCCTGGGGTAAGGGATGGGAGCTGTGCGGACAGGTTTGCCAGCTGGGTATGTAACAGAATGTCCACCTTGCTGCCAGCTGTGGTTCTTTCCCTAGTATGGGAGACTATAACTTAATAATATTTTATACATGGGGCAACACATCCACAAATCTTAATTATCTAAGGCAAAGATTAAAAAATATATAAACTTCAGAATTTTGGAAGAGAAAAGAAGAGGTGTCTAACCAAACAAAATGGATCAACCAAAGCCCATGAATTGTAGAACATGGAACTCACTGGCTCACTATGTGCTCAGCTTCTGGAGCTGAAATTGCTTGCCCAATTTCTACTTACAATTCTCAAACTTCCTACATTATTCTCACACCAGACCACCACACATAGCAGAAACAACTTAGCAAAGCCAGCTCGGGGATGAGGAAGATGGGGTGACATGTTGTCACCTGCATATAAAACCCTGACAGGTGGCAGAGCCCACAGACACGAGCATGGGGGGGGGCGTGCTGGCTCAAACGCCGCACTGGAGAGGGGTGCTGCTATGTTTCTGTACTGGCCACTCTAATCCATCCACAGTGGGTCTGAGACAGCCGTTTAGAGCTTTTGTGTGAGTAGAGAACGGCACATACTTCAAAAATCCTTGAGCAGGAGCTGGGTGTGGTGGCGCACGCCTTTAATCCCAGCACTTGGGAAGGAGGCAGAGGTAAGAGGATCGCCATGAGTTCAAGGCCACCCTGAGACTGCATAGTGAATCACAGGTCGGCCTGAGCCAGAGTGAGACCCTACCTCAAAACAACAACAAATGCCTGAGCAAAACAAGAAAAACATAATACTTTAGCTTAGCACTTAAGGTTTCCTTGCAAATCCAAAGGACCCAGGTTTGATTCCCCAGGACCCACATTAGCCAGATGCACAAGGGGTGCATGCATCTGGAGTTCGTTTGCAGTGGCTGGAGGCCCTGGTGCACCCATTCTCTTTCTCTCTCTCTCTCTCTCTCTCTCTCTTCCTCTTTCTCTGTCAAATAAATAAATAATAAATTAAAATAATACTAAAAAAAAACACTTCTCTTGTAACTGCACAATATTGAGCCTGTCAACAGATGGTCATAGATGAGGGCCTCATGAGATCCTCTCTGAGGAACTGCCAGTGGGAAGTTAATGGTTGCAGGGAAAGAAGGAGACATTATCTTCTGTGATGTAGCCATCGGTAAGTTGCTCATATTCTGGTAAATAACCCTCCACCCATACTCAAGGAAGCAACCCTAGTTTAACTCAGAGGTCCATACACACAAACCACACACAACCTGCACCTCCACACACTCACACGAATGGAAAGTGGAAGTAATCATTGGGAAGGACTTGGGGGATACGTAAGGATAATGGTGGGGGAATATAACAGCATTTAACACATGTGTAAAAATGTCAATAAATAAACTAATTTGTAAAAGAATAATTTCCCTTGTGCCTAAAAATTCCCAGACTCTACAATCCAGATCTGTCTCGAAGCCTCAAAGCACAGTGTGTGGGAACCCCAAACTCACCTGGTCCAGTGTTTGCTCCTGACAAGTTTTCAGTCTGCCTGTGCTGGAGACCTCGTCCAGCGCCTCACTGCCAGGGGACGTCCCAGTCCACTGTCAGAGCGCGCGAGGCTTTACTCCAGGCTTGTGGGAGCCTAAATATACCTCAGTGACATTCACCCCACTGGGCGACTCTTCCCTTCCAGTCCACAGAGAGGAAGGATCCAAAGCTTGTTATGTAGAGGAGGACAGGGGTGATAGCACCCCTTCTAGCTGTTCCCTTGGACCTTGTCTTGGAGAATGAAAGGGTCATGGGCATCCTTGTATTCTGCCCTCCACTTCCTTGGCATTTCAAGCTCACCATGCACGAGTGACTTGTTTTGAACTTGTAATCAGTGAAACATCTCTATTGTTTTCACACAAGCCACTATCAAGCTGCATCTGTCCTGTCTGCTACTTATTCCTTCTTATTTGCTTATTTATTTTAACCACATGCAATCTTGTTAGATCTGGTCCACTGTCTCGCTCTGTCAAATCTTTTCTTGCCTGGCTATTCTGCTGTCCAATATATTAGCTGTTCTTTCCAGCTCTGTGTCATCAACAGATTTTATCACTAGGCTATCAATGTCTTCATCCAAGACATTAATAAAAATGCTTAACAAGGCAAGATGGATACCAGAAGGCTGCCATGAGAGAGACCTTTTCCAGAGGTGGACATCAATGCATTAGTGAGTACTCTGCAGCCAATCAAGTGCTCGCTGACCTGGCTTGGCTGCCTCTAGCCCTTGTCCATGGGTGGCGCTCATCTCCAGGTACAAGATGTTATCTGTCCAAGTCAATACTGCAATCAGACCCACCTTGTCTACATACTACCTGGAAAACCAGTCCAGCAAGTCTGAGAAGGAAGTGTGAACCAGACAGCACGCTGACTCCTTGCCTCACACCTGGGAACAATGTCCAGGTCATCAGGCAAAAGATATCCAACTGCCTGACCTTTATTTAAAGATCTGAATGTTCCCTTTTCTGTGGCTAGACTTCCGACATCTGTCCCCAAAGCCTCAGCCCCTCAAAGAAGACAGCAGAGTACTGGAATGTCCTGGGGTTCAAGCACCTGAACCTAGAGCCTCTTTGCCTGAGACTTCCACTTTCTTTCACCCATGTCCATTAAAACCTTACCTTTTACTTTTTGAACCGTTTTCCTTGAAATGGAAGGAAAATAAATGTTGAAAGAATGTTTTCTTTCTGATATTGGTTACTGTCCCAATAATCATCCTGATGTCAAGAAATGGAATTATTTTTGGTTTTGTGCCAAGTATCACTAAAAATGCTCTCTCTCTCTCTCTCTTTTGTGCCTTAAATGTTTGAGAGCATTTTATTGGCCCTGAGAGCAGCATCAGCTGTCTTAATACACTAATTTGGGTCTTACCACCTTCAATCTCTTCAGTCACTGGGTGCTTGACCTCCCATTAACCCCATTTCCTATCCTCAGAGCCTGGCCTGTAGCCTGATCCAGCCACCACTGGAGAGAAACAACATCTAAGATCTCAGAATTCTACGTCCATGCATGCCATTATATACCATGCTGTAAGGGGGCAATAGTAACTACCTCATGGAGTGATTGTCAATGCCTCATGATATAATGGCTTCAAACATACCACATATACAGTCCTGGCACATGGTTAAGGTTGCATACAGGTGCTCAATTATTGCCATCTGGTTTCTGCTTTGGTCTTGTCCCCACATGGTTCTGCTTGTCACTGTCCTTTCCTACCCCTCTGTCGTCTCCATGAACCCTTCCCACACTTCAGCTTCCTGCTTGTCCTTCTAAGCAGCTGCTCCCTCCCTTGTCGGATTTTGACAATATTCTGTGTACAGGGATAGGAAGCCATCTCCGTCTGACTCTGCTGCTGGAAGCATAGCAAAGTCTTTGAACAAGACCCCTCCCTGCCTGTCCGGCCCAGGTGTACAATGTGACAAATCCCAGTGAATAAGGGTAACACTCCTCAGAATTTTCTCATAAATATCAAACCGTATACTATTTGGGTTCAAATCCTTGCTTACTTAGATTTAACTATATGATCTTGAACAAATCAATTAACCTTTCTAAGACTTAATTTTCTCAGTTGTAAGGTGAGTATAATAGTTGAGGCAGTCTTTAGCACCATGCTTAGTAAGTGGCATATGCCAAAAGGTGTTAGCTGACATTAATGTCTCTCTCTCCCTTCCCTTCTCTGATAATACCCATTGTCTCATCAGAATCTTCTGGTTATGCATTCCTCTTCCTATTTGTTAGCTCATTAAACTTCTTAAGTGGGGCTGGAGATATGGCTCAGAAGTTACGATGCTTGCCTGCAAAGCCCAACAACCAGGGTTTGATTCCCCAGTATACACGCAAAACCACACAAAGCATATGGAGTTCGTTTGCAGCAACTGGAGGTCCTGTCATGCTCATTCTCTTTCTCTTTGTTTGAAAATAAATAAATAAATAATTTTTTAAAAAGACTTCTAACTGGGGCTAGAGAGATGGTTTAGTGGTTAAGGCACTTGCCTGCAAAGCCTAAGGACCCAGATTCAATTCTCCAGGTCTCACATAAGCCAGATGCACGTGGTAGCACATGCGTCTGGAGTTTGTTCGCAGTGGTTAGAGGCCCTGGTGTGCCCATTCTTACTCTCTCTCTCTCTCTCTTTCACTCACTCTCATTGTCTCTAATAAACAAATAAAAATAATTCCTTTTAAAAAATAAAATCATTCCTCAGCATGTATCAAATTATATTTGGGTTGTATTGTGTTTAAAAAAGCACATTCATCTCATTGTGTTTTGATTTGCCTTTAATAATTGGTAAAATTATGTACATATCAAACAATTGTTTAAAATTTTTTTGATTTATTATTAGTAATTGCATAACCCAGTATATATTCCTAAATCACAGAAAAATTTCTCAAGAAAAAGTGGTCACAAGTTGAAAAAATTCAAGAAGCTCTTGTCTAGAAGATGTTATTAAAATATTTGTAAATTAAGCTATATGCTTCCAAAAAAGAAATCGCAGAGAAAAGTACATATTTTTTTAATGAATGATAATGCAACTAAAGTGTCACTAAGATTAAGATCTAGAAATATAGGTGCTCATATTAGGAAATGAGAAAGGACTGAGTTAAGACCTAAGCTCCCATGTTAAAAAGCTAGAAATAAAAAATATAAAGTGCTGGGCGTGGTGGCGCACGCCTTTAATTCCAGCACTCCGGGAGGCAGAGGTAGGAGGATCACCGAGAGTTCGAGGCCACCCTGAGACTACAGAGTGAATTTCAGGTCAGCCTGAGCCAGAGTGAGACCCTACCTTGAAAATCCACAAAAAAAATAAAAAATAAAAAAAAAAATAAAGTAAGCCTGGAGTAAATGGAGGAAACAATGAAGACAAGAGTGAAAAATGAATGAAATGGAAAACTGGCAGATGACAGAGGAAGCCAACATGGCAAAAGAATGATTTTTTTTTAAAAATCACTAAAATTGATAATCTCTTAGTTAGATGGAGAAAAAGAGAATAATGTGATGGGAACACCATCAAATTATACCATGTTCATATATTAAAGTTTCCAATATTGTTTATAAATTAAGATCAATTAATGAAAACACTGGACATTGACCTCTGGCCTTTACATTCTGGCACACACACCCACCTGTATGTGCACTAGCATGTATGCACACACACAAGCACATGTACACACATACAATCCAACACACCCAAACCAAAGCAAACTCCAACCAAATTAAACAATGAATACAAACAACCTGACAAAAGACTCAATACATAACTGAACCTACAGGATGTGGAAATCACAGCTCAATTCTCTTGGTGAGAACTCTTTTGCTGAGGTTAGATGGCTTTAATGGTTAAGTCTACCAAACACTTAGAGAAGAAATAGCACCATCCTTCATCTCCTACACAAGGGGAAGGGAACCCTTCTCCACCTTTTCTAGAAAGTGGCTAGCACCTGAGAAATACACCTCGAGAAAAGCATGGACCAACGCTCTTCATGAGCAGAATGCAGAAATCCTTTGATTTGAATCCTATCAAACAAATCCACCAATATATAAACAGTACAACATACCATGTCCAAGTGGAGCCTTTCACCGAAAGTGCAGCACTGGTTAAAAGACGAGAAAAACACTCAGTGTAACTCATCCCAGAAAGGAGAAAGTATGCACATTTCAGTAGATCCAGGAAAACACTCTGATCAACTCCCATGCAATCCCACACAGAAGCTCTTGGCAACATATGAACAGGATGTGTGCTGGTATGAATGCATTACCTCACAGAATCAGGAATTTCTGATTATTTGTTGGATATTTGGTGATGTCACTCCACTTTGAATCTCTGGAAGTGAGCCAGCTTCTTCCCTGGATTCTATAAGCTGGAAATAAACCCTTTCTTTCCATAAGCTGTTTCTGGTTGGGTGTTTGTCCCAGCAACACAAAGGTAACTGCAACAAGACGGAACATTCTCAGTCTGATGAGAGACATCTATAAGCAACAAATGCTACCATCATAGTTAACAGTACACTGGGGAGCACTACCCCTGCAAGATCAGAAACAATGTCAGGGTGTCCATGCCCTTTTTGCCTTTGAACTTGACATCTTGACACCAGATCAAAAAAAGACATAAAATCATAAGGACTGGGAAAGTAGAAGCAGTCATCTTCACTTACAATGACATAATTTCATATGTAGAAAATTCAAAGGAATTTACTCCTCAAATCTTATCAACTCTAATAAATAAATCTAGCAAAGTTTGATATAAAGTTAACAAAGAAAAATTGTTTTATTTATATATAACAAACCAAAAAAAATTAAAACTCAATTTCCTAAAAGCATATAGAATTTCTACAGTTAAAACTATAAAATAAACTGGGTGTGATGATGCACGCCTCTAATTCCAGCACTTGGGAAACAGAGGTAGCAGGATTTCTGTGAGTTCTAGGCTACCCTGAGACTACATGGTAAATTTCAGGTCAGCCTGGGCTACAGTGAATCCCTATCTCCAAATGTATATATATATAATTTATTTATTTATTTATTATTTATAATATATTTTATATATACATATTAGGGGCTGGAGAGATGGCTCATCAGTTAAAGGCATTTGCTTACAAAGCTTTATGGCTCAAGTTCAATTTCCCACTATTCACATAAAGCCGTTCACAAAGTGGCACATGCATCTAGCGTTTGTTTGCAGTGACTAGAGGTGCTGGCATGCCCATTTCCCCCCACCCCATTGTTTTTCTCTCTATTTGCAAATAAAAATATTTTTTAACTACAAAATATTGCTGAGAGAAATTAAGAACTCATAAATGGAGACAGCTGCCATTCATATGGGTGGTAGAACCAGCATTTTGTTTTCACAAAATTGGCCTTTACGTAAAATATAATTTTAATTAAACTCCTGGCAGTTTCTTTCTTTCTCTCTTTCTTTTTTCCCTTCTTTCTTTCTGTCTTTCAGTTGTTTTTTGAGGTAAGGTCTCACACTAGCCCAAGCTGACCTAGACTTCACTATGTAGTCTCCAGGTAGCCTTGAACTCACAGAGATCCTCCTACCTCTGCCTCCCAAGTGCTAGGATTAAAGGCATGCACCATCACACCCAGAACTAAGTGATTTTGTTCGTTTCTTTGTTTTTAAATTATTTATTTATTTATGAGAGATAAAGAAGCAGAAAGAGAAAGAGAATGTGCATACCAGGGCCTTGAGCCACGGCAAACAAACTCCAGACACATTTGTCTCCTTGTGCATCTGGCTTTCATGGGTCCTGGAGAATATGACAGGGATCCTTTGGCTTTGCAGGCAAGCACTCTAACTGCTAAGCTATCTCTCCAGTCCTAGCAGTTTATTTTTTAAAGAAATTGATGAGTTGAGAAATAAATAGTAATTGAAGAACTTACATGACTTGATTTTAAGTATTACCTTAATTTAAAAAAAAAATTAAGATTGTTTTGGTCTTGTATCTTGCCTTTTATATGTTAGCAATAATTATTTCCAAGATATAATTTTGTTAGTGTAAAGATAGGTAGGATGGCTAATCTCGTCAGGATTTGGAATCACCGTTGAAGCAAACTTCTGGTCATGGCTATGAGGTTTTACTCTGGATTAGACAGTTGAGGTGGGAAGATCCACTCTAATTTTGTGCTGGGTTCTGAACTCCATGAGAAGGAAGGAAGGTAGTTGAGCATTCAGGATTCACCTCTTATCACTTCCTCCCTGCTGATGGGACAATGTTAAGCCAATTTTCTACTTCTTCCATGTGTTCCCCACCATGACTTCCCCTCAAAACTGTAGCCTGAGAATAAAGCCTTCCTTTTCTTTTTTTTTTTTTTAATTTTTTATTTATTTATTTGAGAGCGGCAGACACAGAGAGAAAGACAGATAGAGGGAGAGAGAGAGAATGGGCACGCCAGGGCTTCCAGCCTCTGCAAACGAACTCCAGACGCGTGCGCCCCCTTGTGCATCTGGCTAACGTGGGACCTGGGGAACCGAGCCTCGAACCGGGGTCCTTAGGCTTCACAGGCAAGCGCTTAACCGCTAAGCCATCTCTCCAGCCCCAGCCTTCCTTTTCTTAAGAGGCATTTGGTGGAGTTTTTTCCCTAGCAATGAAAAGTTGACTAGCACAATAGGTAAGACAAATGGGTCAAATGAATGTGGAAGTGACCACCTACCCAACAAAGGTGCTGGAATCCACTCAGCAGCAATGACAAGGCACAAACATGAATGAATCGCCTCATATTTCATAGCAGATTGAAAGTAGCCGGAAACAAAGGAATATGCACTTGAACATTCAACTACGAAATTCAAGGCAGATAAGACTGCTCAGTGAGTAACAAAATGAGAACTGTTTTTCCAGAGCATGAGAAGATTTTTATGTTTTGTTTGAAGTATTAGTTCAACCAAAACTCAATTATATTGTTAAGGTTCACTGAACTTATTATGCCTCCATCAACGTTTTCTTTTTGAACCAAGGATTGAAATAAAGGGGAAAACTAAAGACACATAGGAGGGTTTTTTGTTGTTTTGTTTTGTTTTGTTTTGTTTTTAGTCAGAGCCTTGTATAGCCCTGGCTGGTCTGGCACTTTCTACATAGCCCAGGCTGGCCCCAAAGTCATGGCAAACCTTCTCCCTCAGTCTCCCAAGTGCAACATCTCAAGGTCATCCTCTGACCTCCATATGCACACCACAGCACACATGTATCCCCCCACACACATACACTAAAAAGAAGAAAGCTAAGTTAATTAAAAACAATCAGTACAGGGCTGGAGAGATGGCTCAGCGGTTACAGCACTTGCCTATAATGCTTAACGACCTAAGTTCAATTTACATGGGTAAAGCCAGATGTACAAAGTGGTACATGCATCTGGAGTTCATTTGCCATGGCTGGAGGCCCTGGCATGCCCATTCTCTGTGTGTGTGTGTGTGTGTGTGTGTGTGTGTGTGTGTGTGCGTGTGAGTGTTTGCAAATAAATAAATAAAAGCCTAGCCTAATTGGTGAGTTCCAAGCCAATAAGAAACCATGACTCAAAAAATGTTTTTTAAGAGAGCTGGATGGCATTTCTGAGAGTTATACTTGAAGTTGTCCTTTGGCCTTAACAAATACATGCACATGCAACCACTTAGCCACATATATATCACACATACAAAAAGTAAATTTAAAGTAATAATAGGTATAAAGTGTCAGAGGGGAGGTGAGAGAAACTGGTGCCCATGCTAGGAGAACAAGCAAACACAAAAAAAGAGAAGAATTTTTTTTTCTTTTTCTTTTTCTTTCTTTCTTTTTTTTTTTTTTTTTTTTTTTTTGGTTTTCTGAGGTAGGATCTCACTGTAGTCCAGGCTGACCTGGAATTCACTTTGTAGTCTCAGGGTGGCCTCGAACTCTTGGCAATCCTCCTACCTCTGCCTCCCGAGTGCTGGGATTAAAGGCAGGCGCCACCATGCCTGGCTGAAAAAATTTTTTTTTAAATCAGTACCGTATTACTTTTAAAAATCAGATAGAAAGCGTTTGCTGTACCTATTTTAGAAAAGGATTTATATAAAGTTGGCAAATGCAGTCTAAATAACTAGCAAACTGGAAACAATGTTAATAATGTTCAAATATTCAAGCAAAATATCCTTGAGATATCACTTAAAAAATTGATTGAAATAGCCAGGCATGGTGACACATACCTTTAATCCTAGCATGGTTAGCCTGGGCTAGAGCAAGACCCTAACTCAAAAAGTCAAAAACACACACAAAAAAAAATCTATTGAAATAATAAACAGCTTGAAAAAACAAATAATAGCACTGGAAATCTAGTAAGATAAGTATTTTCCTCTTCCCTATGGATTGAGTTGTTAAGTGATACAGTCTTCTTAGAATGAAGTTACAGAGTTTTTTTAAAATTATTTATTTATTTGCAAGCAAAGAGAGATAGAAGACAGAAAGAATAGTCATGCCAAGCCTCCAGCTGCTACAAACAGACTCCAGGGTGCATTCATGACTTTGTGCATCTGGCTTTATGTGGGTACTGGGGAATCAAACTGGGTCCTTAGGCTTTGTAGACAAGCGCCTTAACAGCTGAGCCATCTCTCCAGGCCAATTTTTTTTTTTTTGAGTTATGGAATATTTTAATTAAATGCCTTAAAAATGTTCTTTTCTGTGGTGTGTGAATCTATCCTAAAAGAATGAGAAATGTGAAGTTTATTTGATACACAAAAATATTTTTAAAAGGAAAAACTTCCTAAATGACAATTATATGCAGTTTATTGAATAAACTATCAGCTATTGAAATGATGGAATAATTTTTAGCCTTTAAAATACAGGATCCAGGTGTGGTGGCACATGCCTTTAATCCCAGCACTTGGGAGGCAGAGGTACATGGATCGCCGTGAGTTCAAGGCCACCCTGAGACTACATAGCAAATTCCAGGTCAGCCAGCACTAGAGCAAGACACTACCTCAAAACAAACAAACAAAAAATACAGGGTTTTTTTTTCTTTCTGCTTTTGCTTCTGTTTTTTGACATAGAGTCTTTGATTTTCCTGCCTTTACTATCCAAGTGTTGGGATTACAGGCTTACCCCACTGGGATGATTTATATTGATAGTTAAATTAATGGGACCTAAAATTGTCCAGGAAAATAGCCACTGAGTGGGTCTGTGAGTGGGAAGACCCATTTTAACTGTGGGAGGCACTGTTTCCTGGGCTGGGTCCTGGTCTGGATTCTAGAAAGGAGAGAGCTGGCTGAGCAGCCATGTGGTCTGACTGTGACCAGTTGCCTGGGGCTCCTGCCACCATGCCTTCCTCAGCTCACTGGGATGGACTGTAACCTCAGATTGTAAACTGAAGTAAACCTGTCCTTCCTTAAGCTACATCTTGTGAGGTGTTTTGCCCCAGAAATGAGAAACTAGCGAATGCATCATGGCAGGTTACGCAGTACTGGGTACCAAACCGAGATTTTGCACATGCTAGGCAAGCACTCCACCAACAAACATCTCCGGCCTCTAGAGCCAGTTTTTGAAAAATAAAATTCAAGACCTAAATGCTCAAAACATATTGAAAAGCATACAAAACTGTACACTGGGATCTCATTAAATAATAAAACACATGCATGTACACAGAAAAACAGTGAATGGAAGTGCACATCTTCATGGAATCCTGCCTCAGGAGAAAGCTGGAATTCCTCACTAAGAACTCTGGCCTCTTGGGCAACTGACCTATACTACCAAGGGTTTCCACAAAAGGGAAAATGTTCCACGCATTGGGCCTTCTGTGGCTTACGATGGAGGCTATCACCATTCAGGAACAACTGCTCTTCCAGAAGGTCAGTGGGTCCTGAATGTGACCTTCCTCTTCCAGCATGCAATGACAAGCATCGTGGTTTTAGAGAAAAGCCAGGTTCTGGGTTCAAATCACACTTGTGAAGTAGGAATCTGCACTTAAGCAAGGGGAGAGCCAATGGACTTTGGAGTCCTGTGGTCCTGACTATTGCAAGCTCAATGTTTCTCTACTTTGGTAGGAAAGGAGCCCTTTTTAAAGCAAGAAATCTGAGCAGAAAGGATCAAGATATGCCTTTCCCTGGGGACTTGGAAGGCGGAATTTACTAGGGAAGAAATGTGAAGAGAGGAAGAAAACATTATGCTGAAAGACAGTCCTTAGAGAGCCAGCTGCAGCCCTTCTCTACTGACCTGTGACCTTGGACAAGTCATTTCTTCCACATCTCATCTTCAGTTATGAAATGGGCATGGTAGCTTCTGGGCAGTTCACGTCCCAGTGTTTTAGGAAGATTAGTTAGATAGGCTCTGTAAAATTGCTCTGCAATGCAAACCTCAAGGAATGATTATTTATCTGCTATAATCTGGTTGATTATTAAATAAGGATTGAACTCTTCTGTGACCTTGGCTTCTTCGGCTATGTAGTTTGGGGGTGTAAGCCATACTAACTCACAAATACAAGCATTCCCTTGCTAATCACGAAGCCGCCTGAGTGGCGTGTGCCGCATTTAACACATAATCAGCAAGGCCACATAAAAATAAACAAAGCAGAACAATTGTCTCTTTGAGGAGAAATTGGTTCATGGGAGTTACAACCCTCTCCTTAACCCCTCTTAATTATTACTGAGATAGAGGCAGTGCGGGGAGCTGTAGCCAGCAAGGAAGCGATGGCTGGTCTGTCAGACAGATGGGAGCGATGAGACTCAGAGGCTTGGTGATCTGCAGCTGCTACCAACGGTTGGTGGAAACCATATGAAGACACCACCGCATGAGGAATAAGGAAGCCAGGGAGTCTGCAAAGTAGCAAATACAGAGAAGTGGTAACACAGTTAGTGTTTGTTTTGTTATTAGTTTGTTTGTTATTATTGCCCCTTACAGCAAAGAGAGTGACAGTCACTGCCCAAATGGCTCTCCATGGAGTTCTAGGTTAGATGGCCGGTGACTCCTCAGCTCCCACGCGGCAGCTGTGTGCTTCACCTCTGTGCGCCTTGCTTCTCTCGCCTTGGACTTCCTCACACTCACAGGGCTGCCTTGCAAATGAGGAGGAAGCTATCTGTAAGCAGAGTGCTGCAGCCAACCCAGAGCATAAGCTCAGTAAATAGTAACTAAAGATACTGAATAAAGCCGGGTGTGGTGGTGCACTCCTTTCATCCCAGCACTCGGGAGGCAGAGGTAGGAGGACTGCCCAGAGTTCGAGGCCACCCTGAGATGACACAGTGAATTCCAGGTCAGCCTGAGCTAAAGTGAGACCCTACCTCAAAAGCAACAAAAAGCAAACAAAAAATAAATACAGAATAAGTCCTTGCTATCTGACCACTATTTGAACCTGGATACTTTTTCTGAGTCAGTTGTATTTTTAGTACAGTGGCAATTAAGACTAGAATTATCTAGTTTTTAAGATTGCATTAATGATCCTTAAAAAAAGTAACATTCACATCTTCTCCCCATCTCTTTCTCTCTCACACATACTCTGTCACACACATATTCACACTCTCACACATCCTCTTACACACTCATGCACACACACATGCATTCTCACGCACACTCACACACTCTCATACACATGCTCATCCACACACACTCTCTCTCTCTTACACACACACACATAGGCACCTAGCAATAAAGTGAATGAAATAGCTGCAATACTCCTATGAAAAAAATTATAAAATTTTATGAGACAATAAATATGGTCCAAATAAATGGAAAGATGCATCGATAGCTGGGAAGCCTCAGTGAACCAAAGGTGCTTTCTCACAACATTGATCCACAGATTTAAAGCAATTCCTGATTAAAAGAACTCAACAAATATCATGGAAGTCAAAAGACAGATTTTCACAGTTATGTGGAAGAATAAAGGGGTGGAGATTAGCCAAGGTGTCTAAATAACTATAAACAAGAGGGACTTAGAGTCACAGGTACGGGACCTGTAAGCAGCCATAGTGAGTCATGTGCTCCTAGTGAAAGGGCAAACGCCTCCATGTGACAGGATGAAGAGCCGAGAGACATGCCCCAGGATGTGTGGAATTTTAATCTGGGGTAGAGCTGTTGTGGAGGGCAAGTAGGGAACTCTGCTGCTTACCTACAAAGCCATGTGCTGAGGACCCTCCTCCGTATCTTCTCACTGCAGGATCTAGCCAATGGGGTTCTATTATCCTGACAATTGCTGGTTGATACAGCAAGGGAGACATGATGGATGACGTATGCCCTAGTCTTAAAGGGTTACTCTCAGGCAGGGTACTTCACATCTCACATTTTTTTGGCCAAAGCAAGTCACATGACCACTTCATATATATGAGTAATTACAAGTCTACATGCTCAAGCCTCTGAGGTGGTGGATCAGAGCTTGACAGGGATCCGGATGGTAGACTGTGAGGGTTGTATGATAATGTAGGGATCCCAGTCCTTGTCACTTGTTTTACTGATAGAGCTCTGAGTTATGAAAGAACCTTCCAGAATCCTGCAGTTATATGGTGGCTGAGCCCACACTATGATGTCTTTTCCTTTTTTTTTCTCATCCCAGGTTGTTTGAGCCATTGGTCATAGCAGGATGGCCTTTCAGCATCAGTGATTAAAGTAAAAGGCACAATGATCTCTAGACTCTTAGCTGAAGAAGAAAGACTAACTTTTTTCAGACATATGTTGACCTTGGAATTCAAAATCTGCAGTTGCCAAAAAGATATAGTAAGCATTTTCTTTTTTCCCCATTCATAGAAATTTGCATGAACTTTGGGTTCTAGGCAGAGCAGAGTAAGCACCCTGCACCTGCCTCTCCTGCCAGCTACAACTGAGCCCCTGGATGAAAGCATGTGATGAAGCTAGCAGAAGTCTCTGACAAGTGGACAGAGAGGGCAAGGATACCTGGACACAGAGGTGAGTTGGTGGTGATTTCTCTAAGCATTTAAAATCTTCCTTTTGCCTCTCATCTATCTCACATAGGTGCTTGAGCCTGCTCAAAACATATGGACACAGCAAAGCAATTCCTAAGAAAGCCAGTGTCTCTGCAGGAAGGACTCCAGGAGCTCCAGTCCTCTGGTTTTCCAGCCCTACTCCAGGAACACACCAGCCATGAACTGTTCCTTCTCACTTCCAAGGTTCTGAGGGGTCACTGCAGACAGACCCCTGCTGTCCCTCTGTTCCATCCTCAGTACAGTAGACCCCCTGTGGCAGGAAAAAGCCTTGGTTTTCTTCTTTGTTTTTTGAGGTAGGGTTTCATTCCAGCCCAGGCTGACTTGGAGTTTACTATGTATTCTCAGGGTGGCCTTGAACTCTTGGTGATCCTCTGATCTCTGCCTCTTTAGTGCTGGGATTAAAGGCATGGGCCACCCTGCCCAGCAAAGCCTTGGTTTTCTAACCAGAGTGCTCAGAAGAGGAAGCACTAGGATCCACAGACTATAGGGCACAGTGAGGAGTCCTGGTGAGGAGCGGGCCACACAGAGGGATGCTTTCAAATTACCTGCGGGAGCCCTGTCACGATCCTGCATGCTGAACTATGATGGACCCTCGTCCAGCTCTCAGACTGGCCACTGGCGGCATTCCAGCAGGGCCGACCAGAAAAGCATCATGAATGCTTTAAAAGTGGACCAGGATATGGAGTCTAAACTTAGCTGGATTGCCTAATATTTTTAAAGTCAAATCTTTCAAAAAATATTTTATTATTAATTTATTTGCAAGCAGATAGAAAGAGAGAGAGAGAGAGACAGAGAGAATGGATGTTCCAGGGCCTCCGGCCACTGCAAACTCTAGATACATGTGCCACGTTGTGCATATGACTTTATTGGGTACTACTAGGAACTTGAACTTGGGTCGTCACCCTTTGCAGGCAAGTACCTTAACTGCTAAGTCATCTCTCCAGTCTTTTTTTCTTTTCTTTCTTTCTTTCTTTCTTTTTTTTTTTTTTTTTTTTTTTTGAGATAGGGTCTCACTCTAGCCCAGGACAACCAGGGGTCTGTGTAGTAATCTCAGACTGGCCTTGAACTCACAGCAATTCTTTGTTTTTAGATTCCTTTGTTCATTTTTATTTATTTGAGAGAGACAGAGAGAGAGAGAGAGAGAGAGAGGATGGGTGCGCCAGGGCCTCCAGCCACTGCAAACAAACTCCAGACGCATATGCCCCCTTGTGCATTTGGTTAATGTGGGTCCTGGGGTATCAAACCTCAAACCAGGGTCCTTAGGCTTCATAGGCAAGTGTTTAACTGCTAAACCATCTCTCCAAATCCCCGCTTTCTTTTCAAAGAAGATTTAAATGGTATTCAGGATTTCATAGCATGGGTTTTTTTTGTTGTTGTTGTTTTGTTTTGTTTTTTCGAGGTAGGCTCTCACTCTAGCCCAGGCTAACCTGGAATTCACTCTGTATTCTCAGGGTGGCCTCGAATGCATGGTGATCCTCCTACCTCTCTGCCTCCTGAGTGCTGGGATTAACGGCCCGGCATGTTTTATTTTTAAAAATATTTTTATGGGGCTGGAGAGATGGCTTAGCGGTTAAGCGCTTGCTTATGAAGCCTAAGGACCCTGGTTCGAGGCTCGGTTCCCCAGGTCCCACGTTAGCCAGATGCACAAGGGGGCGCATGCGTCTGGAGTTCATTTGCAGAGGCTGGAAGCCCTGGCGTGCCCATTCTCTCTCTCCCTCTATCTGTCTTTCTCTCTGTGTCTGTCGCTCTCAAATAAATAAATAAAATAAAAAATTTAAAATAATATATTTTTATGTATTTATTTGATGAGAGACAGAAAGAGAGAATGGGTGTGTCAGGGTCTTTTGCTACTGCAGTGAACTCCGGATGCAGTGCCACTTTGTGCATCTGGCTTTACATGGGTAATGGGGAATTGAACCCTGGCCAGCAGGCTCTGCAGGCAAGTGTCTTTAACCACTGAGCATCTTCCTAGTCCCATGATATTTAAAATGTCTAAGATACTTTGGAAATTACTTAACATACAAGGGACCAATGAAATGAAACAATTTTGAAGAGCAGAGATTCTCCTGTATACCCGAGGGCACCTACTGGCAGACTGGACTGCTTGCCTGTTGCTTTGCGGGGCTGGGCTGGAGCTCCAGGCCTCATGCACAGCAGAGCAGGCGAGCACTGAGCTCCAGCCCAGCCTTGGCTTCAGTGGAAATTAAAGGATATAGCATAAAAATGTAACATTTGAGGCTTGCTGAGTCAAGTTTTCATTCCCATACTGTCTTGCATCCTAAGTGGTTTAATCTCATCTGAGGCTCCCCGTTCTGCCGGCCCGGAGTGGGCAAAGGGGAAGAAGGCTGGTACTGGGAGTAGAAATATATGAGGTCTCAAAGAGCTGAGGTTTGATTAGAAATTCAGAATTTTTCCCTTTCTTTCATGACTGCTGCTGACAAGCATCCTGAAGCCTCTGAGCAGGTACTGCAAAGATGTCCACCTTCACGCCCATGCAAGTGCTGACCTGCCCCAGAGCCACGAGAGGGGCAGCGGCGGACATCATTGTCCTTTTAGAACTGAAGCTTTAGGAGGAGGGATATAGCAACATGCTACTGGCTGGGCGTGGTGGGGTCTGAAGCCCCAAAGAGAGACAGGAGAGGTGGAGAAGTGGCTCTAGAAATCCGAAGAACAAGGCGAGGTGGTCCCCTTTTATGAGTTTCTGGAGGAGGGAGAGAGTTCCATGTCACATGACTCAGCCTGCGTGCTTGGAGTGGGCAGTGAAGGTGGCCTCTGGTCCTTCGAGGCCTTTGAGGGGGCGACGCTGTTCTGCTCCTGCTCATGGCAGGGGTGGGGGTCGGCAGGGAGGAACGTAGCCCAGAGAGTGAAGTTATAATTCAAAGTTGCCTCAGCTAACGCAGTAAAGCCAGGGGTCTGCACTTGCCTGTCTGGCCTTCATCTCAGGCAGGTGGCAGAGGACTCTTAAGGTAATTTGTAGGGGCTGCTTCAGAGATGGCTCAGCAGTTAAGGAACTTGCCTGCAAAGCTTAACGACCCTTGTTCGAGTCCTTAGTACCCATGTAAAGCCAGATGCAAAAAGTGGTGCATGCATCTGGAGTTCGTTTGCAGTGGCTAGAGACCCTGGCACACCCATTCTCCCCCTCCCCTCTCTCTCTCTCTCTCTCTCTGTTTGTATCTCTCTGCTTAAAAAAATAAAATGAAATGTCATGTGAAAAATGATCTAAAATGGCCAAAAAGGGGAGAATGGGAAGTACCGACTTGCTATGAGTGTATAGGTGTAGAGGAACTGAGTAATAGCATTCTTATCCAGCCGAACATGCTAGCATACACTCTTGTCTCTCCTTTGTGCTCAAATTCCAGGACTGAACTCCTTAAAGAAAATTTTACTACATGGGGGCTGGAAAGATGGCTTAGCGGTTAAGCGCTTGCCTGTGAAGCCTAAGGACCCTGGCTAGAGGCTCGATTTCCCAGGACCCACGTTAGCCAGATGCACAAGGGGGTGCATGCATCTGGAGTTCTTTTGCAGTGGCTGGAGGCCCTGGCGTGCCCTTCTCCCTCCCTCCCTCCCTCCCTCCCTCTCTCTCTCTCTCTCTCTCTCTCTCCTTCTCTCTGCCTCTTTCTCTCTCTGTCTGTTGCTCTCAAATAAGTAAATGAAAAAAATTTTTTAAAAAATTTACTACATGGAAATCCAGGAGCTGCAGGCTGTAAACAAAATAATTTTGCTTTTAAAGTGAGATCAACTCATTCACCACTCAGAATGGGCTTGGAAAGTTCAGACATGCTCCCCAAACAGTGCTGGCATGCCACCTCTCTGCAGCCTCACCGGAGTAGAAGCAAAGTCCCCAGAGCCGAAGAGCTTAGCACTGCTGTGATTATTTTCATTTCAAAGGGGTCCACTTAAAATATTTACTCTGGTAGGTCCTTTAAGTGGGGACCTCCTGGGGCATTAAGATTTCTTTCATCAATCATTAACCACAGAGCCAAGGGCAGGTGGCGCAGGGTGTGGGAGTGTTCAGAGCCCTGGCCGATGGAAGATCAATAGGCAAGGAGGTTACTCATCAGCAGACCATGATGAGAGTCAACGGAGAGTTGGAAAGTCATTTACACCTGAAGCTTCCCAGTGGTGGCTGCAGAGCGAAGGGAGGAAATAGTCCTTAGGATGTGGAAGTGGCCTCAACTCTTCTTCCCAAAGTGGGCTGCCGGGTGCCTCAGAGAATCTGCAATATGTCCTGTCACCTCTGCCTGTTTCTTTTCCCTCCCCTCTCTGGGCCTGTGACCGAATGTGACAGGTCTTGGTGCAGCTCAATCCATTCTGCCTCCTGGGCCCCACTTGCTCATTATAGAAGGCTGCAGTTTCATCTCAGATGAGCATTGTAAAGCCTGTTGTCATATTTTATGTGAAGATGTTAACTCTGCTATGAAATTATACCCTGAGAATACCCCAGAGCCAGCTCAGTACATATAAATAGGCGCTTATCAGATGCAAGCCATGGTCTCCTCCTTGTTGCGGACCATCCCATAATTTCCCCTTAGCTGACCAGCTACAAATGAAGAGTGTATTTAGATTTCAGTTAGGAGATTTAAAATATGGATGTGCATATGAAAAGAAGTCAGAGCATTTTTCCATTTAATTTCAAAGACTTTGGTCCATCTGTTTTATAATCATACCAAATGCCATCATGCTTTCCCTGAACTCCCATGCAATGTTTTACCAATGATTGGCTGTCAACTTGCTTTATTTTTTTTTAATCCTTTTCTGCACCCATTCCATTCTCTCTCTCATCTGTGAACCCATGGACATTTTTATCCATGCTTGTAGAATGTCTCTGAAGGCTTAGAACCTCATTGTGCTCAGGGACAGCATGACGTTCATTTCAGGCCATTGAATCAGTTTTTCCCACAACCTCGTTTCCAGAGCCCTTACACACACGCTCCTGTTTCACATGTGAGGACCCCGGGGGTCAGAACACAACGCTGAAGATTACAGTTAATGGTTGGAGCTTTGAATCCAAGACCAGTGGTGTGTATTAGTTTCTTGCAGCTGCTGTAACAATCATAAGTGTTAAAAAAATAAAAATGTATGTTCTCATGGTTGTGGAGCCAGAAGTGCTGAAGTTAAGGTGTGGGCCAGGCTGCACTCCCGACAGCTCTAAAGACAAGTCCATTCCTTGCCTCTTCCAGCTTCTGGTGGCCGGCTGTGCACTCCTCAGTTTCCTCTCTGCTCCATGTCCATATCACCTCAGTGGGTCACCAGCAGAACTTCTCTATTCTTTTATAAGGGTAATGCTATTAGGTTAGGCAGAAGGTTAGCTCCAGAAGGGACTGACCAGTAGACATCCCAAGACAGGACATAAGAATAACTGCTGGAAGCAGATATCCCAGCTAGGCCCACACAGGGCCATGAAATATGGTGTAAAGATAGTGACGGGGGTTGACTCCAGATAGGTCCATGTAGGGCCACCGAAATAGGACATAAAGAACTATAGGTGGTATATTAGTTACCTTTCTTGTTCTTGGGACAAAATACCTGATGAAACTGAATTTACAGGAGGGTTTGTCTCATCTTACTGTTCAAGGACACAGTCAGCCAAGGTGCAGAAAGCATGGAGACAGGAGTTGGGGCAGCTGGTCACGTTCAGTCCACACTGAGTGATGAATGCTGCCACGGAGCCAGCTCTCTCCTCTCTGTACAGTCCAGACCCTGGTCCATGCAATGGTGCCATTGGCCTTAAGGTGGATCTTCTCACCTCGACTGATCTAATCAAACTCATCCTCCACAGACATCCCCAGAGGTTATTGCCCAAGGTGATGCTAGGTGCTATCAAGTTGACAGTCAATATAGACAATGAGGTGGGTCCTCGTAAGGCAGTTTCAGGAAATTCACCAGAAGGTTATGTGCAGAGAACCCCTTCCCTAAGTGAGTTTTTCAGCCTTAATGGTTGAAAAGCACAGAGATTTTGTTGTTGTTTTATTTTTCATGGTAGGGTTTCACTCTAGTCCAGGCTCACCTGGAATTCACTATGTAGTCTCAGGATGGCCTCAAACTCATGGTGGTCCTCCTACCTCTGCCTCCTGAATGCTGGGATTAAAGGCTTGTGCCACCATACCTGGCTTTTGATTTTTTTTTTTTTTTAAGTAGGGTTTTACTCTAGCTCAGGCTGACCTGGAATTCACTATGTAGTCTCAGGGTGGCCTTGAACTCATGGCAATCCTACCTCTGACTCCCTAGTGCTGGGATTAAAGGTGTGTGCCACCACACCAGGTTTAACACAGAGGTTCTTATTAACTCCTTTGCATATTCTTGCATCTTATGCATCTACTTGTTTGCAACAGACCGAATTCTGGCTAAAAGTGGCTGTGGACCCCTGGGAAGCACAGAGGAGGGGACATGAAGGAGAAGAGCAATGTAAGTAAGCCCCAAGCCTCCAGGATCAAAACCACCGCTGCTTGGCTTGACTCCGCTTTTCCCAAGAGTCTGTTCTCGCTCCCTCTCTTGCTCTGCTACTGCAAAGCCTAAGACCAAGGTGTTGCTGGAGTCAGAGCAGAGGAGCCTGGAGCCCTGGCCACAGCAATCGCATGTACAGCTCACCCTGACAACCCAAGACTGGCTCTTGTTCTTGAGGTCCTTAACCTAATCACATCTTTTGACCTGTTAAAGTCACATTCACCGGTTCTAGATACTTGGTGTACATATCTTTCTGAAGGCTGTTTTTCAGCCCATAACTGACTATAAAGGCGTCAGAGCTCCAAGACCCAAGTCCACTTCTACTCACACGGAGGACGTGGCTGAGCTTTGGAGAACCAGAGGTAGGGACTGCTGAGTGGAGTACAAGTGTCTTCTCAGCCAACTTCCACTTACGAGGCATGACCAGGGACCTGGGATTCACATATTTCTTTAGATTCAAACCTTATTTTCATAAAGAAAAATGATAGATGAGAAGAGAAAAAGTCTCCTTCATCAAGATCAGTTTATGAGGTAATCTTAGCCACTCAGAACTCTTCAGAAGGAAGACACAAGCCAGCTCATGTGTGGTGGCCAACCTGAGCGTTCATATTGTTTTCATGTATACTACGGCAATGGCATAAATGCTGGGCTTGAAATACCCTAGGCTAACTATTTTTTTTTGAGGGTTTCTCTACTAGACACTGGAAAAATCAAATGAAACAAATGCAATTTTAATTAGTGATGTGTACATTTTTCTACATAATAACTTTGACATGTTTAATTATTCACATAAGTTATCTACCTAGAAATCCTTTGACATGTTGCAACTGTCAAACGGGCAGTTTTTAATATTTTATTTTTATTTATTTTATTTATTATTTGACAGAGAAAGAGGGGGGAAAGAGAGAGAACGAATGGGTGTGCCAGGGCTTCCAGCTACTGCAAATGAACTCCAGATGCATGCATCCCCTTGTGCATCTGGGTAAAGTGGGTCCTGGGGAATTGAACCTGGGTCCTTTGGCTTTGCAGGCAAATGCCTTAACCACTAAGCCATCACTCCAGCCCAAACTGGCAGTTTTTGACGCTTGTTTGTTATTGCTATCCCTGGGAACACATGGCTAGGAACTCTTCAAAATATTTTGGTTTTCCAAATAAACTCTTTTTGTAATCCTTTAAAAAATTCTCATTTTTCAAAGAATTTTATGTCAACATTAAAGAACATTTTTGAAAGGACTGAAAAACAATCCATCATTCTCTCTCTAACCTAACACACAACAGTTTTTCTTCAGAAAGGGTTCTAACCTTCTAAATATCATGGCCCTCTTCCACCAGCAATTTGAGGTTGTACACAAAGATAAACAGGAAAATATTTGCTATTCAGTTGTGAGGCATAGATCTATTTCATGATTTGATTAAAGCACTTAGGTACCCTGGCAACAGTCTTTTGAGTAAATAGATTCTCATCATGCCCTAGCAAATGAACATATTAACAGATGTGATAAAATAAGTAGGCAATAACCTGGAAAATTCCAAGGTAATAGAAATTTTCATTGTGTGTGTGTGGGGGGGTAGTCAATGTTAGAACTTTGTCATTAGAAATCAGACTGGGTCTTGGAGGAAGTGTTACCTTCTCTGTGCAATGCTCTTCTTTGGGGTTCACCTCAGCTGTCAAGTCATCTCTTTCCACAATTTATTGAGCCCAAAGGATGTCCAACTTAGGCTTACCAGGTAGTACTGCTAGAGTACTTTCCCCTAGAGGAAAGTAGTAGAAGTATATGTAACATAACTCACTACAAATGATCATCAGTTAATTAAACCACCCTAGAATCTTCCCAGGGTCCACCATCAAGCTTCCTTGGTGGTAGTCTCTGAAAACTAAGCCCTTTCCTCCTTCTGAAGTCTTTCAGCATGAATCTTCCTGTCATTGACCTTAGAATTTATGTCCTTAGAGCTTCCCAAACCCAACTGTGCATCTTCTGTCCAGTCAGCAGCTTTGAGCCCATTTAAAGTGAGTTAGCGGCCTTATGCAATTGGCTAGGGCTCAGATCCTTTCCTTCCAGGGTCACACTGTCCATTACCATTTGAAGAACATTTTCCTTCATATAGGGAAGATTTAAGAAAATTATGAAGTGCATTTTTCTGCTTGTTTTTTGCTGCTTTTTGCACAAAACTGAGCAATGACCATATGTTACTTTGTACTTCTTCCAGCTCCAAACATATCTAAAAAGCCTTTGCCATTGTCTTCGCCATGATTCCTAGGCTGCCTTCATTCTGCCCTCTGGTCTGTGGGTGTAATAGACGCACCCATTTGCCTCATCATTTGTGCTAGCCCAAGCTAGTTCTCCTTTCCCCCATGTTGATGTCTGTTTTTGGTATGTGTATGTGTGTATGTGTGCATATGCATGTTCATATGTGTCTTTGTATGCATATGGATGCCTGCATGTGTGGATGATTGCATGTATGAAGGTCAAAGGTTAATGTCAAGTGTCCTCCTCAGTCACTCTCTACTATATTATGTGAGACAAGTTCTCTCACTCAACCAAGAGCTCACCCATTTAGCGAGACTATTTAGCAAGCAAACCCCAGTAATACATCTGTCTCCACCTCCAAAGTGCTGAGATTACGGGCATTTGCTAGCATTTAACATGGGTACTGGGTATCTGAACTTGGTTCCTCATGCTTACACATCAAGCACTTTACCCACTGAGTCACCTCCATACTCCCCACACCCTATGTGGATCTTTTAAAGAACCAAAATAATCATGGTTTCTCTTTCTGAGTGCATTGACCTGTGCCCATAGGTGCTAGTAAATTTTCTCCCTGGTCATAACAGTTTATGGCTGAAGACTTGGAATTCTAGCTGTGGGCCTACCAAGCCCCCTTAAGTTACCTTCTCTTTTGGAATTTAAACTATGGACTCAAAACCTTTTTTTTTCCCCAAGCTTTGTGGATTTTGTTTTCATCAAATCTAGGTTAAATGTAGGAAATTGACAAACATTTTCTTCACAGACTATTACTTAAGGGTTCCTTATACTTCAGGTCTCATCATAAACAATTACTCAAAGATCCCTTGCACGTGAGGTCTCTTCAAAGACTGTTACTACTAGATGGACCCTTAGCTGTGAGGTCTCAGCACAGACCATTACTACTAGATGGACCCTTAGCTGTGAGGTCTCAGCACAGACCATTACTACTAGATGGACCCTTAGCTGTGAGGCCTCTTCACAGACAATGGCTTGAGCATCCCTTGCATGTGAGGTTTCTGCTCACTTACTTTTTCTGTCCAGGTCCTCAGGTTGGTCAGAAGTCACCACTTCTTTCATTGCTTTCTCCATTTTCTGAGATCACATTATTAACAAGTGTTGTAAAGAATGTGTTAGATGTCATGGTTAGATTTTTGGTATTTTTGTTTTGTTTTGTTTCGAGGTAGGGTCTCATTCTAGCCCAGGTTGACCTGGAATGCACTATGTAGTCCCAGGGTGGCTGTGAAACTCATGCAATCCTCCTACCTCTGCCTCTCAAGTGCTGGGACTAAAGACATGCACCACCATGCTCGGTTTTATTTTTTCAATATTTGAAGCACTCTAGCCTAGGCTGACATGGAACTCTCTCTGTAGATCAGGCTGGCCTCAAGTTCATGGCAATACTCCTAGGTTAGCCTCCTGAGTGCTGGGACTAATGACATGAGCCACTGTGCCCTGCTGGATGTTACGATATTACGGTTTTTGAGAGGGAGCAGAATGACACTTTCAGTCACTGTTTTACCTTCAATTTTGGCTGGATAGTAACACATACACAACAGTTCCAAGTCACAACTGTGGAGGTCAGCATATTCTCACAAATGAATAAACACCCATCTAAACTGAAACCCATCATCTCCTCTGAGACGTCCTTCTTCCCTCATAATGTAGTTTTAACAATGTCCGAGTCTCTACTGGGAATATAACTAGCATTGTAGGAACAAACACCTGAGAACTTACCTACATGTCAAGTCCTGTGGAAAATATATGTTTATAAACACATATATCCTTGGCTTTCACCAGTTGCCTGCACTCCTACCATTCACGGTAAGAAATGTCTCCAGATCTCAAAACATGTTGCAGTACCTCTGGCTGAGAGCCTGTGCTGTAGAAAACCACGCCTGTTTATGGCTCCCTTCCTCTCCCAGACATTCGCTCTCTGCTAGGAGTCCATCCTCAGATACCTGGTTGCTAACACAACCTGGTCCGCGTTGCTGCCAGAATCCCTGGAACCACCTGTTTCTTTTGAACTACAGCCCTTCAGTCACAAGCCTCTCTGCTTGGGAAGTACTCAGCTGTCTGAATTAAGGGTTTTGCTCCATCTTCTCACTGAAATGCATCCATTGCCATTTAGTTTTCAAAAGCCACAAGTATCACTGCTTCTGGCACTGTCATGGTGTCCATCTCTTCCCTTTCACCATTGTATAGAAAATCACCAAGCACTTTTCCCCATGCACCCATCCCCTTCCATCTATAACTGCAAGAATTAGAAGTTGCCAGGAAGAGCTTGGACTTTGGGAAGCAGTTATCAAAGTTCTTACTTCCACAGGAGAGAGCAAGATGTGGGAAGATAGACTGAATAACGAAGTATTCTAAATGTGACTGGTCCTATGTCTGAACACAGAGAGTTTCTACATGCTAGCTCTCATCGGAGCAAGCCAAAAAGAAGAAGGTACCAGAGCCAAAAGACACAGGTATATGTGGTCAGCTTCCTGGACATGAAGCAAGGGCAAGAGAGCAGAGGACACAGCACAAGGGCAGGTGGGAAGTTGTATTAATTACTTTACTTGTTGCAGGGACCAAATACCTGACAAAAAGCAGCTGAAGGAAGACAAACGGGTTTGTTTTGGCTTGAAGTTTGAGAGGATATTTCCATTGTGGTTGGGAAGGCATGGCTGCAGGAGGCCAGCTGGTCACATTGTATCCATTGTCACGAAGAACGAGGGAACGGGAAGTGGGACTGGGCTGTAACCTAAAGACCTGATCCCCATGACCCACTTACTCCAGCAAGGCTCCACCTCACAATGGTTTCACAACCTTCCCAAGCAGCACTCCCAGCCGGGAACCGAGAGCCCACACACACGGCCTCTGCGGGCACCGCACTCAAGCCACAAGGAAGGCGTCCGGCACGGTCCTCACAGCTTAGCTGGCCCCCACCCAAGTTTCATTTCCCAGTCCTTTGTGGACCTGTTTGCCGCATGTATTCATCTTCATTTTTGAGAGTTTCTGCCTTCTCGCCAGGATCCTGTTATCCAAAAGCACCAGTCCTGGCTTAAAATTCTAAATTCTGTTTTTGGATACAATCTCGTAGCCAGCTGTTTATTTCTCTTCTCCTTCCATCGCTTCCAAAATTACAAACCTCAACCAAGAGAAGAAATGAGAAAGTTGGACTTGCCTTGTGAGATCTTAGTGGGTGTTTCTATCAGCATGGGGAAGGAGGAAGCTGCTTTAAAACAAAATCTTGTATTAATATTTTTCACACAGGTGCATAATGAATTTTGATTATAATCCTCTTCCATTACTTCATTGTATTCCTTCTCCCCTGCAACCAACCATGTAAGACTATCATTCCTTCCAGTTTGTGGTGTTGGCTTGTGAGTCTCTGGTCTCTTGAGGAATCATGGTGACATTGTGATTAAGTTTACATGGCTGTGTTTCTCCCTTTCTTATCAAACTTCAGATAACCTGCAGATACTGATAATTAGCAGAAGATCACCTTATCAATGAAGCAAGTTGAGTTCTTGCCAAGAATCACTGTAATGTAGCACTGCGACTATCAACACAAACAGGTGACAGTGGTCTTCCTTGACACCTCCATGCTCTTTGACTCCAGGCTCCATATCCTCCATACTCCTTGAATCCATACTCCTTAACTCCATGCTCCTTGGCTCCATGCTTTTTGACTCCATGCTCTTGACTCCATACTCATTGACTCAATGCTCCTTGACTCCATGCTACTAGACTGCATAGTCCTTGACTCCATATTCTTTGACTCCATGCTTTTGACTCCATACTCCTGGACTCCATGCTCCTTGAATCCAGGTTCTTTTCCTCTATACCCCTTAATACCATACTCCTTGGCCTCCATGCTCCATGACTCCATGCTTCTTGATGCCACAATCTTTGACTCCATACTCCTTGACTCCATATTCCTTGACTTCATACTCCTTGACTCCATACTTCTTGACTCCTGACTCCTTGACTCCATATTCCTTGACTCCATGCTCCTTGGCCCAATGCTCCTTGACTCCATGCTCCTTGAAACCATGTTCCTTGACTCCATACTCCTTGACTTCCATACTCCTTTATTCCATGTTCCTTGACTCCATATTCCTTGACACCATATGCCTGGACCTTAATGCTCCTTGATCTCCAAACTCCTTGGCTCCATGCTCCTTGATTTCATGCTACTAGACTCCATACTGCTTGACTCCATACTCCTTGATTCCACACTCCATGCTCCTTAACTCCATATTCCTTGATCTCTATGTTCCTTGACTCCATACTACTTGACACCATATACCTTGACCTCCATACTCCTTTATTCCATGCTCCTTGACTTCATACTCCTTGACCTTTATTCTCCTTGACTCCATGCTCCTTAACTCCATATGCCATGATGCCATACTGCTTGATGCCATGTTCTGGGATGCCATGTTCTGAGACGCTATGCTCCTTGATTCCATGCTCCTTGACTCCATGACCTTGATCTCCATAGTCTTTAACACCATAATCCCTGACTCCATGCTCTTTGATGCCATACTCCTTGACTCCTGTCCCTTGACTCCATAATCCTTGACTCCATACTTCGTGACTTCAAACTCCTTGACTCCATGCTTCTTGACACCAGACTCCTTAACTCCATGTTCCATGACTCCTTGCTCTGGACTCCATACTCCTGGACTCCATACTCCCTCATTTCATGCTCCTTGACACCATACTCTTTGGCTCCATGCTTCTTGATTCCATGTCCCTTGATTTCACAATCCATGACTCCCTGCTCCTTGATGCCATGCTGATTGACACCATACTCCTTGACCTTCATATTCCTTGACTCCATGCTCCTTGGCTCTGTGACCTTGAACTCCTTACTCCATGACTCCAGGCTCCTTGACACCATACTCCTTGAGTTCCATAATCTTGACCTCCATACTCCTTGACTCCATATCCCTTGAGTCCATACTCCATGACTGCATGGTACTAGAGTCCACACTCCTTTACTTCATGCTCCTTGAATCCATACTCCTTGATTCCATATTCCTTGACTCCATGCTCATTGAGCCTATGCTCCTTGACTCCATGCTCCTTGACACCATAATCCTTGACCTCCATGACCTTGACCTTCATACTCCTTGACTCCATGACCTTGACCTCCATACTCCTTGACCTCTGTACTCCTTGACTCCATGCTCCTTGACAGCATATTCCTTGAGTCCATACTCCATGAGTCCTTGCTACTAGACTCCATACTCCTTGGCTCCATACTCATTGAACTCATACTCCTTGACTCCATGCTCCTTGACTCCATGTTCCTTGACTTCATGCTCCTTGACTCCATACTCCTTGATACCATACACCTTGACCTCCATACTCGTTACTCCATGCTCCTTGATTCCATGACCTCCATTCTCCTTGACTCCATTCTTCTTGACACCATACTCCTTGACCTCCATGCTCCTTGACTCCATACTCCATGACTCCATATTCCTTGATGCCATGCTCCTTGACTCTATACTCTTTGACACCATGCTCCTTGACACCATATTCCTTGACCTCCATGCTCCTTGATCTCCAAACTGCTGACTCCATGCTCCTTGACTCCATGACCTTGACCTCCATACTCCTTGACTCCATACTCCTTGACAGCATATCCTTTGATTCCATACTCCATGAGTCCTTGCTACTAGACTCCATGCTCCTTGGCTCCATATTCCTTGATTCCATACTCCATGCTCCTTGACTCCATGCTCTTGACTCTATGCTCCTGGACTCCATACCCCTTGACCTCCATGCTCCTTGACTCCATTCTTGTTGATTCCATTCCCTTTGACTCCATACTCCTTGACCCCATGCTCCTTGACCCATGCTCCTTAACTCCATACCCCTTGACTCCATGTCTTGGACTCCAAGTTCTTTGGTCTTCATGCTCCTTGACTCTATGCCTCTTTGACCTCCATGCTTCTTTGTCCTTCATGCTCCATGACTTCAATATTCCCTTATCTCCATGCTTCTTGACTTCCATGCTCTTCATGTCCATGCTTCTTTGACCTCCATGTTTCTTCACCTTCATGCTATTTTTCTGTTGGCTTCTGTAATAACTGTATATTCATAATATGCCTATTTAAATTGCTTCCTCTCAATATAAAGGTGAGGTTAACCAGTAGGTATGTATGTATATACATATTATATATGTGTATGTTTTCATAAACCTATAATATATATTTTAAAATTAAAATTTACTACATTAAAACAGTGGTTATGGGGCTGATAAGATGGCTTACTCTGTTAAGCACTTCTGAATGAATCATGAGGACCTGAGTTCAGATCCCCAACTCCTGTGTAAAAATGCTGGGTATTATGGCATGAGCCTATAATTCCAGCACACAGGAGACTGAGATAGGGGAATTCCTGGGGCATTCTGTCTAGCCAGATCAATTGAATCTTTGATCTATGGGTTCATCAAAATACCCTCAATAATGAATGTAGAGAATGACTCAAGAATACACCAACATTTACTTATCATCTATACACACACACACACACACACACACACACACACACCCCAGCATATACGCATGATATCCTCACCCACATATATGAATACAAAAACACATATATTCACATATATCACACACATACATGCACATGCAAAAAGGACAAAAGATACAACAATGGCTAAAATAAGTATACTTATGAGAACCATCTACATATATATGCACAAATAATACTGATAAGAAATGATCATTATAATCTTTTTAAATTTTTTAATTAATTTATTTTTTAAGTTTTATTTATTTTTATTTATTTGAGAGAGAAAGAGACAGACAGAGAACGAGAGTGGGCATGCCAGGGCCTCTAGCTACTGCAAATGAACTCCAGATGCATGTGCCCCTTTGTGCATCTGGCTTACATGGGTCCTGGGAAATTGAACCATGGTCCTTTGGCTTTGCAGGAAAGCACCTTAACTGGTAAGCCATATCTCCAACCCAAAATTTATTTATTTTTGAGAAAGGAATAGAGAGACAGAATTATTTAGCCCTGTTGCTTTAGGCTGAGGCAAGGGCACACATTATGGCAGGAGTGTGTGGTTAAGCAAAGCCATACACTCTGTGGCCCAGAAGGAAGAGAAAGAAAGAAAAAGAAAAACACTAGAGGTCCTACTTCTTATAGGCGCCACTCCCTTCCCAAAAACACTCTGGGCCAAGCTTTTAACAGCTTGGATTAAATAAATCTTATAATTTAGGCTAAACTATAAGATTAAGATTAAGATTAAATAAATTATTAAGATTAGATTAAGATTAAATAAATCTTATAACTTAGCAGCCATTCAAGATCCAAACTATATCATTGGTCACCCAGACACTATGAAACCAAAGAAAGAACGAATTGTGTTAATGCCATAGTCTAGTAAGTTATTTTTTCACAGGGGTGTGACTTGGCAATTCTGAAATCTCTCTAGGAGTGAGCAAAGAAGTAAATTTTACTGCAGCATGTGAGCCAAATTTCTCACTATCAGAGAAAAAGAATTTTTCTTACAAAGAAATAAAACTGAAATGGACTCTGAATGTGTTGGTTTGGGGTAAATAGGGTTTTTAAGACTTCTGATGACCTTCTAACAGAAGAAACCAAGTGTTCAGCCTTCTGTGATGGTTCATCTTGATTGCTAACTCTCTTGGGTTGAAAGATGCCTAGATGAGTAAGGCACAGTTCCAGGCATATCTGAGAGAGCATGTCCAGAAATGACGGACATGTTGGGACAGCCATTGAGAGGGAAAGACCTGCCTGAATATGAGCAGTGCCTTCCAGTAGGCTGGGGACCTGAGTGAGAGGAAAGTCACAGAAATAAGGAGCCACCACAAGTGTTGGCTCTCTTTGTCTCCTTTCCCAGCAGCCATTAGGTGAGAAGTTGTTCCACGCATGCCTGGCCATGAAACTATGCCTCAGTGTAGCCCCAAAACAATGGAGGCAGCTGACCGTGGACTGCTAGGCATGGCCACCCACACCAACAGAAGAGTCTGAAAACTGCATCACATTGTTGGTAACCATAAAATCCAAGCCCAAACCCAATTAGACTTACATCGAATCAATGCTCCAAACTGTCTCTTACACAGCAAGGTCCATGCTCATTTCCTTGGTGTGGTTCGTGTATACCTCAGGCGTTTATTGTGACTGATGTCCTGATCTTGTCCTTGATCTTGTTCTAATGAGAGGTCCTTCTCTCACTGGTGACATGCCCTTGTGTAGCACAGCAGCTGTTTTCTCTGCTCCTTTCTGAAATGCGATCACTTACTCTTATACATGCTCCTGCTCTGATATGTGGCCATCTTCCACCAGGACCAGAAGCTAAAGCAACAAGTTCACCAGATCATGGACTTCAAGCCTCTCAAACTGTAAGCGAAATAAATGTTTTCTTGTGATAGGGATGCATAAGGCCTTGGGTTTGATTCTCAAGACCAATAAATAAGTTGATAAAATTTTTCTCTTCCTAAGTTAATTGCCTCATTTTATTGTAATGTTGAAAAGCTGACCAATATACTACTGTTCTACATGCAATGTGTGGTATTCACTCAAAAAATTATATCACACAGACACAACCCATTATCAAGAGACACCAGAAGCAAGCTCAAGTGATTCCTAGATTTCAAGTCAAGCAGAAAGGAACTTTATAATAAGTAAATGTAATATATGAAAAGATGCAATAGAAAAGGTAGGCAGCGTTCACAAACAAATAGGAATTACCGAAGATGGATGGAAGCACTAAACATTAGAGATGAAAAATGCTTTTTTTTTTTTTTTTTTTGTCAATAGACTGGGCACAGCTGAAAGGATTAATTAACTCAAAGATCTATTAATAGAAGCCAATATGGTGGCCCACACTTGTGATACCAGCACTGGGGACATGGAGGCAGAAAGATCAGGAGTTTAAGGCCAGCCTTGGCATTGAAGTTACTGTCTCATTGCTGGGACAAAGCACCCAACAAGAATCAGGTTATGGGAGGAAAGAGTTTATTTCAACTGACACATTCTAGTGGAAGCTTCATCACAGCAGAAGCTGGATTATTTTAACATACATCTATAGTGGAGAGACAAGAGCCAGCACCAACATACTGATGGCTGGACTCAAGATCTGCCCCTCCTCCAGCAGGTTTTTGCCTAAATAGGAAGCATAATCAAAAATACCTGAGGCAATGAGGCCATTTACATTCAAACCACCATACTCGGCTTCATAGTGAGTTAGAGGCCAGGCTGGGGCTGCATGAAACCAAAATAGAATAAAATAAATATTTTTGAAAATTTATTAGAAATTTCCCAAACAAAAACCAGAGGGAGAGGATAAAATTAAAACAGAGCATCCAAGAAATTGTGCCAGCATTAAACCCAATAATTTACATGTAATTGGAGTCCATGAATAAGAGAAGGGGCCAAAAAAGATATTTGAAAAAATGATCACCAAGAATTTTCCAAGACTAACAAATGGGAACAAATCATAGCTCCAAGCTCAGATAATCCCAAAGAGGACATAAGTCAGTGAATGGCAACAAACCTTACATGAGCCTTCCACTCAACCTTGATTTATCTGAAATAAAAATTTTGAAAGCAGGTGCGTGAGAAGATGGACAAGTATGTTTACTACAAAGGAACAATGATAAGAATTACAGTAGACTTCCCATCAGAAGCTATCTAAACCAAAAAGAAAGGAGACACCTTTTGCCTGCTCTGGGGAAAAAAAAAAAAAAAAAAAGTGAAAGCAACTGTCAATTTAGAATTCTATAACCTGAACAAGTCTTTCAAGAATGAAAGAAAAGACATTTTCAGAGAAACAGTAGGCAGAAAATGTAGTACTAATTGACTTAATCTCTAATAAACATTAAAGAAAGTGCTTCAGGCCAAGGGAATGTGTTGTCAGTAGAAACTTAGTTGGACACAGTAAAAGGAAGAATTCTAAAAAAGATAAAAGAATGCTACTGAGCAATAAAAATGAACAAGTTGCTGATGAATGGATGACTCTTCAAAAAAAATTTAGCTAAAAAAATTTGCTCCAACTACACAATGTAGTACTGTGGAATAATAAAAAATAATAGACATTGATATATATGATAATATGCATGGATATAAAAACTTTATCAAGAAAAAAAAGTATCAACTGGGTAGTTGTGGCTCACACTTTAATTTCAACACTCCAAATGCTAAAGAAAGAGTTCAAGTTTTGCTTTGGCTACATAGCAAGCTCCAGGCCAGTGTGAACTACTGTCTCAAAAAAATTTAATAAAAGGTTTAAGCAAGCAAATAAAACCAGATTCATTTACATGGAGTATGATTATTTTTATGACATCCCAGAAAAAGAAAAATTATGGCAACAGTAAAGACCTGTGGTTGAATGAAACCTGGGTCCTTTGGCTTTGCAAGCAAGTACTTTAACCCCTAAGCCATCTCTCCAGTCCCACTCACAGTGTTTTTGAGGTTCATCTATGTTGCTGTACATATCAGGATTGTGTTATATTTTACTGCCACATGATGTTCCATGTTATAAATTATCACATTCTGTTTATTCATTCCACAGTTGATGGACTTTTGGGTTGCTTTTCTTTTTATTACTATTTTTAACTTACTAATAATTATATATACTTATGGTGCACATCTTGTTTTGATGATGTAAATATTGTGGAGTATTTAACACAAACCAGTTAACTGATCCCTCATCTCACATACTCATCATTTGGTGATACCATTTGAGTTTTTCTAGTGTGTCTCTCCCTGCAGTATCACTAAGTTCCAATAACATTCCCACAAAGGGTTAAACAATGACTTTAATAAAATAAAGACTAGTGCCCTTAAAGTTATATATGTCACCAACATCTTGTGCTATGAATAGGCCTTTGTACTGTTAAATAAAATTAATTGTTCCAAAATATTATTAGTTTTTTATTTCAAAATGTCTTTTATGTATTTATGATTATATAGCATATATGGTACACATATGAAGTTTATTAGTAATATACATATACTGTATATAACCAAAACTTTTATTGATAGAGCACAAAATTTAACATCTAAGTGGGAAATAATTATCTAATAGAACTAAATAATTATAAAGATTTATGTTTTATCTGGTACATTACTAGATGTACAGTAAGTATTTAAAGGTATATTGAGGGCTGGAGAGATGGTTTAGTGGTTAAGCGCTTGCCTGTGGAGCCTAAGGACCCCAGTTCAAGGCTCAATTCCCCAGGGCTCATGTTAGCCAGATGCGCAAGGGGGCGCACAAGTCTGGATTTCGTTTGCAGTGGCTGGAGGCCCTGGTGAGCCCATTCTCTCTCAATCTCTCTCTATCTGCCTCTTTCTCTGTGTCTGTCACTCTCAAATAAATAAATAAAAAATAAACAAAAATTTAAAGGTATATTGAAAGGTAGTTAGAGTCACTACTCAGCCCTGATTTCAAAAGGTGACACGTTTATATTTTGTGTATATGGATTCTTCAGCATATGCATTACATTCTGCAAATAATTCTTTCATGAGGTATTTGTGCAGGACACATGACCACAGAAACAGTTGAGAGTGGTTGAGAGTGCAGTGTCTACAGTTAAAACATCTGTACATAAATTTTGGCCCCATAATTTATTAGTTATGTGACCTTGAATATATCAACATTTTTTCATGTCTCAGTTTCCCCATATGCAAATGAGGCCAACAGAACAGAATCTATCTCATAGCTTTTTGATGATGATGAAATTAATTGATATGTTAAAAGCCCCCACTCCCCTCCCATACCTAGTGTCTGACACCTGGGTATAACTCTGTAGATTAGCCACCACAAGGATGGGAACACACACACACACACAAAATCTAGTGGAATATGTTTGTGTTTCCATGAAAAAATCTATATAAGAATATGTATTTATATTGAATAACAACTTTATTAACAATGTCTATTATTTTTTTAATTTTTTTGTTTCATTTTTATTTATTTATTTGAGTTTGACAGAGAGAGAGAGAGAGAGAATGGGCACGCAAGGGCTTCCAGCCACTGCTAACAAACTCCAGACGCTTGCGCCCCCTTGTGCATCTGGCTAATGTGGGTCCTGGGAAATCGAGCCTCAAACTGGGGTCCTTAGGCTTCATAGGCAAGTGCTTAACTGCTAAGCCATCTCTCTAGCCCAACAATATCCATTATTTATGCACAACCTTTGTGGTACTGTAATTGTAGGCATTACTTGAAGTGTTTTACAAGTATTATCTTGGGCCCTTTTGGGGAAAAATGTGATATAACATAACAAATCATGATGCTTTCATTATTCTCATTTTACAGATTAGAAAATTGAGGCCCCAAAAGGCGAAACAACTGACAGCCAGCATTTGTGAAGCCTGGTTTTCTCATCACACTTCTCATGACCTTATTGCTTTGCCATTATTTAACTTTACTCCTATACCTTGTAATATCTCAATTTGCATGGTGCTTAGCATTTTATCAAATATTTGCACATTCACAAAAGCACATAGTAAACTGGTGCAGGGAGAAAGGCAAGGTGGTTTTCCTTATATTTCAGGAAAGGCAACTGGTCCACACCGCAGGATGGGTGTCTGTGGGTGCGGGTGTTTCTGTTATCTGGGAACCTCCGTCTGTAGAAATTTGCTCCCCACAAACAAGTACATTCAATGTACTAAGCTCAGAAGCCAGAACTAGGAACATAAGCTACAGATCTTTCTTGGAAATGTCATGGCCTAGTGGGAGAGACAGATATGGAAAGCAAGAATCACAGTGCACATTATGTAGTCTCCAAGGGAGGAGTGGAAGGAGTGCTGGTGGCGCACAGAAGGAGGGGCCATCTGGGCCTGGGCTGGCTCAGAAAAGGCAAAGGTGGTGGGGGAGGGGCGCTTTCCTGGAGGAGAAACTGCCTGTGTGGAAGGGTGAACCAGGCTGACGTGGATGATGGTGTGCCTCGGTTCTGCTGAGTGTAAGGTTCTGCTTTGCATGGGTGTAAGTGGGCTTCCACACAGCCTTATTCATGTAAGTATTCGTTTATGAATATGCAGGTTATCAGGGACTGCTTGTAATGGAGAATTTGTCTGGATTCATGCATACCAGAGCAGAGTCAAGCCAGCCCTGATATGAGCATCTTCTCATCTCATTCCCAGAATCACTGGTCACTTCTTATCTAGTAGATTCCCCTTCTAGGGCTCAAATGATTAAACCTAACAAGTGTTTTCCACACATTGGTGTGGGTATGCCACTGTCTAATAGCACCAGCCAGCTAATATGCATGCTAGAGGGGGAAGAACAGGAGGCACGGGCATCCCAGTGCACACTTCTAGTCTGGTCTATGTTTAATGTTGACTGCTTGGAGCCAGGCTGGGAAACCTCCCTTCTCCCTTCGTCTTCATCCTCTCCTCAGGGTATTTATCCACTCACCTGTTTCCATTGCCACCTGTGTGAAGCTGGCTTCTGCCTCCACCTAAGTGTCCTGATATATCTCAAGTACACTTCAGTTCTGGGGCCGAGTAGGGGCAACCTTGAGCTGCACTGGCACTTCGTAGCTGGACTCTCTCCTTCTCACTCAACCTTGCCCATTCTATTCCTGGCCTCTCCCTGAGAAAATATGGGCAACGACAATTGTGGCAGCCATGAGGATCATTCTCAGGGTGGGTGGCTCCATACCCCTCCCTTAATGACAAAACATCAGTGGAGAAGAAAATTGATAAAGGAGAGAAAGCCAAGGCTCTTCTCCCCTCCACAGATACATCTCTAGGAATTGGGGAGGTGAGGAGTACTCTTGACCAATAATCCATAAATCCATAAATTCAGGACTGGAGGTTGTATAAAGCAAGGGCAGTATGTGTTGGAATACTCTGACCAGTAAGTGTTTGCATCTTAGCACAATGCCCTGCCACACAGCTACATGATTTGCATGTTAAGGTGGGCAAGAATGAAGCATAATAATCAACACATGGAGCATGTCATATTTTGAATAGAATGAATGAGTGAGTGAAGACAAAAACAGAAAAGTAGAATTGTTTTATCAAGTGGTTCCCAACTACCTGGATTTTGTTCCTAACTCCACCAATGACTTAATGTAAAGAAAGGCTTTTTTTCTTTTTTTGGTTTTTCAAGGTAGGGTTTCATTCTAGCTCAGGTTGACTTGGAATTCACTATGTAGTCTCAGGGTGGCCTCGAACTCATGGCAATCCTCCTGCCTCTGCCTCCCAAATTCTGGGATTAAAGGTGTGTGCCACCATGCCAGGTTTAAGAAAGGCTTTTAAAAGTCATCTATGATTAAGTTAATCTTAAAGCAGGGTATCTCAAAACCATCAGTATACTCCATAAACCTGGTGGAAGTGTGTTTTGAAATGTAAATGATGATAAGCGTTAGCTGTTGTATATCTGAATACAATATATTAACTGTAGTTTCTTATACAGCATCTATTTCCATTTGTAAACATTAACAAAAGATGCTGGCCTTATAAAATGCCAGAAGAATTTTCCATTTTAATAAATTGCGTACTTGTATGTAATGGTGCATCAATAATCTGAAAATAAGAAATCGTGCTTGTGGCTAGACACTGCTTAGATGCTATGGCTTCCCTTTGGACTGCTTTCAACTGTTATGTTTTATGGCACTGATTCAGTGGGAATCCGATCTGCTAAAATATTTGGGCTGTGAAAACTCCCACACTGTGACAGATGTCAAGTCCAATTAAGTGACTCATGCCCAGGTTTCTGTCCAATAGGATTTCCCATTAAATATCAATTTAGGGGGAAAAATTCCATCCCCCTTCTTAAGCCTTTATCTCTTCCACCATCTCCAGGCTGAATCAATTGGCACCAGGAGAGCCCAGAAGCCACACGCAGCCCTGCGGCTTTGCCCCGCTCTCCCTTTCCCTCCCGTCTTTCTCTGCTTCCCTGTCACTGTTACTACAGGAGACATTCACTTTCACCAACCTTTCTCCCAGCATCGCCACCACTGACTATGTATATTGTGCTACAAGGTAAAAGAGCAGGGCGGGGTGAGGGGTTTAACCCATCTTTCAAAGACTTGAAACTGGAAAATAGGTGCCTGTTTATACATCATAAGAGTAAATGAGGGACCAGGAAGAGGCAACCTTACCCCTAGTTACTGTATTGTGTTCTTGGGAACTGGGGAGACATGGGCTGAACAAAGACTTATCCTGGGGGGGGGGGGACACAAAAAAACAATCCCTTCTGAGGCAGATCTCCTCTCTGCCCTGCACTTGCCAGTTTCTGCCCATACGATTAAGGAAAGGGAAGGAGTCCTCTAGGAGCTGAATCTTATCTTAACCATCTTTCTTATTGATGATTCGGCTATTAGACAGGGGAGGACTCAGCCCTTTGATGTGATTGTGTTTATCTCGGCATCTCTTTTGTTATTTATAGAGCCCTAGAAGAGAGGGGAGGGAAAGCAGACTTCAACACTTCATTTTAAAAAGATCACCAACGAATTTTCCGAAATGCTGAAGAAGAATTAACAGGAGAAGGCATTTTTGATCTACCAAGTGAACAATCACATCATCCCGATCCCGAGATTTCATCGCTCGCCTGCGAGCGTCCGCGATGACAGCTTCTTCGGTTTTGAATGTAATAAACATTTGCTGCTTTTAACTTTTCCGAAATTTCCCCTCGTTTTTCCCTGGGATTTTAACTCAAAAAGATTGGAGAAAGGATTACTGAAAAGGCTTTTGCAAGGTAAGTCTCCATTAAATCATTGTGGGTTATTGGTTTTGTTTTGCTTGAAACTAACTTCATTCATATTGCATTTATAGCTGCATCTGTGCCCATAGTTACAGAACTAAAATGTGCAGCAGACGTACTATTTCTGCGTATTTTCAATATATATCTGGAGGAGAAATTACCCTGTTCGTAGGGCAAACCAAGAACTTTTTTGTCCGATCTACAACTATGCCGTGACTTGATGTACTTTCTACTTCTCGCCTATGTATTTCTGCTCCTTCTTGTCAGCTGTTTTACTTAGGAGCGCGCCCGAGGAAAGCCCATAGGGAATCATACGCAGTGCCCTTGGAGCGTTTATTATTTTGCGTTTGAGGACCTGTTTTCCTTGCGCAGAAAGCTGTTTTTGAGCCCAATTCACCCAAAGGCAAGTTGCTGCAGGGAGCCAACCCCACATCCCCTGGCTTTGTTTCTCCAGGAGCGTGTCCTCCTGAGTGTTGTCTCTGCGGGTTTCTCCCGCGCCTAACGTGGTTTGGATGGCTCAGGCCGAGAGTTCGTGGCCGGCTCGTCCTCCCCTGCGGCCGCGGCCCGGGCGCGCAGCTCCCGCAGGTGCCTGGCTCCTGCCACGGGCCCCAGTCCCTAGCCCAGCGGATCTACACAGTCCCCTTCCTGCCCGGGCTTCTCCAGGAGGGCATCTTCAGAGGAAAGCTTAGCGTAGACGCCAGGCCTGGGGCAGGCCGCGGGGAGCCAGCCCCGCGCGGCCGAGCTCGGTCCCGGGAGCTCCCGAACTTTGAGGAGGAGATGCAGCCTGCGCCGGGGCGTCCCGCGCGCGCCCGGCCCTTCCCTTCCCTCCCGGGCCTCTCCTCCCGAACGACCCGGCCGTCAGCCTTTCCCCGGAGGTGGTCGACAGACTGCCGGGCATTGTGTTTTCCACCTCGCCACGTCCCCAGGTCCCCAGTGTGTGTGGCTGTCTGCGTGACAGATGGTGCTCCGGGAGCGTGCGGGGACTTAGGAGTCAATTTTCTTTTGAAAGGAGCCTAGACATTTGCTCGGTTATTTCTTTATCATTTCCAAGGGGCGCGAGGGGGACCCGGGAACCTTTCTGTCCCCGGCTCGCGGCCAACGCTGGGGGCTTAGGAGAGCGGCTGGGCGCCCGGGCGCAGATCCATGCGGCTGCCCGGCCCCGGCCCTCGGGCGGGAAGCTCTCCCCTCCATTGAAGCCCACCAGCCTTCACCCTGATCCCTCCCGGCAGCAGCGTTTAGCCGGGAAGGACCACACAGCGCCCCGGGCTCGGGCCCAGGCCACCCTGAATCCCAGTGCGGACCCGCAGCCCACGGTCGTTCCTCGGGTCCGGGGCCACAGGCCGGCCTTGTCCGCTTGCGGGCCGGCAAGGAGACCTAGGCCTCGTGGACACCTCGCCGGCTCGGCCGTAGGGAGGCGCGGGGCGCCCGGGACCGGCTTCGGCCCCGCGGGGCGGGGACGCGGGCGCAGGCCCGCCCGGAGTAGATGATGCTCTTACTGACGGGCTTTCTGCCTCCCTCCCCGGCAGCCTCCAAAATGATGCTGAGTCCGGACCAAGCCGCCGACTCGGACCACCCCAGCTCGGCGCACTCGGACCCGGAGTCCCTGGGCGGCGCGGACGCCAAGGTTCTGGGCAGCGTGTCGGACCTGGAGCCCGTGGAGGAGGCGGAGGGCGCGGGCAAGGCCGGGGCCCGCGCGGGGCTCTACCCGCACCCGCCGCAGCTGAGCCGCGAGGAGAAGCGCCGCCGCCGGCGCGCCACCGCCAAGTACCGCTCGGCCCACGCCACGCGCGAGCGCATCCGCGTGGAGGCCTTCAACCTGGCCTTCGCCGAGCTCCGCAAACTGCTGCCCACGCTGCCCCCGGACAAGAAGCTCTCCAAGATCGAGATCCTGCGCCTGGCCATCTGCTACATCTCCTATCTCAACCACGTCCTGGACGTGTAGGGCGGCCGCGCGGCGGGAGGCCGGGGCCCGGGGCCAGCCTGGCCGCCGCTGGGACGCGCCTGGAAGCCGGCGTGGCGCGCAGCCCGCTCTCCCCGGGTGGCGGGTCAGCCCTGGAGGTTTTCGGCCCTGGGAGGTGGGGTTGACTGGAGAGCTCCGGGCTCACAGGGGCTATTTTCCAGACCAGCAGAACCAGAACCTTCTGGAAGCACCCACCTTGAGCTGCCTCAGGGCCTCCCATAGGTGTAGGGTCCCCCGTAAGGGTTGTTGCTTTAACCCGATGGAGATTGAGTTCTCCTATATGTATTTCCTACAAACCTGCGTGTTTTGAAAGAATGAGGCCCAAGCTCGGAGGGCTCAGATGTCTCTATCTGGGATTTTCCAAATTGACAAATCACCAAATCTTGGGGAGGGAAAAGAGGACTTAAGGACTGAAGCTTAGAGAGTGAGACACAGGTGTATCAGGAAACTTTAGTCCATTGTCAAAAAGATTATATTCAAATCCAAATAAAACAAACCAACCCTGGATATAGGTTAAAAGGTCTATTTATTGAGAATAAATAGATAAACTACGGGGGACTTTAAGCTTGGTGAGATTTTTAATCCCAAGATAGGACTCTGAGATAAACAGGAAATCCATATTTAGATGGAAAATTTAATATCTGATTGCTGTTTCAGGCAAAGTGCCCCTTGATATATCCAAAAAACCATCTATTTGTGACCTTAACATGTGGACCCATAGGTGCAGTTAGAAAAAGACAACCTATTTTTATTTATGTTAGATGGGGTAGAGTATTTTTTTCAAGACATTTATTTTTCAAAGTGGTGATAATTTTACTTTGGATACTTTGTGCCAATTTATTTATAGTCAAGTGTTTACACTTTTTCCTGTGGAATAATTGAGTCTAACTTTTTAAGTGTTTGTTGAGATGATCCTGTGGTATTTCTTTTCACTCTAATTATATTGCACTTGTATAAGAAATTCCCCACTCCTCCTGTTTGTAAGCATATTTTATATATTAAGATGTTTGTTCTTGAAAGGTTCTTTTGTCGTGAGGTCAGCAAATGCCAGCACTTCGCTATTATAGTTTTTTAAAGTAAGTGCTGTTATTCTTGTCTGTAGTGATGTCTGCAAAGTACTTCACAGACTGTGTATGAGGGGAGTAGCTTCTTTGTGTGCGTGTGCGTGTGTGTGATGTTGTGTGTGCGATGGTTTTAGGAAATTACATTATTTTCCTAAAAAAGAAAAAGAATTTTCAGAACTACTTTCCTCTGTGACAACCAAAAAGAAAAGTCTATAACCTGAAAATGTTTCATGTTCTCAGCTGTGAAACTCTTAAAACAAGAAGTGTATTTTAGAGACAAGGGAAGAGAAAAAAAAAAAAAACACATCTGCTATCCAAAGATTTTAGTCTTTTTCAGGGTTTTTTTGTGTCTCTGTTGCTTTATATAATGCAATATTTTGTAGTGAAAATAGATATAATCTGGTTTCTATCTGACGAGTTTTTCATATCTCATGAATGGTGCGCTGTTTTGCATATAAATAAAGGTATCAGATAAAGTCCTCGTCTTTAAGTATCTGTCTGAAGATTGAGCATGCTGCCTGAGCATGAAATGTCTTAATGGACTCAATTCCTTAGAAGGGAACTAGTAAAACAAAACAAAACCAAGGTCTGCTCACACATGGAAATATTTGATGCTTTACTAAACAGTCTATCGATCCCACTACCCCCTGAGGAAAAGCAATATGGTATTTATGTAAAAACATTATGTGAAACATAGGTTTCTTTGCTTTAAAGGAAAATTTAGTAATTATCTAACCCGGCCTCTTCCAATCAGAGTTGGGAGAACTAAGGACAAAGAAGTGTCCTGCATGAGTTCGCATAGCAACCCTAATGACAGAAGCCAGCCAGGTGGTACCAAACACTTGCAATCACAGCACTCCTGAGGTGATGGCAAGAGCATAAATGCTCATCCTTGGCTACATAGTGAGTTCAAGGCCAGCCTGGGTTACATGAGATGAACACATGATAGTGAGAAGACCCTTATCATGACAGCTGTCCCTCATTGCACTTGCTCAGCACAAGATGCATGTTGCTCAGAACTCTAATCTGTACACATATTCAAGACTTGACACTTGCAAAAGCAAAAAGGCCCTGGACCAACATGATGTAGAAAGAGTCTTATTTACACAAACCTATGTGGGTGATATAGGAAATATTCTACAAGTGGAATACATGAATAACTGAAAAACATATTTCCATATGCACCTTTACATACACCCCAGGTCTCTGGTTTCCACACAGGAAGGCAATTCTGTGGACTTGTGGTTTTCCGGGAGGGTCACAGCGCTTTTTTCCTTTGCTGCCTGGTTCTTTATAGTCAGACTCTCCAATCCCTGACAAAGAGGACTTCAGTCTCTTCTTTTTCTGGAAGTGCTTGGTAGGAAAGCATTTCTTATGTAGCTTTGTGAAAAGGTTTGACATCTTTCTTAGCCTCCTATGTGGACAATGTCTTGGCTGCTCACTCTGTCACCTGCAAAGACACATGCTATCTGTGACATCTGGTATTTGTGGGTCTGTTACCTCTAGGCAGTGAGGAGAGGTGACAGCTTCCAGTCTTCACAGGGCTTCTCTAGCTAGCTCTGCTTCTGTGCTAAGGAAATGAAGTCAACTTCTTTAGAACCCTTCTGTGGACCTCTAACAATGAGTCTAAATTCTGACTGACGCCCCCCTTCACACCCAGGAGGCATCTGTCATTTACTCCTTGGCATAAAGTTAGCTTGCCCTTGAGTGGGACAAAGGACAGTATTGCTTCTCATGGTCCCAGAAGATCTTCACAAGGCCAGAGAGAAGCATAGCACCTGTGGCTCTGTGAGCGGACAGCAACGGAGTGACCCTTCGAAGGCAGCATGGTGGTGGTGGAGGGGGGCTCTCTGAATAATGATGGTGTCATCATTTGTTCTTATGTTGGCAAATCGCTTACTGAGGACCTACTATGTGCTAGACAATGTTGTAGATACTAAAACTTGACATCAAATTAGACAGTATGTTGTTGAACTGGACATTAGCAATGGATGATTAAGTAAATGCTAGATGCTGTGAAGAGATGCACTGGAAGAAGGGAGCGGGAGGCGCGGTGGTGGGCAGTGTTGCACTGGACTGTGGAGAAGGCTCTCAGAGGTGGTCACTCCATGCAGAGATGAGGCTCTACCTGCCAGCTCCCACTTGCTTTCCTTCTCATGCCCCTGAGTGTCTTGAGTGCTCAGGCCATGCAGGCAGCCAAAGCAAAGCACCTACCTTTCCCACCAGGCCCAGCCCTGCCCTTCACCAGCTTGGTCTTTTGCTATGTAGACCTAGGGCTTGAGTTCCTCCTGTTCTGCGTATCTTCCTTGGGCTTCAAGTGCACAATAACTTGTCTGGGCATTGCTGCTCCCAGGAAAGGCTAGCCCCATCTGGCTGGGTGTTCAAGGCCACCTGGAATGAATGTTTCTTCACCTAGATATGCCATTCCCCCCACTTCTACTACTGTCCAGAGACTTCAATGGGGCAAGGGGTAAAAGTGCTTGGTAAAAAAATCTTTTCCTTCCAGAGAGAGGACAAAGGGAACATCATGTGGGGAGAGCATGGATGGTGGGTTGGAGTGGGAAAGGAAGGGGCCAGACTGAGAAGAGAAGGGGTGTGGAGAAGAGCCCCACTGGGCTAGAATGGGAGGCTTGTGGATGGGAGAGAAGGAAGCCAGGGGCTTCCTTCGGGGGTCTCCAGAATCAGAAGTCATCATGTTGGTAGTCCTACCAAAAACCTGGGATGCAAGAGTTGGTGGAAGGAAACAGGTTTATTCAAAGCTGTCTCTAGCCAGAGCAGACACTCCATCTCAGATCTCTACCTCAAGACTCAGAGGCCTTTGATGGGAGGGGAAAAAAAGGCGGGGAGGGAGTACAGTGAGACAAGGGCAAGGAAGTCTGTATGCTGGGTGGGGTCTTTGTCATCCACAGGCTAGCGTCTTTCCTTTTCTGGGGGATAATCTCACAAGGGGCTTTGCTGTCCAACCTGAGCAAGGGCTTTGCTTCAGCTCAAGGGATGAGAAGGGGCAGAATGGAAAAGGAAGGAAACAAGGAGCAAAGGTCCTCATCCATGAACAGAGTCTCCATACAGCGATGCTGCAGTAGACAGAGGCAGCCTCAGCGGTGCTGCGATCTACATGGGCCCCCTGCATGCCTGTTTTCTCACCTAGGCAGCTTGAAAACCTGTATGGCCAATACCTTTTCCCAGGCAAAGATGGGCTGTCTAGTAGATTACCACCACTACTGCTGCTTCTACTGGTAGCGATGGTGGTCATGGTATCACAGTGAGTCATGTGCTGAGTGTATATCATTTGCTTATTGAGAGAAGGATTATGCATGCAGTATCTGATGGAATTCTCACCACTCACTGAGGTAAATTCTTTTATTGTTTTCATTTAACATATGAGGAAATTGAAACATAGATCAATTAAATAATTTGCCCATGGCTCTAATGCCATGCTTGTCACTTTATCAACAGGCCTGTCTTTTCCCATTCTAGTCGACAATTGTTTGTTGATACCAGGGTAGCCATGTCATGGGCACACTCGCCCTTTGTCTCTAGCACGGCCTCGGTCCATCCAGGTGCAAGGGGGCACTCCTGTCATGCAGCACCTAAGGAGAGAAGGGCACAGTGAGCAAGGCTGCCGGACCACCAAGACGGATGAGCAGAAACCCAAAGAGAGATGTGCTGTCTGCCAAGCCAAGCGTGCCCTAGTTTGGGGCTAAGTGAGCCTGAAGGAAGACAGCCTCTTTTCTACTTTGCGAGATGACAGTACAGGCCAAGGGGAAGTCTGCCACCAGCCTGGTGCTGTCTCTGGTCTTGCTGTACCCCACTGAATGGAGAGGTCTGGCTCCTCGTACCCCTCAACGGCACTCCTTGATACCTTCCAGCCCTTTCTCACTGGCCCTAGAACCAGCTTCTGAAATTAGCATGGCTTTCTCTTGCCTGAAAATTCCTCAGTGTCTACTTAGGAGGAAAGAATGAGATTTGGTTCTTGCTCTGGGCACAGAAATTGTTCACAGTCTTGTTCTAGATCTGTGCTAACACTGTCTTCAGCTACACTCCCCAAGGCTGTGCTTCGCTGCCAGATGCAGATGGTGTCACCTCCCAAGGCACACCAGGCGCTTTGTGTCCTGCACCTACTACCCTGTAGCTTGTGGCACTCCCTTCCACCTCATTTTAATCCAGAACATTCTAATTATTTCAACATGATCCAATTTGAGCAGAAACACTGTAATATTTTCTTAATTTATTTGGAAAACATTAGCTGCTCCATCCCTTGAGCTCCCCATATCCGCATTATTATATCAAGATGTATTGTGTCAGACCTAGGGCTGTAGAGTCAAGTTCAAATACTGCCTGATACCTACTCCACACATAGGACAGTGAACATGTCATTATATCTCCTAAAAGCCTCTGTTTTCAAGTGTGTAGGGCAGGACAATATACCTACCAAACTCCAATGCAGATGCTGAGTTTCCCTGGGATAACGTGCAGTTTATCCAGAACAGAGCAGCATGATGAGTGTTCAGGGAATGTCTGTGTCACCCGCCCTTTATATACTTGCAAAGGAAGTTGTATGGGAGATGCTTAGACCAGTGTTTTTTTTTTTAACATTTAAAAAAATTATTCATTTATTTGAGAGAGAGGATGGGCATGTCAGGGCCTCCAGCCACTGCAAACGAACTCTAGACACGTGCATCTGGCTAACGTGGTTCCTGGGGAATACAGCCTCGAACCAGGGTCCTTAAGCTTTACAGGCAAGTGCTTAACCGCCAAGCCATCTCTCCAGCCCGCTAAGACCAGTTTTAACCCAGGAGTGTATGAATGATTTGGAGTTTCTGACAATTGTATTTATCTGCCTATGACAATGTGAGTTCTACAAAAGGCCACGCAGAAATCTTTTCCTCTGAGGGAAATTTTAAGTTAATAATGAACCATAGAATGCAAATGTGCACATGTGAAGTTATTTGCATTTCTGTAACTCTCACTGTGCTAGGCACTGGAAGCCCAGCCTCTGCGTTTTCTCTGCTTGGGGAGCAGAGCAGAGCAGGCGGGAGCATACATGTCCTACATGTCCCATGCTTGTAAAGCATGTTTACATGCAGATCCCAGCCCTCTACAGGGGCTGTGACCTGGAACACATGACTTAATTCTGTCCCTTAGTTTTCTCACCTGTTAAGTGGAAGTGATATGATATCTAGTCAGTAGCAGTGTTAGGAAAATTCATTCATGCCAAGCACTTAGAAAGTGCCTGTTGCATTTTAAGAACTTGGTGGCACTAACTGTGCTTGCTCCTGTGGTAAGCGATCTTTTCAAAAATGGAAATTAACAGCTAAATTATTCTTTCGTATGCATATGTTTGCAGGGATGCGTGTGTGTTCATATGTGTGTGTGTGGAGACCTAAGGTCAATGTCGAGTATCATCATCAGTCATTTTCCACCTTAGATCTCAAGACAGGGTCTCTTTCTGAACCAGGAGCTCATGAGTGCATCTGAACAAGCCGGTCAGCAAGCCCCAGGGGTCCTCCTGCCTCTCCCTTTCCAGCACTGGGATTGCAGGCACATGCTGTCACTTTTATATGGTTGCTGGAGATTGGAACTCATGTCCTTATGCTTGTGAGGCAAATGGACAGAGAAATTGTTGGGATTTTCTGTTCAATTTTGCTAAGTATTTCCAAATTACAGGGAAGTTCTTCATTGCCTAGCCGATCATTCTAGAAAGCTATCAAGAAGAGGAAGGTCGGGCTGGAGAGATGGCTTAGCAGTTAAGCGCTTGCCTGTGAAGCCTATGGACCCCGGTTCGAGGCTCGGTTCCCCAGGTCCCACGTTAGCCAGATGCACAAGGGGGCGCACGTGTCTGGAGTTCGTTTGCAGAGGCTGGAAGCCCTGGCGTGTCCATTCTCTCTCTCTCTCCCTCTATCTGTCTTTCTCTCTGTGTCTGTCGCTCTCAAATAAATAAATAAATGAACAAAATAACAAATAAATAAATAAATGAACAAAAAAAATTTAAAAAAAAAAAGAAGAAGAAAGTCTCAGAAGGTTGAATTGTGACAAACAGGGTATAATTAGAAGATGTGAGGAGGAATCTCTAGGATCACGCAGCGTCAGGATGGACTCCCAAGAAGAAAGTCACTGAGGTCAGCCTGCAGAAGGACACAGGGTCATGAAAAGAACTCCCTCAGAGGTGAGTAGTGAGCGGAGAGATGTCCTCTGAGTGGCAGGTGAGCTGTGGTCCAGGGGAGCTCCATTACTAGGGTGAAGTAGAAATTATCTGGGGCCTAGATAGAGAAAAACTCAATCAGTATGACTTTTCCAAACAACTACAAAAAAATGGAAAATGTTAACATATCTACAAAACCCAGGAGATTAGGAAGATGGATTATGGATTCAGCATGCCCGGCATCCACCTTTAATGAGTATATTTCACTTACACCCTTATTCTTTCTTTTCCACTATTGCTTTTGGATTTTAATTTTTTACTGCCTATAAGTATTGAAACAAATTATAAATGTGTAATTGTTGAATAAATAATAATAAACACATTTCATCTGGTTTTTTAATTTTGTGTCAGCTGATTAAATCATGAACATATTAAATCAGCTTTAGAACAAAAATAAGTATGTTTTAAAGTATATACTTTTTCTTTTGAGGCAAGCCCAACAGACTGGCCTTTTTTTAATGCAAGAGAGAGAGACAGAGAGAAATTTGGCACTTCAGGGCATTCAGCCACTGCAATCGAACTCCTGACGATTGCAACCCCTTATATGTATGTGCAACCTTGAGCACTTGCATCACTGTGTGTGGCTTACATGGGACCTGGAGAGTCAAACATGAGTCCTTAGGCTTCACAGTTAAATACCTTAACCACTAAGCCACCTCCCCAGCCCTGAAGATCATTTTTAATATCTCCAGTGATTATTTCTTTTAGGATAAAAAACCCTCTAAATAAAAAAAATAAAACACAATGCAGCTGGAGAGATGGCTCAGTCGCTACAGTGTTTGCCTACAAAGACTAATGACCTGGGTTCCATTTCCCAGTACCCACATAAACCAGGTGTACAAAGTGGTGCGGGCATCTGGAGTTTGTTTGAAGTGGCTGGAGGCCCTAGAGTGCCCATACTCACTCATTCTCTCTCTCTCTCTATCTCCTTGCAAACAAAGTCATAAAATACTTTTAAAAAGCACTGTGATCAAGTATTCATATATTTCAATCTTAACGCTAGTATACACTAACTCCACTAATTATATGAAAGAATTTCACAAGGAAATTTCACTTTGAAGACTAAAAGTGATTTGCAAAGTTGGCATGATCAGTGATCACACGCTTGATCACTTGTGATTTGGGAAACAAACAATTTTGGCTATTAGAATCAAAAACCTTCAAACTCGGCAAATCTGCATCCCAGGCTTATAAGTGAAATGTAAATTTCTGAAACAAATTTATTTCCATTAGATTCAGTCATCAATAAATTCTTTATAACAGACAACAAACAGACAGCAACATGTCTCCAAGTCCTTCTCCTTGAAAGGTGTAATACTTCTGGGAACTTGATCATTATCCACTAAAGGAGGATGTGCTCATCCAAATGTGAAAGAATGTTCAAGGAGACAGTCTGTATGCCCTCAGGAAAATTATGATATATTAACAATAGTACGTTAAAACAAGCATTTGTTTTGTTTTTAGACAAGCCCAATTGACTGGCCTTTTTTATGCAAGAGAGAGAGGGGGCGGGGGGGGGGAGAGAGAGAGAGAGAGAGAGACAGACAGACAGACAGACAGACACACACACACACACTCTGACTTGGTGCATTAGTGCCTCCAGTCCCTGTAATCAAACTTCAGATGGGTGCGCCACCTTGTGTGCATGTGTGACCTTGCACATTTGCTTCACCTTGTGCATCTGGCTTACATGGGACCTGGAGAGTCAAACATGGATCCTTAGGCTTTGCAAGCAAGCACCTTAACCACTAATCCATCTCGCCAGCCCAACCAGTTGTTTTTTGAAAGAAACCCTAAGCACAGGACCATTTCACCCTAGAAAACCTTAACAAATATCTCTACAAGATAAGAACTTGTTCTTTATTCTTTCAGCATGACAAAAATACCACTCTCAAAACCAAATTAACATTTTGTGGGTCTCCTTGAGTATTCACATTAGGAGAGCAATTTCACAGGGGGTCTAACCCAGCTTACCTGGTCATTCTTTGCCCCAGCCCCTTGAAGCCTCTCTCAGGCTGTCCTCGTGCTTAGATTCACCCTTTGTCCTCATTGCCTTTGGCACTTTCTCTCATACATATTATAGGTGCCCCACCAGAAGGGAGTCTCAGCATAGAACTTGCTACAGTCTAAAGCTTCCCTGTGGTGGGTAGGGGCAGTGAACAGTGGGCAGCATGGGTGAAGGAGAAAGTATCAGAGACCACCGGAATGTGTTCGAACAGACACACGATCAGATCCACTGAAGGTGGATTTTCCTAGGCGCTGGGTGAGGCATTGAGGTCAGGCAGTCACCTGGAGGAGGAAGCTTTCCGCGGACTTAGAGGAGAGGACCTGCTGACCCTCGCTAATAGCAACTGTCTGTGGAGGCCTGAGTGTCACTGGCAGCTGGAAATCTCTGTAAGTCCCGCAGGTTCCTAATTCAGAGGGAACTACTGATGCTGAGTGGCTAAGAGCCTCACCCACACCACAGTCTCATACCTCTGGGGCAGAGACTCACCTAAGAACCCTTCCCACCAGTCCTATGCTTGTCCACAAGTAGGACCCCCTGGATTCTCTAAAAGCTACCAGAGATGGGAGGTACTGATTCCTAAATCACAGCTGAGGACACCAAGACTCTGAAGTTAGGTGACATGGCTAAAGTCACTTTGCTAGAAATGATTAGAATGGGAAAATGAACTTGAAGAACAATAAAATTCAAAAGCTTAAGGCAGGCTTGGTGGTCAAGCCTTTAATCCTAGTACTGTACTGAGTACTGAGGTAGAAGGATCCTTGTGAGTTCAAGGACAGCCTGAGTAAAGTGAGACCCTGCCTTGAAAAAAAAACAGAAAAACACCCCAAAATTAAAAGCTTACATGCCATTATAAAAAATAATATGAAGATGCATGCTTGCAAAGCCTAAGGACCCAGGCTCAATTCTCCAGGTCCCAAATGAGCCAGATGTGCATGGTGGCACATGCATCTGGAGTTCATTCGTGGTGGCTAGAGGCCCTGGTACACCCATTCTCACATTCTTTCTCTCCTTTCTGCCTCAAATAAATAAATAAAAATAAAAAATAAAATAAATGGAGGTTGGGGAGATGGCTCAGTGTTTAAAGGTGCTTGCAAAGCCTGCAGGCCCATGTCCAGTTCCCCATCCACTCACATAAAGCCTGGTGCAAAAAGTACTGTAAAGTGTCTGGCATTTCATTTGCAGTGGTAAAAGACCCTGATGTAAACGTACACACACACTTTCAAATGAATAAGTGTTTAAAAAATGGAAAAAATATTTCCTTCTTTTGTGGAAAAACAAACAAACAAAAAAAAACCTACAGTATTTACAGTTGGAACCAATTTTCTCTGAAATAGCTTGAGCTCTAGTCTGGACTTGGCCTGGTACATTAGACTTACCTTCTAATGTGATGAGGAGAAAGAACTTGAGAAGGTGGACCGGGTGAGGAAGGTAAAGCCTGAGTGAGATCCTGGCTATGCCCATAGAAAGAGCCCAGTTGCCGTGGATCCCACGTAGCCAGAAGCCAGACTGAGTCTCTTTGCCAATGACAACACAGCCTTTAGGGACCATGCAGAGATGCCTAGTGGTTAGTGCCCCTTACTGGAAAAGGAAAAGAATGCTGTTCTCACTAGAGAATCAATGTGTGGGCACCAACGGCCTTCTGCCAAGATGAGCACCCAGGGCTCCCACATCTTTGTGCTGTGGACATCAGTCCCCACACACCCCCTCATAGCTCGGATCACTTGGCTTTATTTCTGAACTTGGCCGTGGGAGCGACCTGGTGTTCGCTGTTGGGGGGGGGGGTGTGAGTAAAAGGAGAAACTGCTCATTATAAGAGACCCTCATCATTATTTTTAAGTGAAAACTTGAAAATGAGAGTTTCGGGTGGCCTTCAGTAATTGAGCCTGAGCTGTGGCCGGCTTTCCGCCTCCAGCAGGCTGCAGCTCCGGGTCCTGGTCCTGTTTGCATGTGCGCGCGGATTCGTCTTTGGCTGCGCGCACGGTTTGGGATGAGACCCTCGCGTCCCAGGGGAGGGGGGCAGGTGTTGCTCCAGTCGAGCGAATGGAACCAAATTACAGGCCCGTCTGTCACCTCCTCTGGGAGAAGGCGAGAGGGGGGAGACAGTGGAGGAGGGGGGGCCGAGGGGAAGGGACCTGGGGGTGGGAAGGAACTGGGTGGGCGCGGGGGAAGGGACCTGAAGGGTAGGGAAGGGGGAAGGGACTTGGTGGAGAGAGGTGGAGCGAGGGGAAGGGACCTGGGGGGCCAGGGGAAGGGACCTGGGGTGGGACGGGGGTGGGGGGGGCGAGAGGTCACCAGCCAGGAGGAGAGCCGGGAGCCCAGCCAGCTGGCTGTCGTCCTCACTGGGACCTGCGCCCCTCTGACCCGCTCTCACCCCAGGACCATCGGCTCAAGCAATCTGGAAGAATCCCCGATCCCTCACTAGCCTTCAGCCTCACGCGTGGGCAGCCGCCCTGCACAGCGACGTGCTCTTCCACCCGCGGGCGGGGAGACGACAGGGCACGCTGTCCCCCACACCCCGCGACGCGCGAGCCCTCATTGCGCTGGGGAGGGGCGTCTGGGGAAACCCCTGGACGGAAGGTCCCCGGGCAGGGCCACGTTGCCTGAGCCTCTGCAGGAATAATGAATCGCCCTCAGTCACCCAGACCAGCTTAGAGGAGAGATGAGGGAAACACGATCTCAGACCAGAGTGGTTCTATTAATAAACAAGTTCTGGTCAAAACCTGCAGACTCCTCAGGTGGGGGAAGCACAGGTTTGGCAGGCCGCGTTCTTTCTCCCTGCCTCTGGGATGGGACTGGCTGAAGAAATTGTCAGTCCCTCCTAGCTCTTTCCAGAAGGAGAGAACTAGACGCACAGCGATGGTGGACTGCAGGGCCAACAAGAGACGCATATCTTCTCTTTTGACAATGAATTGATTGACAGAAATAGTTCCCCCCTAGCTCCCCAGTGTAAACCGGGAAGAATGGCTAGTAGGTACTGGGCCCTGCCTGCCTAGATTGTAGATGGGGGAATCTGTCCCTGTGATGTCAACAATAAGTAACTAAGAAATGAAAAAATTAATTCCATTACCCAGCTGTTATTTCTGTAAGATGACCAAACATCTGGGTATTTGTCTTTTAAAGGATGTCTCCTGATGGCTGGTATTGAGTAGACAAAGAGTATGGACACATAAACAAAAAACCTAAAACTGCAAAGAGGAATGACAACGTTGTTAAAATGACAACAAAAGGGAAATTTGAATAAGAATGGGATAAAAGTTAAAGAAAAAACTGAAAAAAGATTCTTTTAAAAAACAAATACATTTAAAAACCAACTTTCTATTTCTTTTTCAAATCTAATTTAATTAATTTTCTAACATTTTATTGACAGCCTTTATATATATATACATAATGTATTCTGATCATAATCCCCTCTTTATTAAAATTTTTATTTATTTGAGTGTATTTGTGGGGGTGGGCATGCCAGGGCCTCTAGCCATTGCAAAGGAACAAATGAGTGCTAAACATTTGCACTTCTTTTTGTGTCTGGCTTTCTGAGCGTGGCTTGGAAATGGAACCCTGGGGTCAGCAGGCTTTGCAAGCAAGTGCCTTGAGCTGCTGAAGCATCTTCCTGGTACTATTTAATAGTTCCTTCTTTGGCCACATTTTTGCCTGCCTTCATGAAAAACGTGTCTGATATACAGGCCTGGGTGACAGAGGAACCATGAAAAGAAACCTTTGAGGACACCTATCCTTGGCCCAGACACTAGGCTGGCCTAGGAGGGCAGTCATGTGAGACCACAAAGCAGAAGAGTGGTTGATAAACTGGGGGAGAGAAGAAGCTACCACACATACAAAAGAAAAGTCAAAACTCCAGTCAAGTATAGATACATTAAGCAAAGCACTGAAATATGTTGGTCAGACATCATCCAGCTATCCATCAGGGTGCTGAGTGTGGGATAGGCAGAGCCAATGGCGTAACAGAAGGAAAAGGGTAATTGAGTGGGGGAAGGTTATGTGGTTTGATGACAGATTTAGGGGAGGGGATATGATGTGATTGAGGTGATGTTGGGAGTAAGTGTTGGGTTTTCAGAACAGCTCACAAAGACTCCTGTGATTCCCAAGCTGTCTATTATCTATGAAATGCAAATCAGGAGGGGAGTGACATCATGTAGGATTACGGCCACAGGGAATAATTATTTAGACATTAAAGGCTATTGAAGGGAGTGGTTGACAATATTAATGATGTCCAGATGGACAGAATGTGATGCTAAAATTATTTTCTAGTACAAAGAACAGGGGATTTTTAAAAATCGGCTTATTCTTCTGTTGAACAGCCTATCTCTAGGCCCTTTGCCCCTCAAGGAGCTGGTGGCACTGAGAGGTGACCTCTGGATTCAAGTAAGGAGAACTACATTCTCCAGCTCCTTCGAGGAAAGGTACACTCAATATGCAAAATATGTGAATTGTAAGTATAACAATAAAAGAGGAAATTATCTCAAGAAGGGTTAAGGTTGAAAGTATGATTGGAACCCCTTCTGTCCCAACAATCCCTGACCCTTTCTGCCTTTCTTAGCCCAGTGCAGTGAACCCAGCAATTTGCTGATTTCTACAGTATTCTCCCCTCCCCAGCCCACCTTAGAAACACAGATGCAGACACCTTGGCTCTGCCTGCTGGAACAGGCTACTTCCCCACTGTTCTCTCTCATGGGTAAACATGGTCTGTACAAGAAGCAGTGCAGTCTGGCTAAGATCATAGTGTGGACAAAAGAAGGAAGAGTCTGAACTGGGAAAGAGTCACAGGCAATGGCAAATGAAAGAACCAGCTTCAGGAAGAAGAGGCCGAGGTCCATGGACAGTGGGAGTGACAATGCGTCAGTCTCTTCTCTCATCACAGAGCAGGTGCCCGGAACTTGAAGTGTGAGTGGGGTTCACAGGGGCTCCAAAACATGCTGTCCATCTCTGAGTGGTGTGAGAATGAATGGATAGACAGATGAAATCAAAACGTGTCTCTGGTATATGTGGATTTTCTGCATGAATGAAAGGGTCCAGGAGCCTGGGGAGATAGCTCAGTGGTTAAAGTTGTCTGCCTAAAAGGGAACAAGGCTCATGTTTTAGTTTCTTACATTCAAAAGTCATTAAATTAGTAAAAGAAATGGCGATTCAGAAAATGAACAGGTAATTGTAAAGATGGCTTCAAAGATTCATCCCACCTCTGCTTTTCTGAGGTTCAGCTTCATAATTCCAACATGCAACAATGTGACTCTACCAAACTAGGAGCCTTCAACACACTCTCATTACTGCTTGCATTAGCTTTTATCATAGCAGATACCACTGCACCACCGTGCTGGTCTGTCTTTTTCTGACTTTTCTCCTAGGTTATGAGCTTCCTGAGGCAGGAAATCTGATTTATTAACCATACAGTCAGCAGCACCCATGTGTGTAACAAGCCCTCTAGTAATGTTTGAACAGTGAACTGAAAGCACATCGAGGAAAACTTTGAAAACGATTCTAGAGGATTTAACATGGAAACTTGATAGGAAGGTAGAGAGACGTTGATGAAATCATTGAACCCATTATCCATGGAGGAAAATAACTCTGACATATAAAGAACAGTGGAGAAAGGGCACATCATTATTAAGAGAAAATAGTTGGGAAGAAGATATGGAGTGAAATGTCATATCTCATCCATCTCACCCCATTCAGTTTGGTTATTTGAATTCAGTTCAACAGATACATGTTGATTGCTGTAATAGACAGCCTCAGGTAATTGAGATGAACCTCCAAACCAGGCACAGTTAAGGAAGAAGAGCATTTATGTGAGGCTTACAGATCCAGAGGAAGTTCCATATGGTATAAGAAATTGGCCCCCTTTTACAGGGCCAAACAGAGAGAATAAAACCAAAAGCCATCACAAGGAAACACACTTCAGGAATTCCAGGCAGAGCTCAAGCACTCTGCATATCTTTAGACTGGAATTCCAGATCCACCCTCAAACCTTAGGGGTGGACCTTAGGGTCCACCCACAGTGACACTTTCTCCAGCCAGGTGTTTGTTCAGCAGCAAGAAAGTAACTGCAACAATGCCTGACATATAAGTGCTTAGTAATCTTTATTTCATTTTTTTTAATTATATTACTCAGAACAAGATAGAAACATTGAGAAATAAGTATTGTTAGGAAAGCTTACCTGCTCAAAAAAAGGACAAAATTGTAAGAGGTTTCATGATTTGTTATGGCATTAGTAACATATACCAAAATAAAAGAAAGCAGCACATTCAAAAGCTTGAGTGAAAAACAATTTTGAATTAGAATTTCATACCCAGCCAAGCTATCCTTGACATGTGAAAACAAAATAGAACTTTTTAAAATTATGAAAGGCCTCAGCAAGTTTACCTCTCACCTTTTCTTAATAAGTCATTTTGGTACATACTGAGGAAAAAACAAGGGCTTAAGCAATAAGACAGGATAGTATGAAGGTTTTAATAAAAGTGCATTCTAAAGCTGGGCATGGTGGCAAACACCTTTATTTCCAGCATTTGGGAGGCAGAGGTAGGAAGATCATCATGAGTTAGAGGCCACACTGAGATGACATAGTGAATTCCAAGTCAACAAGGACCAAAGCTAGACCCTACCTTGAAAAATAAAATATAAATAGTCAGGTGTGGTGGCACACAGCTTTAATTCCAGCACTTGGGAGGCAGAGGTAGGAGGATCACCATGAGTTAGAGGCCACCCTGAAACTACATAGTTAATTCCAGGTCAGCCTGGGCCAGAGTGAAACCCTACCTTGAAAAAACCAAAACCTAACTAACTAACTAACTAAATAAATAAAGTTCATTCTAGTTGTTAGAAAGGCAAAGAGAAAAAGTTCCAGGGTGACAATCACACAAACAACCTATTAAACATGTAGTCCAGTTTGGATGCGAAAGAAAATATTCAGTTAGAGCTTTCTGATTACAAAAGGGATTCTATATACTTGAAATCCAAAGGAAAATAAAAGTGAAAGGCTGATACAGAAATTTGAAATGTGGTGCAGCATTGTAGTAGCTGTTACTTAGAGGGCCAAGTAGAAGGACTGAAAGTTCAAGGTCTCCCTGGACAATAGCGTGGGGTTCAAGGACAGTCTGAGCAATTTAGCTAGGCACTACCTCAAAAACAAAGAGTAAATAGCAGGCTGCGGACATAGGCTAGCTCAGTGGCAGAACACTTACTCAGCATCTTGTTCAGTTCTCAGTAGCATGAGGGGAACAGTCCTTTGAGAGATACAAGCTTTACAAGATGTCAAAGTTTAGACATGAAGCAGCCAGTTCAAATATGAACAAGAAATTACTAGACTTAGTAAACTTGTAAAAACCGTCCCAGTTCAAAAAGGAAAACAAAAAAATAATTAAACATAACTTTGCTGTGAGCAACATTTACATTATAAATGTGCTTAGTTTGTTTTTCACTTTTAATTTTAAAAAAATTTGGAGTACATTCAAAAACATCATATACTACAATGAGCCCTTTTATGCCTATAACCCATGACACATCTCATAGCCAGTTTTATTCACATCTTCTCACTTGCTTCTCCTCACTTCCTGTATTATTTGGGAATATGTCTAAGTTATTCTATCACACCTGTAAATAGCTCAGTATTTAGCTTGAAATGATAGTTTTCGAATAAACTCTATACATTGATTGGCATAGGCTACAGTTTAGATCTTAAATGTCCCCCACAGTACCTTGTGGTTAAGGTTTTAACGCTATCCCGTAGGAGGTGGGGACTATAGGAAGGAAATTTATCTTATTGGGGGAGCTTGTAATTGAAGGAGATATTAGGATACTGAGACCCTCCTTTCTCTCCCTCTCTTTGCTTCTTGGACCATGTCCTCCAATTATATCTTGCTCTGCCACAGGCCCAAAGTAACAGGGTCAATTGACTTAACACATTTTTTTTTTTTTTATTTGAGAGCAGACAGAGAGAAAGAGGCAGACAGAGAGAGAGAGAGAGAGAGAGAGAGAGAATGGGCACGCCAGGGCTTCTAGCCACTGCAAGCGAACTCCAGACGCATGCGCCCTCTTGTGTATCTGGCTAACGTGGTCCCTGGGGAATCAAGCCTCAAACCGGGGTCCTTAGGCTTCACAGGCGAGCGCTTAACAGCTAAGCCATCTCTCCAGCCCTTTAAGCCATTCCTCCAGCCCGACTTAACACATTTTTAATGTGTTTATAAAATCAAAGATTGTTAGTAATTGATGTGTTTCCATCCATGGCAGTTGTTATTTTGTTGGCCAGTAGGAGTTCCTAAGGCTAGCTTCCCTGTGACATGACTTTTGATATGATAAGATGTTCCTAAATCATTGTGTACATTTCTTTGTTCCTCCTTCCTTAATTTTTGAATTTTTTTTTTTGAGGTAGGGTCTTGCTCTAGCCCAGGCTGACCTGGAATTTAGTATGCACTATGTAGTCTCAGACGGCCTCGAACTCCTACCTCTGCCTCCTGAGTGCTAGGATTAAAGGTGTGTTTTTATTTCCCAGTTCTAAAGTAAGCCGTTTCTCTGGGGTACTCTAATCCTTTTTAGTGCACAATGCTTCTTAAAGCCTGCAGCCTCTTTGCTACTGTCGTCTTGGCCATTACTAAGAGAATCTCACTGCTACTGATCTGGCCACAGTCACCAGTTATTTTCACTATAAAGATCTAGGAAGTATTTTTGTTTGTTTGTTTTCCTTCAGGTTAAATCTTTACTTCTAACTCAAATTTAAGACTTGGGACTATTGGCTGCCTCTTTTGACTTCATGTCTGTCTCCTTTCGTCTGTATTGAATATATCAGTTCTCAATGACCTGAGTGTAATAGCTAATAATTTACCTTACTTATCCTTCATAAAAGCAAAACCAGTCCAGTCTTAAGAATAATAGGCACAGGGCTGGAGAGATGGCTTAGCAGTTAAGCGCTCGCCTGTGAAGCCTATGGACCCCGGTTCGAGGCTCGGTTCCCCAGGTCCCACGTTAAACAGATGCACAAGGGGGCGCACGCGTCTGGAGTTCGTTTGCAGAGGCTGGAAGCCCTGGCGCGCCCATTCTCTCTCTCTCCCTCTATCTGTCTTTCTCTCTGTGTCTGTCACTCTCCAATAAATAAATAAATAAAAAATGAACAACAACAACAAAAAGAATAACAGGCACAGGCCCAGACCAGCAGAGGCAGCAGCCAGAGCAGTGCTGCAGCCTGTGCCCTCTCCTGCCCACCACCCACAGCCCCAGGGTGCTTCCTCCTCTACCACCCCTCCTACTCTGCCCACCAACATGACCCCCCTCGCCTTTCTGCCCTTCCCCTTACCCCTTTCCCCTCAGTCACTTTGCACCTGCAGTTTCTGCCTTTCATCCCCTCACCAGTGACCAAAGACTTGGCCACTCAACGTCCAGCTCCCCCAAACTCTGCTCAACATGGACACTGGTGTGATCGAAGGTATAAATGTCACTCTCACCATAGGGCTACTTTTGCATGGAAAGGAAGTTGGCAGTATCATTGGAAAGAAAGGAGAATCAGTTAAGAAGATACCTCAAAAGGAAAGTGTCTGAAGAGAATTATCATTTTGGCTGGGCCCACTAAGGCCATCTTCAAAGCCTTCAGTATGATCACTGATAAACTGGAAGGGGACATTAAAGGTGTGTTTTTATTTCTGGCACAGCTGCCAGTAGAACCCCTCCCCAGTTACTCTAAGGCTGGTGGTCCCTGCTGGTCAGCGTGGCTTGCTCATTGGAAAAAGCAGTTTCAATATCAAAGAAATAGAGAGTACAGGGGGCCATGCTCCCCAATTCAACTGAGAGGCCGTCACTATTGCTGGCATCCCACAACCCGTCATTGAGGGTGTCAGACAGATCTGCATGGTCATGTTGGGGACTCTCTCCCAGGTCCCCCTGGAGGGTGGGACCATCCAGGACCAGCTCAAGCCCTCCAGTTCTCCAGTCATGTTTGCAGGTGGTCATGACAGGTACGGCACAGGGAGCAACAGTACGAGCTTTCCCCTTACCACCCTGTCCGTGTCAAGGCTGAACGGGAGGGGCCACCTCTAGAGGCCTGTGCATTCAAGGACAGAGCGCTGTTCCCCAGCCGCACCAGTCAGCAATGCAACAGCCTCCTTTTCTCATGGTGTACGGCAGTACCAGACTCAGTACAGGTTTGGATACATCTGTTCAGACTCCTTCTCATGGGCTCACTATTCCAACTGATTTCATTGGCTGCGCCATCAGGTGTCAGGGCACCAAAATCAATGAGATCCGTCAGATGTCTGGGGCTCAGATCAAAATTGCAAACCCAGTGGAAGGGTCGACTGATAGATAGGTCGCCATCACTGGATCTGCTGACCGCATTAGCCTGGCCCAGTATCTAATCTAATCTATAATTGATGCCAGGCTTTCTTTGGAGATGGGTGGCATGGGAACCAGGTAGTCTAGATTTATCCATACTCCCTCTCTGCTTGCTGCTCACTGTCACCACCACCACTCATGATCCGTCTGTGTAGTTTCTGAACAGTTAGTGCTTCCAAGTTTTGAATAGCTTGTAAATTTTAAGTTTCTACACAATTTATCATCCACTAGTGATTTCTTTTTTAAAGCTGAGCATGGTGGCTCACACCTTTAATCCCAGCACTCAGGAGGCAGAGGAAGGAGGATCACCATGAGTTCTAGGCCACCCTGAGAATACATAGTGAATTCCAGGTCAGCCTGGGGTAGAGTGAGACCCTATCTTGGAAAACCAAAAAAAAAAAAAAAAAAAAGGTAATACCAGAAACAGGCTATACACTTAAAAATTACTTACTTATTTTATTTACATGTGTGTGGGGGGGGTGTAGGGCATACCAGGGCCACTTGTTGTGTCTGGCTTTATGTATGTGTGTGTCTGGAGAATTGAACCTGGGCTGGCAGGCTTTGAAAGCAAGCACTGCTGAGCCATCTCCATAGCCCCTAGATAGGGTGCTTATAAAGATAAGAAATTGGAGATACTAGAAGTTTGGAGTTTAAAATTGGACAGTCTCATTGATTTGAGGTCCCTGAGATGGACATATAGAAAGAGGATGTATCCCAGCTGGTGCTCTTATGCCAGGAGGCAGAGAGAAACGGAGATAGAGGCCCTCCCAGTAAGCTTTACCTCCGTAAGGTCCACAGTACATTCCAGTACCACCAGCCTGAGGACAAAGGCTTCATGGATATATATTTGGAAATACACTTTTAAAACATAATGTATATATTTTCATAGTGATTATTGGATCCTGGAAACTTACCAGAGTTGAATCCAAAAATAAATGATATCTTCCTAGTTAAGAATGTATATTTTTCATTTTTTCAAGTTTATGCGTATATTTGTTTTTAGTTTCTGGAGTAAGGTGATATCTAACTAGAGGTCTTACTAACAGTTACAACACAGGCTATTTTCAATCTTGGTACTATGAAGGGAAAAGTACGTTGATTGTATTTGAGGAAGAAAAGCAGAAGAGAAGTGGAAAGAAGTCTAGCTCTTTAATACTCTTACAAAGTAAGAAACTGACAAGATAACAAAGAAAGCTTACATATTTCACTAAAACTAGATAAATGAAACAATATTATTGCCACTATAATGGAAAAGCAAGAACTAATGCATGATCCACCTTAACAGGAGTTGGCAGGCAATGTCCAATGAAGACAATCCTATGACTTAGAATTAAACACAGAAAGAAGGAAAAAGTGGTTGTTTCTTAGAGTAGACATGGTAGAGGGGTAATGGTTCATGGGATTTAATTCTAAATACCCATTTGTGCTATTTGATTTTTTTTTTTAGCTGTACATATCACCTGCATAGAAAATTTCTATGTAGTATTTTGATATTATTGAAACATAAATAAATAAAATGGTAGTCTTATCACTCTCTAGAACAGAACCAACTGTATATATTATGTAAACCAATTTATTAGATGGGTTCAAATGACAGGAGCTGGGTAGCCCAGTGATGGCTGTCTGCTTGGTAGAGAGGCAGAGAACCTGCTCAGTCCAAGAAGCTGGACACCTCAGCAGTCCCAGCCCAAAGCCTGGACACTCCTTGGAAACTCACTGGTATTGAGTTCATGTACACAGCCCTAGGAAGCTAGAACTTGATATTCAAGCAACTTGGCTCTGGGGGACGGCGGGGGCCGCTGAAAGCACTGCCGCTCGCTCTGGCTCAGGGGAAGAGGGCTGTTCAGGCGGTACAAGTGAGGGGTCATGTTTCCTGGGCCACAGAGGCAGAGGGTGGTCAGGTAGTTCATACCATGAATGTGACCTAGGTGAACAATGGCTTTTATACTGTGGGCTGGAGTCCTAGTGGCTCAAGCCAGTCACAGAAGTAGCATGCCCAGGTAACAGGCCATCATCTGCCTGGCCACTAGGCTCAGGCGAGCGCTATGTGCTCTCACACGTAGCTATTGAGAGAATGAAACACATTTGAGTAGCTCTGCCAAGAGGGACCCCTAGAAGCTCACCCTCAGCTCTCTGGACCTTGCCCATTGCGGCTTTTCCCTGGGCAGATCTAACTCATTTTCCCTTTCATAGTACTGTCCGCTGAATGCTACCAGGCCCTCCAATGAGTCGCTAAGCCTGAGGGGATCTTGGCTCCCTGACACACATCTCACCCCAGGGAGCCAGCAGAAGGGACCTGTGGGGAAGTACACAGCACTGGACATTTCCTCCTTGGAGTAGGTTCTGCCCCGAGGGCAGTGTAAGAACGCCAGAGGTTATGGCGAGTGAAGGTCTGTGCTTTTCTCCAGTGGCCATATAGGCCTGGCTTTGGGTCTTGCCTTAGTGCCTAATAGAGCATGTCACCTTTTTATTTTCAGCTTTTCCAAAAGCTTTTGTCCTCTTACGATCCCTCCAGTTTTTTTTTTTTGGCCAGATAGTTGTGTCAAAATTAGGCAATTTCCAGATACTGTAAAAAGATTTTACCCTGAACAACAAATGTATCTACCACAAGCCCCAGAAATGAAATGCATTGCTATGCTACAAAGTTATAGTCTATTTCAATAACATGCTATGATGCAACAGGGAAACCAAACTTCTCAGCAATAGGTATAATCCACTGCCAGAAAGCCCATGTTTGGCTTTATGTGACTGAAAGCATTTTTTGTTTTGTTTTGTTTTGTTTTTGTTTTTTGAGGTAAGGTCTCACTCTAGCCAAGGATGACCTGGAATTCACTATGTAGTCTCAGGGTGGCCTTGAACTCATAGTGATCCCTCCTACTTCTGCCTCTAGAGTGCGGGGATTAAAGGTGTTCACCACCATGCCTGGTGTGACTGAAAGCATTTTATACGTTTTATTGTTGTTGTTACTTTTGGGGGGGCAAGCCCAACAGACTGACCTTTTCTTATGCAATAGTGCATGAGAGAGAAAATATTGGTGTGCAAAGGCCTCCAGCCACTTAATAGAACTCCAGATGCACGCGCCCACTAGTGCACATGTGCAACCTTGTACACTTGCATTACCTTGTGTCTGGCTTACATGGAACCTGGATAGTCAAACATGGGTCTTTAAGCTTTGCAGGCAAATGCCTTAACCGCCTCTCTAGCCCAAGTTTATGCATTCCTATTCCTCACTTCTATCACCTCCTCATCTCATTTAGAGAACAGAAAGTGTATTTAATAATTGGTTCTTATTTCCGCTTCATATTGAAGTGGAAAATTAGTAGGTGTTCCTCCTCATTGTGTGGTCTAAGCCCACCCTGGTTTTCAACTTCAAGTCTGGACACTAGAAACTTTCTCCAAATAAGATTTCACTTAAACTAGTACTTCTAAAGAACACATCATTTGTCCATATTTATAAAACCTTACTGAGGGCTTCCTCAAGTGCAGTCTCTGCTGTGTGTATGGGTAGTATATGTGCATGCACCTGTTTGTGTGTGTATACACGTGTGCTTGTGCATGTGGAGGCCGAGGGTGACATCAGCTGTCTTCCTTGATAGCTATACACCTAACTTTTTTTCACTTTCTTTTTAATGCTATTTAAAAATTTTTAGTTTATGTATGTTATAATAGGATATACTTTTATATCCCCTTGCTCTGGCCTCTGTTACCCTGGGGATCCACTTCAGTGGGGTTATGACATTCACTGGGGGTCAGGAAGGCTTCGGTCAGTCACAGTGGGGTAGCAGGGAGAGGGGACACCATATATCAGGTTACTACTACCCACTCTGTGGCTCTTACTATCTTCCTACCCCCTCTTCTACCATGCTTCCTGACCCATGGCAGGCATGGACGTCTGATTTAGTGTTGAGTTCTTTGTAGCCTCTGGATTCCTGCTTTAATAGCTTTTGATTAATTATCATGACTGTCGCCATCACTCTAGAGCACAGTAAGAGCAGTGTTCATGTGCCCGCTTCCTCTGCACTTTCTCCTGGACCCTAGAATATGTGGCAGAGGTGGTAAGTCTCATAAGTAGACCGAAGCTATTTTGTGTAATTGATGGATCTTGGCTCTCCTCTGTTTTCTCTGCTATCTGTTAAATAAAATAGCATCTCTAACAAAGAGTGAGAGAAGCTTGGGTTAAGGGGATATGCAAAGTTATTTGAGAGATTTTTTTGGTGTGCAAACCCACTCTTGTTCTCCAGAGAACAGTGGAGGCTTCTCTCTGACACCTTACTTTTTTTGTTTTAGAGGGAGAGTCTCTCACTGAACCTTGAGCTAGACGAGCTAGCTAGCAAACCCCAAGGATCCCCCTGTTTCTGCCTGCACAGCACTCAGATTACAGACATGCTCCATCATGCCTGGCTTTTACGTGGGTATTGGGGAGCCAAACTCAGGTTCTTATGCATGCACACCAGGCACTTTACTGACTGAACTATCTTCAGAGCTTCCACCACCCCAAGCCCAATCTAAACAGCAGATACCCTTCCCCATCTGACTTATCGTCCTCGGCCTTAGCTCCCTCTCTCTTCCACCACCCCTATGCGCGGGTTCTGTGCCTAGGTCAGTGGAAAATTCCTGCATTGTTTATGACCTCAGAGGAGTCACAGTTTACACAAAACAGGTTATTTTAAGCACAAGGGAATTTATTACAGGAAATGAGGAAGTACAAAGGTATTGGAAGGACCAGAGAAGCTGATTCTTGACTGGGTCTTTAGAAGGAACTGTTGATCTCAGGTACACACTGCCACACCAGCTAAGCAAGGATCTACACCTCCTGTGCCCTACTGTGCCTTGGCCTCATCAGCAATAAGAGCCAACGGAGCAAGCAGATGACTTCCACCTCTCTTCCCATACTTGAATCTTGCTAATGCATGTAAGCAGCAGACCCCAAATTACACGCAAAAACCTTTGTAAGCAAAAGCTAGGAAACGCGATGTTGAACTTCCCCTCACAGGGCAGGAGGCACTTTTTACTACAGAAAGTACACAGGGAGGCTAAGAGAGCATTGGAGGCAATTTCCTGTATCCATTGCAGGCTACTAAGATTGTTTCAAGACTCCACATACTGGCCTGGAGAGGTGGCTTAATGGCTTAATGGTTAAGCACTTGCCTGTGAAGCCTAAGGACCCCGGTTTGAGGCTCGATTCTCCAGGACCCACTTTAGCCAGATGCACAAGGTGCCGCACACGTCTGGAGTTCGTTTGCAGTGGCTGGAGGCCCTGGCGTGCCCATTCTCTCTCTCTCTGGCTCTTCCTCTCTCTCTTTCTGTCGCTCTCAAGTAAATAAATAAAAATAATTTAAAAAAAAAAAAGACTCCACATGCCTTACTTGACCAGGATCCTAAATAGGATCAGGCAAAAATTCCAGTGATAGACAGAGAAGAGGGAGGTGAACCTTCTAGTACTCTCTCCTTAGGAAGAAGTCATTTCCAGTTTACATTCTAGAGTGAAGAGAAGCTTAAAGAAACTTGAGACTGAGCTTTTTAAAGCTTTGTTATAATTGTCAGGAGACCTTTAAGGGAATGGTACATAGGTTTTAAAATCCCAAGGTCAAGGTCGTAAGGAGTTTTATGTCTAAGAAGTAGGCGTGGAATATACACATATACACAAATTGCAATCTTGGAAATGTTCTAGAATAGACACATAGAACAATAAAGAGCAGGGTCTACACATAGAACTCAACTCTAAAAAAAAAAAACAAAACTGTAAATGACCCACCAAGGCTCAGGAACTGTTGTGGAAGAGGGGCATGAAGATTGTCAGAGCCATAAGAAGGGTAGAGACATCCTGAGGCACAGTCCCCAGGCCACCAACAGATATATATGATTTTAAAAGTGGGGTCTATAACTGGAAAATTGAATGCTTAGAACATTTTAACTGGAGAGAGAGAGAAAGAATCGGACAAGTTATATAGATTTTAGACAGATTTGTTTCTCTTCCACCCTTATTTTGGAATGTTTTTTTTAATCAAAGGGACACTGGACTCTTATTTGTTTATGTGAGCCCCACTCTGGTGTGCATGTGTGTTTTCTTGGTCATTCTGCTGAATCAGATGCCAGCATTGCTTTCCTGAAGTGACCACATTCAAGGCAGCTGCAGAAGTTTGTACAGAAGTGGGCAAGGACAGTCCTCTACTTTGTCATGAAGCGCAGCTCCAACTCTAAGGGCTGGCAGATGAGGCTATGGAGGACATTTCACATTCCAACTGCCACAGGGGCTGTGTGGTGACTATTTTTATTTTTATTTTATATTTTTATATTTTTATTTTTTGGTTTTTTGAGGTAGGGTCTCACTCTAGCCCAGGCTGACCTGGAATTCACTGTGGAGTCTCAGGGTGGCCTCGAACTCACAGCGATCCTCCTACCTCTGCCTCCTGAGTGCTGGGATTAAAGGTGTGCACTACCATGCCCGGCTTGTTTTTATTTTTTAAAGTGACAATGTACCCTGGTCATAATCCCTTTTCTCTCCCTTTCCAACCCCCCTTCTCCCAGCCCCCAACTCTGCAACTCGCTTTTAAGCACATACAATACATCTCTTTGGTAAAATTACAAAATGCAGAGGTGGGGAAAGTGAGAGCTTGAAGGGGTAAGGAACATGGCTTCAAATAGGTATAAAAATCAAAATTTTGGCATGGAGTAATATAATTGGGTGGATATCCACACACAGAGAGAATAGGGAGTTTGAACTGTATATACTTCTAAGAGGTGACAGGGAAAAAAAAAAAAAGGAAAGGTAAAGAACATGGCATCTAGTATCTTAGACCTCACGGGGATTGGGGGGAGTGGAGCTAGTGTGTTAGCCATCAATGAGTGATGGCTTTCCATTTCTTGTGTGCTGAATGACCTGGCACTAGATATTGCTATTGCAGAAGTTCTCTTCCATTTATATTATCCCACAGTGGACCCCTTCCTAATCTATAAACACACGTACTTCTCTTTTTTGTTTGACTTTGAGGAAATGAGTTAATTCCTATAGTAATTCAAAAATTATTTTGAAGATTGAGGACTAGTAGGCAACCCACTAGCATTTGTCCATGGTGTTGAGGATATGGTGATGAGGAGGTGATGAGGAGGAGATAATGATAAGGAGGTGGTGGTGAGGAGGTGATGATGACAAAGCAGTGATGAGGATGTGGTGATGATGAGATGATGATGATGAGATGGTGAGGAGGTTGTGATGAGGAGGGTGGTGATGAGGAGATAGGGGTAAGGTGGTAGTGATAAGGAGATAAAGAAGAGGAGGTGGTGATGAGCTTGTGATGAAAAGCTAGTGGTGAGGAGATGATTGTGAGGACATAGTGATGAAGAGGTTCTGATGAGGAGATGGTGATGAGCAAATACTGATGAGGAGGTTGTGACATGTAGGTGGCAATGAGGAGGAGGTAAGGAGGACATGGTGACAAGGGTATGATGAGGAGGAGGCAAGGAGATGGCATTAGGAGGTGGTGATGAGGAGATGGTGATGTGAAGATGATGAGAAGTTGGTGATGAGGAGATGGTTATGTGGAGATGGTGATGAGAAGGTGGTGATAAGGAGATGGTGTGAAGAGATGGTTATAGGGAGATGGTGATGAAGAAGCGGTGATGAGGAAATCATGATGAGGAAGTAATGATGATGAGAAGAGGGTGGTGAGTAGATGGTGGTGAGTAGATGTTGGTGAGGCAATGTTGATGAGGAGGTGGTGATAAGGATGTAGTGAAGAGCAGGTGCTGATGAGGAGGGGTCATAGGAGGTAGTGATGTGGAGATGATGAGGACGTGGTGATGAAAAGATGGTTACATGGAGATGGTGATGAGGTGGTGATGAGTAGATCATGAGGAGATGGTGATGAGTGATGAGGAGGAGGTGGCTATGAGCAGATGGTGATGACGCAATGGTGATGGGGAGTTGGTGATGAGGAAATGGTGATAAGATGGTAATGACTAGTTGGTGATGAGGAGGTGGTGATAATAAGAAGGTGGTGAGTAGATGTCGGTGCAAAGGTGGTGATGAGGAGGTGATGAGGAGATAGTCATAGAGATGGTGGTGATGGGGAAGTATTGACTGGGAGTTGGTGCTGAGGAGGTAGTGATGAGGAGGTAATTATATGAATGTATGATGAGGAGATGGTGAGGAGGAAGCAGCGATGAGAAGAGGGTGGTGAGTAGATGGTGGGGAGTAGATTGTGGGGAGGAGATGCTGATGAGGAGGTGATGATGAGGAGATGGGGATTAGGAGATGCTCATGAGGATATGGTGGTCAGGATATGGTGATAAGAAGGTCATGATAATGATGTGGTGATTAAGTGATGGTGATAAGGAGATGGGGACAAGGAGGTGGTGATGAGGACACTGTGAAGAGGACACGGTGATGAGGAGACAGTGATGAAGAGACAGTGGTGAGATTGTTGTGAGGAGGTGGTGATGAGGAGATGTCGATGAGAAGGTGGTGATGAAGATGTGGCTATGAGGATGAGGTGATGAAGAGATAGTCATGAGGAGACAATTATGAAGAGGTGGTGATGAGAAGGTGATGTTGAAGAGGTGGTGAAGATGAAGTGATAAGATCATTTTAAGGAAATGGTGATGGGAAAATTGTGATGAGGTGCTGGTGTTGAGGATTTGTTGATGAGGAAATGGTAATGAGGATGTAGTGATGATGTGGTGGAAGAATGGGCTATGCAGAGATAGTTACGAGGGATGGCAATGAGATATCATGGAGATGGTCATGAGAAGGTGATAAGGAGATGGTGGTGAGGAGAAGGTGATGTAGAGACAGTGATGAGGAGGTGGTGATGAGAAGGTGGTGTTTATGAGGTGGTGATGCGAAGAATGTGGTGGTGAGATGGTGATGAGGACATTTGATGAGGAGATGTTGTTAACAATGTTGTGTACGGAAATGGTGAGGAGGAGGTGTTGATGAGGAGATAGTGATGAGATGCTGATGAGTGGTGAGGAGATGGTGGTGAGGAGGTAGTGAAAAGGAGCTGTTGATGAAGAGATGGTGGTGAAGAGGTGGTAATGAGGAGGTGGTGATGAGGTTGTGGTCATGTGGAGGTAGTTACAAAGAGGTAGTCATGATGAGGGGCTAATGAGGAGATTGTGATGAGGTGGTGGTAGTGAGAAGGTCGTTATGTGAAATTTATGATGAGGACATGGTCGTAAGGAGATAGTGATGAGAAGGGGATGATGAGGTTGTGGCAATATTTAGTTGGTCATGAGGAGGTGGTGATGAGAATGTGGCAATGAGGAGATGGCTATGAGAAAGTGATTATGAGAAAGGGGTGATGAGGAGGTAATGATGAGGTTGTAGTGATATCAAGGTGGTTATGAAGAGGTAATGATGAGGACACAGTGTGAGGAGATGGCGATACCGAGATGATGATGAGGTGATAAGATTGAAGTGATTACAAGGAGGTGGTGATGAGGAGGTGATGATGAGGTGGTGGTGATTAGAATATGGTGACAAAGTCACGGTGATGAGAAGACAGGAGGAGGTAATGATGAGGAGGTGCTGACGAGAAGGTGGTAATGAGGAGGTGATGACATGGAGATGATGAAAAGATGATGAGGAGGTATGGTGATGTGGATCTGATGATGAGAAAATATTGATGAGATGATCATGAAGAGATGTTGGGGAGAAGATAGTGATAATAATGTGGTGTTGAGGATGTGGGGGTGAGGAGGCAGTGTTGTAGAGGTAGTGGTGTGAATGTGATGTTGAGGCAGGGTGATGAGAATGTGGGGATGAAGAGGTGAGATGAGGAGGCAGTTATGATGAGGTGGTGATGAGAAGGTGGTTATGTGGGTGTGGTGATGAGGAGATGGTCATGATAAGGTGATGATGAGAAGATGGTGACAAGGAGATGGTGATGAGGAAGGGGTGATGAGAAAGTGTTGAATAGATGGTGTTGATGTGGTGATTTTGATGAGGAGATGATAGATGGGGTGATAAGATGGTGCTGAGGAGATGGTGATTAAGATGTCTATGGGAAGATAGTAGTGAGCAGGTAGTGATGCAACATGATGATCAGGAGATTGTGATGAAGAGGGGATAATATGGAAGTGATGGTGAGGAGGTGGTGAGGAGGTTGTAGTGATAAGGAATTTGTGATGAGGAGATGGTTATGAGGAGGTGGTGATTAGAACAAGATGGTGGTGAGGAGGTAGTGGACAGGAGATGGTGATGAGATGTTAATGATGAGGTGGTGGGGAGGAGGTAGTGAAGAGGAAGTGATAATGTGGAGATGGTGATGATGAGATGATGATGAGGCAATGGTGATGAGTAGATAATAATGTGGAGTTGGTATTGATAAGATGGTGATGAGGAGATGGTGATAAGCAGATGGTGATGCAGAGGAGATGATGAGGAGACACTGATGTGATGGTGGTGAAGAAATGGTGATGAGGAAGTTGTGATCTTGAGAAGATATTGAGATGATGAGATGGTGATGAGGATGTGGTGATGAGGAGGTTGTGATGAGGATGTGGTTGTGAGAAGATGGTAATGAGGAGCAGGTGATGAGGTGATGGTGATGTAGAGATGGCGATGTGAAGATGGTGGTGAGTAAATGGTGATGAGGAAGTGGCAACTAGCTCGTGATGATATGCACATGCTGATGAGGAGGTGGAGATGATGAGGTGGTTATGAGGAGATGAAGAAGATTTGGTGGTAAGGAGGTGGTGATGAGATGGTGGCGAGGAGATTGTGATGAGCAGATGGTGATTAGAAGGTACAATAAAGAGGTGTTGATTAGGAGATGGTGATTATGAGGTGATAATGAGATGATGAGGAGATAGTAATGAGGGGGTGGTGATGATGAGGTGGTGATGAAGAGATGTTGAGAAGAGATGGTTATAATGAAGTGGTGTCGAGAGAAAATAAGTACTTAAGTACTTGGGATAGGGATGGAGTGTAGACTTCCAAGACATCTAATTTTGAAGGCTAAAACAGTGCTATTTCTCAGATAACACTGATATACAAATCCAAGATACCCAAGTGTGAGATTTTAAGAAGTCAGATGAAAGACAAAAGAAAGATGAAAGCTTTTGAACCTGAGGGTTTGCAGAATGCAATGTGACTATAATTGGCAAATAGACAAAAGTTGGATTTAAGGCAGGATTTCTTAAGCACAGTACTAATGACATTTCATGTTGTTGCTGGAGACTGAGACTTTCCTGTACATTGTAAATATTTGGCAAGGGTTCTGTCCTGTACCCGTTAGATGCATGTGGCACTCCTATCCCTGTCCTAATCACCAAAAGTCTCCAGGTATTGGTAAAGGCCTCCTGCCAGTTAAGAACCATTTTTTAAAGTTGGGAATTAGTGGGTAGACTCACTTTGGCAGAGGTAACAGGGAAGGGAATGAGTTTGCTAGGCCCTGGAACCTGGACAGTTTTCAATTCCGTTTTACTTTTATATATTTGTTTTGAGAACATTTTCTGAACCAGCGTAAATACCTTTTGCTAGTATTTCCTCTTATTGCAGCACCCGAGTCAGTTGACCATAAGGGCTCCCCCTACTGGGCATACTGTTGTAAACCCTTCGGGTTTCAAAAGCTAGACTGTTCCAGCAACTCTGCACCCTTTTGGCCCTGCATTTCTTCCGTCCCTATCGTACTGAGGAAGTTCACAGGTCATGCACCATCCCGTGAGAGGAGTCGTTCACGTGAGCTCTTCTCCAAACCTCAGTGCAGAAGGAAGGAAGCCTTCAGTGCAGGCACTCGTGTCCTCTCCGCTCTGAAAATGGAACCTCGGCCCAGCTGCCCAACAGCCATCCAAAACGCGTCCTGGCTTAGAATGTCTTGTTACATGGCTCCCAAAGCAGGCATTTACTTGGGCTCCCAGTGAGTGCCTGCCTCACCCTGAGCTGTGCCCAGGAGTCAGGATTGGGAACTGCCCCTTTTCTCTTGGTCTCTCCTCTATGGGACCACGGCGCTTGCCGACTCCAGCCATGTCTGAAACGTCTTCTTTCTAAGGCCTAACTGGAGTCCAATAGGGGCATATTTAATAGAAGGACTTCGATTTAAAAATCCTGAGTGGATTATGATCAGCATACATTATATGCATACCTGAAAATTCTCACTAATAAAGCATTTTGTTGTTGTTGCTGTTGTTTTTCAAAGGTCTTTGACACATCTAGACAGAATGTAAGCTATGCCAGGCACTCACTGGTCTCATGAGATGTTGGGCAGAATCCACTCCTCTGCAACCATGACTTCCAGCTGTGTGCCACGTACTGGGCTGGGGGCTCTGACTGAGATGATCCTGTCCTGAGGAAACTTCACACCAAGCACAGAAAGTGGAGGAGGACAGTGACATGGCAGCAAGTAAGTACAGGTGCCCAGAATCCTTTCAAGACTACATGTGAAAAGGCATTGCTTTCAGATCCAGGCATCTGAGCCCAGTGACCTTCCTAATACCTCTAAAAATGGAACCACCAGCTGCTATGATGTTCCCCATATGAGGAGGCTAGAACGCTCACAGTACCACTGGCAAAAGTATTATTTCTTTTTAAAAGTTTATTTTATTTTATTTATTACAGAGAGAGAAGGGGGGAGAGAGGCAGGGAGAGATAGAGGCAGATAGAGAGAATGGGCATGCCAGGGCCTTCAGCCACTGCAAATGAACTCCAGATGCATGTGCAACCTTGTGCATCTGGCTTATGTGGGTCCTGGGGCATCAAACCCGGGTCCTTTGACTTCTCAGTCAAACACCTTAACTGCTAAGCCATCCCTCCAGCCCAAAAGTTCAAACAAGGAGAATGAGTCTAATCAAGTGTTTGGACTTAGCTATCCATTTACAGGGATAAAGGAACAAAATGACACCATATAAAGACTGAAGGAAATTCCACAGGGTGAATAATCAATCCAGTTTCTTCAACAAATAAATTGACTGCAATAGTAATAATAATAATAATAGTAACAGTAACAATAATTATAGTAATAATAATAGGAGCTGTTAGAGAGAAAGAGATTTAAGACAACAGAGTGCATTGTGTGGCTAAAATTTATATTTTGATTCAAACAAGCTATCCATTAGAAAGATATTAGGAGACAATTATTAAAATTGAACATAGATAAAATATGAATTATCAATGTTGTGGGAAATAATAGTGACTTACTTTAGAGATAGATGAAGAAGATATCACAGATTAAATGATAAGATGTTTGTGTTGAGTAAAACACTCCAAACATATGATTTGTACAATTAAAAATTAAGTGAGAAGCTTGAGGAACTGTGGAGATGGTTCAGTGGTTAAAGGTACTTGTTTACAAAGCCTACTGGCCCAGGTTCAATTCCCCAATACCCCCATACAGCCAGACTCAAAAAGCAGTGCAAGTGTCTAGAGTTTATTTGCAATAGCCAGAGACCCTGGCATGCCTATAAAATACATACACACATGTAAATAATAAATAAAAATGTCTTTTATAAAAATAAGTGAAAAGAAAACAACTATATAGACCAGATCTTTCTTATTTATCATTCACAAAAATTCACATACAGGAAGACCACATTTCCTGTACAGAGCAAGACCATAGGAACCAGGTTGCAATGGTGTGGATGTTGCAGGTGAGGCCTTCAAGAGGAGAAGCAGAAACCCAGGTGGGATATATCATAAGGTCTTGTGTCAGAGTAGCCCATGGCTCAGTGGTATTGGCATATCCTGAGTTATATAAAATCTTAGGCCCCTTTGACTCACTGAATCCAAAATTGCCTTCTCACCAAATTTCTTGTTCTTGTATGTTCACAACTCAAAGAAACTCTACTCAAAGCGCATGCACATCTGCTAATAAAGTCACTTAATTTTCCATCTCTGAAAGCTCCCAATGACCAAATTTAAGATTTCATGCGGGGTCCCCAGAGAGCAAAGATGTGTGCATTAGTCTATTGCAACACCCAGAGCAGTTCCCTTCGTATGGCTGACCCACCATCCACTCCTGGACCCTAGCCACACAACATCCTTACTGCCATGCTTCCTAATTGGTAATCTGCCACCCATGACCCTGGCCAGATGGTGTGCTGCCTTGAGACCCCTGGCCTCATCAGCTAATTCCACACTCAGGCAGAACCACATTACAAAGGGAGGCTAATGCCTGCAGCATCCATAGAGACAGGTAAGCCCCCAAAGATTGTGGCATGCAATTAAAGGGAAAGAACTCTATTTAGTATTTTTATGAGAGGCCAAGGCCCGCTACAGATAGAGGTCACTAGCCCTGCCATTAATCTAGTCTTGCTCTGTCTTCCAAATAGAAAATACTTTACATACAAAGAGATATGAGAAGGGTATGGAGTATGTCAAGTCCACTCATGTGAGGGGCGCTTTCTTCCACATTCCCTCTCCCCAGGCAGAAAGGAAAGGAATGTTTGTCTCCAGCAGTGTGCTCTTCCCTCTTGAAGCAATTCAGCAACAACATCTAAGTCTTCCTTGTGAGGAAGGAATGAACTTCTGTGGCTGTCATGAACATTGGCAGTGGTGACTATTGATTGGGTCTGAGGAATTTCACACATACTATCTGAGGTGAGATAAGGCAGGGGTGTCATGTCAGTTTTCAGGGAGCATCACAGCCTCTTTGACGGAGTGTCTCAGACAAAATCTTTCCCACAGTCCTCAGTACTTGCCGCACTGCTGCTTCAGGATCACAAAGGCTGGGCTGAACAGCAGGAGACTGATTGAGTGCTGATTTAGGGTGTGGGTTCTGATGTCAGACATCATCTTAGGTTCAAATTAAGATTTTTCCAGCCGTATAATACTGCAGTGATCCCCTATATGCTTTAGTTTCCTCAATGCAAAATGAAGATTAAATTGGGAAATCAATATAAAACAGCTCTGGCACCAGTTGGGTACTCAATAATATTGTGACCTATGCAGGTATGCCAGGTTCCAATAGCAGTTCTGAGTATCTTATAATTCAGTTCTGGCACCACTAAGACTTAGCGTAGAGCCCACAGAGTAAGGGCAAAGACATGGAATTCTGACCCTACCGAAAGTTAGCACCAGATCCCACAAGTCAGTAGGTCAGGATCTGGGTAAGGACCACCCGACTGACTGGTGCCTGAGGATTTCAGCCCTTCTGTTCCAGTTGCCTCTAAGTTTGGGGTTTCACAGCCAACACTTAGGTTCTTTCGCTCACTAGAATTTACAGAATTCAGTGAAACCATCCTTGCAGCTAGATTTATTATACTAAATAAAAATTACAGGAGAAATAAACCTCCAACTAGATCCCCAACAGACCATGTTGTCACTAAGCTGAAGGTAAAGTAGTTTATCTTCAGCATACATGGAAAGTCAGAGAGTGTGAATTTCCCAAACAGGCTAGTTTCAACTGACACGATCACAAAGCTCTCTTTGCGTTAGTCCTCACTCACAAAAGGTAACCTAGCCAGGCATAGTGTGTGTGGCTATAATCCCAGGACATGAGAAGCTGAGGCAGGAGAATTGTGAGTGTGATGCCAGCTTGGGTTACATAGTGAGACTTCATCTTAAAACACATTCATACTGGGTCTTAACATTAACCAATCTTCTACCTTACTTTCCTTTCTCCTTCCCTTTCTCCCTTTCTCCTCTCTCTTTCTCTCCCTCCCCCCTCCCCCCCCCCCCTCTTTCAATCTCTCCTTTGTTTCTTGTGAGGCAGGATCTCACTCTGTAGCCAGGCTATTTTGAAATCATTATGTAGACCAGGCTGGCCTTGGGCTCATGGCGATCTGCCTGCCTCAGCCTCTCCAGTGCTGGGATTGTAAGCATGCACCACCACATCCGGCCTTCAACCTGCTGTTTTGCTATTACACTGCCTCACTATCCTTGCTTCTCAAAGAAAGTAACTGACATGACCAACTACTTTTTCTTCTTCTTCAGTTTCTTCTTTCTTCATCCTTCTCTGTGGACAAAACAAGTCTATTCAGCTTAGCCCACTGGAACACTTGCTCTGTCTTATAAAGTGAAGTGTTGCCATATTCTAGAGTTGAAAAAATTTCTAGAATTAAGATCTTCAAATTGTACTTTGATCCTTTGACAATTATAGAAGCCTCCACCCTTAAAAAACCAAGTGGAAGGGACTCAGTGCTGCCCTCCCTGAGGTGGAGGGGACACCACGCTCCCAGCCTACCATCTCTTTACCAACTAGTGAGCTCCCTGAACTTGGCATCCAGAGTTTTCATTGAGGCTTCCACTACATAGATATGATGGACTGAATCTCTAGGCTGATGGTTGGATTCAGTGTCTGGCACTCTGTCCTCCTCAGAGGTGAAAATGTTGGAAATTCCAATTTTTTGATCATCAGCTTTGTGCCTCTGGCCTGGCCAGTCTGTCTCTTGAAACTATTTAAGGTCCCATCCCAAGTCACCTCATTAATATAATATAAACTCAGATGTAATCAAAAGAGACTGAGGGAGATAAAAGTCACGTGAGCCACTTAGGAAATCCTATGGTGTTTCCAACGGTGCCAGGAACCAGGAGCTGTTGTAGTGTACTCAACACTTACCCAGCATTCATCTAGTCAGGATGCGCACTAAGCACTAGAGATATAAGAAGAGGAATTTCTCTTGTTGAGGCTTCTTTTGTGATGTGTGATCACATGTACGTGTAAGCGGGCACACGTGCACCTGTGTATGTATTTGAAAACCAGAGATCCACATTGGGTGTCCTCTTCAGTTGGTTTCCACCTTATTTTTGGATACAAGGTCACATTGATTGGCTAGACTAGCCAGCTAGCAATCCCCAGGGAGCCTTCAGTCTCTGCCTCACCAGCATGGAGGTTCCAGGCAGCAGCCCCACACTTGGATTTATGTCGGTCCTGGGGATCCAAACTCAGGTTGTCATGTTTATGTGACAAGAACTTCACCCCTGGATTCATCACACCTTCTGCATCACCTACAGGGTGATGTTTCCAGCTGCTATTTTTCAACAAATGTAGCTTCTGTTCCCCTCCCCAGGAGCACTGTGCCACGCTGTGCCATATATGCCATAGTTTTGAGATGAACATTCATGAAAAAAAATCTAATTCTTATCTGCCAGGCGTGATGGCACACGCCTTTAGTACCAGTATTCAGGAGGCAGAGGTAGGAGGATCACCATGAGTTTGAGGCCAGCCTGAGACTACATAGTGAATTCCAGGTCAGCCTGAGCTAGAGTGAAATTGTACCTTGAAAAAGAAAAAAAGAAAAGAAAATAAAGAAAGAAAAAGAAAATTTTGGTTAAAAGAATTGGATTTTTGTTTCGTTTTGTTTTGTTTCTTTGAGGTAGGGTCTCACTCTAGCTCAGGCTGACCTGGAATTCACTATGTAGTCTCAGGCTGGCCTCAAACTCATGGTGATCCTCCTACTTCTGCCTCCCAAGTGCTGGGATTAAAGGCATGCACCACACCCCCGGCTTTTATTTTTTTTAATTTATTTGCAAGCAGAGGAAGAGACACAGACAGAGAATGGGCATGACAGGGCTGTAGTCACTGCAAAGGAACTACAGACGCATTCACCACCTTGTGCATCTGGCTTATATGGATACTGGGGATCCAAACCCGAGTGTCCATAGGCACTGCAGAGAAGTCCTCTAACCACAAAGCAGTTTCTCCAGCCCCAAATTTTCTTTCCTAGCTATGACCTCATCTCTTCTGTAAAGTCAGTGGATTCATGGATTCATATTCCTAGTTCCCTGTGGGGATGAAGGAGGGAAGTGGTATAGGCAAGTATATTCAGCTTGCTGGTTATTGTGCTGTGGATTCCAATCCCTGTGGACCATTAGAGGCGTGTTTTCCATTGTGGGCTGACACAGACCCTTGTGCCAGGAGACTAAAAGAGCATTGTAAAATTAGCCCAAGAAAAAATAACGAGGAAAGAAATGCTGTTGGAGGAGGTGCTTTGCTTTTATTATTTTTAAAGCACATGATATTATATATCAGTGGTAGAGCATTCACCTAGCATATACAAGGCTCTGGGTTTGCTTTGCAACATCATACACATAAGAAAATAATGAAATAAAAAATTAGAGAGAGAAACAGAGATAGGGAGATGTGTTGCAAGTAAAAGACACATGCTAATGTTTTGCTTATTTGCCTCCTTAAGGTGTTCCCTTCCATTTGCATGCATAATTGAATGTCAACATCACCATGAATGGGAACATTGCTGAGAAAATAGTTGTGGTGGTTTGATTCAGGTGTCCCCTATAAACTTAGGTGTTCTGAATGCTAGGTTCCCAGCTGATGGAGATTTGGGAATTAATATGCAATGGAGGCAGTGCATTGTTGGGAGCGGGCTTATGGATGTTATAGCCAGTTTTCCCTTGCCAGTGTGTGGCACACTCTCCTGTTCCTGTTGTCCACTTTATGTGGGTCAGGGGGGGATGTCCACCCTCTGCTCATGCCATCGTTTTCCCCTGCCATCATGGAACTTCTTGATCCTATAAGCCAAAATAAACCTCTTCTTCCCACAGATTGCTCTTGGCTGGGTGATTTCTAGCAGCAATGTGAACCTGACTGCAACAATAGTCTACCAACATGGTAAAGCTATACTAAACGTGAGTGAACTTCAAAGGCCCCTCACCCCCTCAGAAACTTCTCCCGCTTTCAGAGACCATGTGTCCTGGTTTAAGAGATGGCTTGCCTGGCTTAAGTAGCTGATGGGCCTTCTGTGGAAAGAGCTGCACTCTGACCCTGCATATTGGGTGTGCTTCCTTATAAATCTTCCCAACTCGTAGGAGAGCCAACAATATTTCTTTTCTTCTTCTTCTTCTTTTATTTTTGCTTTGCTGTGTGTGTAGGATGTGTGTGTGTGCGCATGTCCATGTGTAAGAGAGCAGGCACACGTGTGTGGAGGTGAGAGGAGAACTTCCCCTGTCAGCTTCACTTGCATCTTCTTTGATGCAAGGTCTTCTGTGCAGGCATGCGGAGGTTAGAGGACAACTTCTCATGTCGGTTCTCTCCTTGAACACTCTTGGAAGCAGGTCTTCTGCACATGTGTGTGGACATTAGTGGACAACTTCTCGTGTTGGTCCTCACCTTGACCTTCTTTGAGGTAAGGTCTTCTGTGCACGTGTGTGGAGGTTAAAGGACAACTTCTCGTGTCAGTCCTCATCTTGAATTTCTTTGTTGTAGGGTTTTCTGTACATGTGAATTGAGACTAGAGGCTAACTTCCCGCGTCCGCGCTCATCTTGCACCCTCTTTGAGGTAGGTCTCCTGCTGTCTGTCTACCACCGTGGTTCACCAGGTAGTTGGCTGGCCCATGGACTTCTGAGGGGAGTATCTGCTCTTTCCCTCCTACCTGACCAGAGGATAACTGGGGTTACAACCATTGCTCCACAGTGTCCTCCTATGACATTGGCTTTGGGATCCACACAACACATGCTTGTGCGGAAAGGGCTTTATCCACTGAGCCATCCCACCAACCCCTATGATGACTTTTCTTAAAGCTCACATTTTTGCTTTTGTCTTCCCTTTCATTTCTCTTATTTCACCCTTTAGAAATATTCTAAGGACATGAACTTTTCTTTTCCCAAATATATAGTAGCCCAAACATCTTAACTCCTTGACAATCTCCAGTTGTGACTTTCTTCTTCCTTGTCAGAAAGGTGTTAGCATCAGAGTTAGCTCAAGAGAAGAGAGTCTATTTTATACACTTTCCAAAATATGACAAGGCTGTATGTACAGTGACAGCAATATATTTATGGTTAATGATTGACTTAAAAGCTTTGTCATATAGATAAAAAATCAATTGTCTTATAGAAAATTAATTTTCCTATCCATGATAAAAGTATGTAATGGCTTCAGTGTGGTGGGGCCACACCCAGGAAGCCTTTCTTTCTGTTTTATGGACAGCAATCTGTAGCAGAGCTTGGCCAGCCTATGACACAATCTCACAAGGGTGGCCACTGATACTGTAACTGTCACCCCAGGGACAGGGAGAATCAGTGAACCTCTCCAGGGAGTCACTGAGCTTCTAGGATGCTGTTCGCATTTCCATGCCCCTGACTTGAATGATAGCAGGCAACTGATTTTCTTATCTACCACTGGAAATGACGATATTTTCATGGGCTTTCCTTAGGAAATGAGGAAAATGCCTTCTTTTAGACCTTCTCCTGTAATGTGAATTATGTGCATCCTAATGCCCTGCAAAGTGATGGAAATGAGTCTTGAACAACTGCCTACACAGGTGGGTTACTTAGCAGATTCTGACTACAATCAAATTGCTTTCTTCTTTCCCTTTTGTAGTTTCCATTTTTCAATCTAGACTTACAAATGTAGTCATTGGAGAAAAAAAATAGCCTAAGCCTTTGGGCATAATGTAGGTTTTTTTTTAATACGTTAAAAAAAAAAATGAAAACTCCATTGGCCCCACTTCCTTTTGTCTGAATAAAAGCTTAAGCTCAGTATAAAAGGGTTGCATGTGCTGAAATGTTGCCCAAGGATATGTGTTATTATTCCTCCCCCCCTTGACCAGCAGGGCCTCGTTCTTTTTCCCTTTCAGCCTTTTGTTTGAACAGATGGGGTAAGGGAAGCTGGGGGAAGAAAGCCATTCTGTCCTCATTAACTCTCCCCATACACAAACACAACCTGGGCTTCAGGGACCCAGAAAAGGGACAGCTTCCACTCCACTGCCATTGAGACCTGATGTACCAGATACAAGGAAAGCCAAGCCGAGGACCCATATCACCATATCAATGAGGCAAACTGTGAACCAGCCAAACTGCATTTATGGGTAGCTTTAGAAATACATTAAAAAATATGTGCCCATGTCACAGAGAAGTAAGCAGTACAAGAATAAAGACATATGCTGCATGTACTGTATTTAAATACATTACTTTCAGACACTCCTGATGATATCTTATGGATATAAATAACATCTGTGAATAAAGGCACAAGTATTCTGCAAAGTGTAAGTCTTTTCACCTCCACCATATTTTTTTCCCATGTGATAGAGTTAAAAACATCAAGAATATGGAGCTCTTGTTATTGCAAGCTTTTTTGTTGGCTTGTGATATAAAAACTATGGCACAATTTTTCAGTGTAGATGACCTTCCAAAGGGAGACCAATGACAACTGTTACTTTTTTTTTTAAAGTGTGGCTGTTTGTCTGTGTATTTGTGGTGTGTGTGTAGCATGTGTGGTGTGGTGTGTGTGATGTGGTATATAATTTGCAATGTGTGTAGTATGTGTGATGTGCTGTGTACATACTGCTGTGGTATAGTCTATGTGGGTAGTATGTGTGGTGTGGTGTGTGATGTGTGGTGTTATGTGTGTATAGTATGTGTGGCATGGACTGTAGCATTTGTGGGGTGGTCTGTGTATATGTAGCATGTGCAATGTAGTGTGTGTGAGTGTGTGTGGAGTATGTGTGGGGTGGTGTGTGGTGTATGTGTATAGTGTGTGTAGTGTGATCTCTGTGTGTAGTGTGTGGTTTGTATGTTGTGTGGTGACGTGTGTGTATAGTGTGTGGTGTGCATATGTGGTACACGTGTGTGGGTGCACTTATACACAGAGGAGAGCCGAGGCCAGAGGAGGGGATAGGTGCCCTACCTCACCTGCCTCTCCTGCTCAGCCACCTATTTCCTTAGGATGGAGTTTCACTCAGAACATGGAACTGCAGGTGTTTTTTTCTTAAATTCTTTGCAAGCTCTGGCACTTCTCCCATCTCTGTGCCCCCCCCCCCATGCAGGAGGGGCTTTATAGGCATTGTGTGGCCATGCCCAGCTGTGTACTTGGGTACTGAGGACTTGAACTTGGGCCAGCTCAGGCCCTCTCAGACCCTCACACTTGTAGCAAGTGCTCTTCACTGCTGAGCCATCTCCAGGCTCCAAACTTTACTCTTTCTGAGTGATTGTTAACCCATGAACTCAAGATTCCAAAGGACCTACTAGAAATAAACCTTTTAATTAGCTACCCAGGCAACCACAAATGATGTCAATATTCAATACAAGCCATTAAGTTTTAACCCATATTGCCTCCAATGGACAGAGACAGACATTGGCTTGGACTTTCTCAGAAAGCCTGGGCTAGCTCGCATTTTCACCTCCACATTCGGTTCAGATCAGCAGCTGAGGACGGAGGCTGATGACTGCTGTCTACACAAACGGTGCCAAGCAAAAGGCCAGTGAAAAAGGCAGCCTGTCTCGAGAGGGCGCGTCTAGCAGGGTGCAGCAGGGTCAGAGCTGGCTTTGGTCCTATGTAACATTTTTATCACCTCTCTGAAGGGGGAGGGGAAGCCACACAGAAATGAATCTGTAGATGGCAACTCATTATGGGGGGTTTGCAGACCCCAGGAAGAGCAGGAATGAAATTCCAAAGCTCATGAGCTTGGAAAGGTTGTCAAAAAAACAAAGAAGACACGGGCTAGAAGGCCCTGGGATGGCAAATGCAAGACGGTCCCTTAAAGATGGAGGAAAGGTGTCGCTGCAGGAATCTTGAAAGTGTTCTGGTAGAGGCTGTTGACACAGGCAGGTTTTCTGTTTCGCGTGTTGGGAAGCATGCATGTGCCTCATGTTAGGTGTATGGACAGCAAGGTGACGGTCTTGGGTTTTCTACCTAATGCTTGAGATTGTTCCTAGGCTGCCAACTTTAGCTCCAAACAGTCAAAGGGCATTTAAGTTCAGTCTCTGAGCTTATGATTGCACATGTTCCTGTGGAGGGTGCTGGTGATACTAAGCGATACTGGGGCCAGTGGCCACCTCCAGGAGGACTCCAGGTCCTTGTGTTCAGGAACAAAAATTGGACAGAGACATGGATACTGGTAGAAGCAGAGATAGCCTATTTAGACATATATACACAAAGGAGGGGAAGCAGGCTAAAGCAGAGAAAAAGTGTAGTAGCGCAGAAAGCAAAACAATGTTATACAAAGGAAGGAGCTTCTAGGCCACATTAAAAGGGCTTTTGGGATCATTTGCACAGTGCAAGCCTTTGCTTGCAAGCCCTACATATTATATAGAGCTCTACATACAACTTTAGGCATTGCATGTCTCATAAATGCATCTTACCTTTTAAGTCTCCCCTCCAGGAATGTAGTATGTTCTTTAGTATTATAATAAGCCAAAGTCACCTTCAGGCACACTGGAGATCCTCTGCCTCTGTGCCAGTGGCTTCGGCCAGTTCTAGTTGGCCTTGGCCCTGGCCTTGGTGGCAAGGACTTGCAGCCTTTCTCTCTGCCCACAAGTTTTTCTGATATGCTAATTTTGTGACCTTTGTGTAAGACCTTCTGAGTCTCTGTTCTCCTGCCTCTGTTGATGCCCAGGGAAGACCACGGAGGGCCTCAGAAGGCCATGTGTGGACGTGCTCAGGCAGCCTGGCTCCTGCCATGTACAGCACACATGGAATCTTTCTTCAGAGCGGGGGGGGGAGGGGTTCTCGATGACTTCGCTGTCTGCCATCTTCCTGGATTCAGAACAGCATGAGCGGGAGGGAGGGGTTATCATAATGTGCAACCGCAAAACAGGGACATGAAAACCCAGTGGTATGAGAGAATGACGTACACAATCCTGTCCATGGTGGCCTCCTGGCTTCCCTAGGACTCAGTTTCCTAGTGGCCCATCTCTGACTCATTTGTAGTGCTGATCTAGAAAGTTCTGAGTTATTTCCTCTGTTTTCCTTACTTGATCACAATAGTACTGGTCAACTTCAAATTGAACCACTTGCCCTAGGTCCTCATTTCAGGCATTTTCTTCAAACACCAATGGATCTGCACATGGTCAATGTTCAGCAGGCGTCAGCACAGCTTTGTACTTGACCACAATTCACAATCTAGCCCCAATGTCATTTTATAGAAGGAGCCTTACAATCCCGTGATTCCACCTTCAAACAGATGCTGATGTTTTTGCCTGCAAGTGTGTGTGGCGTGCATGCCTGCATGTGTGTGTGCATATGTGTGCGTGGGTGCACATGGAAGTCAGAGATGATGGTCCTCCACCACTCTCCACCACATTCATTAAGACAGGGTCTCTCATTTGAACCTACAGCTTGAGTATTTAGCAGCTCGCCCAGGGGATCCCCTAGCTCTGCCTCCCTAATGCTGGGTTGACAGGTGGACTACATGCCTACTTGGCACTTTCATGGTACTGAGGGTCTGAACACAGGTCCTCATGCTTGTCCAGCCAGCGCTTTACCAAGGAAGCCACCTCATCAGCCTAGGTGCTATTCGTAACTACCGCCTCTCCATGGACTCTCTTGTCACATGATGTCTGAAATATCAGCTTTTACATAACTCTCCAGACATGTTCCCACCCCTGCCTTTCCCTAAGGCCTTCAGAGCATAGCCTCCTGGCCCTTCCAATCACTCCTCACTCTCCAGGCCACCAACAGGGTTACATATGCCATTCTTTCTGCCTCGTACACCTTGGGTTTTCATGCCTGTGTTACTCAGTTACATAGAATAATCAAACATTTCACTCTCTTCAAGACCCACCAAGACGGCAGAAGGGCTTCTGTGAAGTCTTCCAGAACCACTCCCCACCACACCTTCTCTTAGAAAAACTGTCTCTTCTCTGAGTCCCCATCGTTACAGTTCCTGCCTGGCTGTTTCTATGCACACTGCACATCTGTCTCTGCATCTATTGTGAGAACTCCCAGGGTGAGAGTCTTACCAGAGATTTCAAGATTAAAGCCTGGGCTCCGGCAGTCCCATTAGGCTAGGCTTGGCCACCAGTAACCTTATGCCATTTAAAGAGACACACTGAGGGCAGAGAGAAGAGACTTATTCACTGTGGTCACACTGGGAAAAGGTTACAAACAAAGGGGCCCAGGGACTTCAAGTCATTCTTTCAGAGGTACTACCAAGAGATCTAAGATTGGAAGAGAGGACAAAGGAATGCATAATTAAACAGACCTGGAAGCTGAGCATGGTGGTGCGTGCCTTTAATCCCAGCACTCGGGAGGTAGAGGTAGGAGAAATGCTACAAGTTCGAGGCCACCCTGAAACTACAGAGTAAATTCCAGGTCAACCTGAGCTAGAGCGAGACCCTACCTTGAAAAACCAATCAATCAATAAATAAACAAACAGACCTGGAAAAGTCCTGTTATCATACCCATCATTGTCTCATTTCTGCTCCTACAAGGTAGTCCACCGTACAAGATGGCTCAGTAAGTATTCACAATGTTGATGCATTAACCACTGAGCATTCAGCCTCATGGCCATGGATAATTGTCTTCATGGTGTGTGTGGCGGGGGGTGGTCCTAAGATGTTCTGCTCTTCTTTGAATTCAAGGGCACTCTACAGGAAAGGTGAGGGAACTACCTTATCTCTGTGCCTTCAGCCAAAGTACAGAAACAGAATGAAAGTCGAAGTGCCCGACTCACCGTGTCTTAGTTACCTCGTGGGCCCAGGTGAGGCGTCTATGCTCTCCTTTGTGTCTGTGTGGGTTCTGTGCACTGTGCATAATTGTATATTGTGTGTAGACGCATGTGGAGGCCAGAGATTGATGTCAGGTATCTCCCTCTAGTGCCCTCACTTTATTTATTAAGACAAGGCCTCTACTGAGCCCAGAAAACCGATTTGGCTCATCTAGCTAGCCATCTTGCCCTGGGGACCACCTGTCTCTCCTCCCAAGCACTGGGATTACAGGTTACAGACACACACCATCCCAGGCAGCATGGACACTGCTATGGGATCTAAAGTGCTGCTCCCACTGAGACACCTCCCAGCGCCAAGTCAATACCTTTCGGCAATTGCAGCTTCTAAATGCTTGTTTTAAGACCTGTGGCTTACTCAACCTCCATTTAAAGTTTCTGTATGTGTTTGCCATTGACCTTTCTCGAGATTATGGGAGGAAAATCCAAGGATCTCCTATGGAAGAGGCAGATCTGAGGTCTGGGGACAAGGTCTGGTCTCTCCTCGAGGCCCCCTGCTGGGGACAGGAAGGGGGCGCAGGTGGTGGCTTTGTGGCTCAGCAGCCTTGAGAGCTGAGTCTGGTGAGCCACAGGGAGGTGCGGGAAGCCAGACTTTTCCAAGAGCTGCTCACAGTCGCCGCCTTGGCGTCCCGCACAGCAGCCCACATCTGTCCTGGGACAGACACACAAACTGTGTAATCAGGCTCAGCTGGTCATCAGAGAGCTGCCAAACAGATGAGAGTAAATTATCTCCTTGTCCCAGACAAAGTGGCCTTGTAGATGAGGGTTAAAACCAGAGATGGCAGAGAAAACAAAGGAGGAGAGTGGCAGCTGCTACCAAACACCTGGTCAGTGGACCGCGCCCAACTTCCGTGTCCGCTCGCAGTCCCTGGAAAGCCTGGCTGGCTTAACAAGGAACAGGGGGCTCCCGAGCAATGGCACTTGGTGCCAAAGTCATTGTTAGAAGAGGGAAACAACATAGACCCACGATGGCAATAAAAAGGGACAGAACCAATTTGCTGCCAACAGTACAGACACTTGCCAATAGCCAGCTGAGCAAACTTGGGTGAACATGTGCCTCAGTCTCTCCTTTAATTCATTGAGGGAGATGTGTCCTTCATATCCAAGATGCAGATAGTGAGCTGGAGAGATGGCTTAGTGGTTAAAGCACTTGCCTGTGAAGCCTCAGGACTCAGGTTAGATTCCCCAGGACCCATATAAGTCAGATGCATATGGTGGCACATGTGTCTGGAGTTCCTTTGCAGTAGTTAGTTAGAGGCCCTGGCATGCCCATTGTCTCTCTCTCTTTCTTTCTTTCTTTCTTTCTTTCTTTCTTTCTTTCTTTCTTTCTTTCTTTCCTTCTCGTTCTCTTTCTCTCTCTCATAAATAAGTAAATAGATTATTTTTTAAAAAGATGAAGATAGTAATATATAATTTTTGAGAAAATATTCCATTTATATTCCTGCATTTGTGACCTTAGGTCCCCAGAAGGGACTTTGCAATTATGATTAGAACCTTTGGAGTTTATAAGCTGTGGGGTAAAGAATGCTGGAGAGAAGAAATAAAATCCAGGACCTCAGATGATTACAAAGAGGGGCAGCTCTGAGGCTGGGAGAGGGACACAAGCCTGGTCTACTCAGGTGTCTCTTAAGAGCTCTGTGTGCAGGCACTATGCTGGGCTCTGAGCGCACAGTGTGAGTGAAAGCAACTTGAAACATGCTCATGGCCCAGTGAAGCTTCCCGCCCTTGGGGCACACCAACAGAAAACAAATGTTAATGCAAGATTATGGGAGTGGCTGGCAGTGGACTTGATTCATCCAGGGAAGGTCAGGGAAGAGAAATGAGCTCAATACCTCTGCAAAGAAGGGAGGGTGGGCATCAGAGATGCTGGAGGCACGTGGGGACCCGTGGGCTTCTTGGGTATATTACTTATCGCCTCTTCTTTGTGTGTGTGTGTGTGTGTGTGTGTGTGTGTGTGGTGTATGCACACGCATTTGTCCATACAGGGCCTCTCGCTCTTGCCCGTGGTGGAGCGTACTTGCCTGCGGTCCCTCTTCCACCTGCTCTTGTTTGAGCTGCAGGCTCTCGCTGATCCTGGAGCTTGCTGTGTTTTTAAAAACGCTCCAGCAGATTCTTGGGCCTTTAGACTTACAAGTGTGTGTGGCCACACCCAGATGCTTAATGAAGGTTCTGGAGATTCAAACTCTGGTGGTGTCAGGCCCCCTCAGACTCTCATGCTTGCACACAAAGCACCCTTAACCCTTGAACCATCTCTCCAGGGCCCCATCTTCTTAAACTGGTTTGCAGTAACTGAATGGGGGGCATCACAAAAATTTAGCAATAGTGAAATGTTTATAAATGCACAAAAATTTAGCAATAGTGAAATGTTTATAAATGTTTATAAAGAATTAATTCAAAAATCAAACATCCAGTGAGTCTGGTGATGCAGGCAGCACTCATGTGACCCAGTGTGACTTCACTGCAGCCTTGGGTGTGAACACACGAAGTGGGCACGTGCACTGAGCATGCTGTCACGCTATGTGGCCGCGCACACACCACCCAAAGAACCAGGCTCACATTCGAGACGAATGTACTGAGGAGTTGCAGTGGTTTTTCCTCCTGTATATACAGTTTTCTCCTCTTTGAGCATAAATGACATGGCCACTTGTTTTCATCACTGCAGGAAACAAATACTTTTTCCATTTTTCCATCATTCCACAGCATGTAATCATCAGGCAAACATGTCTCTATTGTGTTATGTTAGAATGTTTGATTTTCAAAATTACTGTTTGAGTTGCTGACTTGAGTTTTATAAAAAATCAGTAAGTAAAGTTTGGCTTGGAATGTGGACAGAATTTCCAACAATTTCTAAAGTGGTTCTCAACATACTTCTACCAGTTTGTATTACATATTTATGCAAAATGCACTGACAATAATAAAATCAAAATGCCAATTAATTCTGAAAGATGTTGAAGGGGCTGGAGAGATAGCTCAGCCATTAAAGGTGCTTCCTTGCAAAGTCCGATGGTCCAGGGTTCAGTTCCCCATTACCTACGTAAAACCAGCTTCACAAAGTGGTACCTGCATCTGGAGTTCATTTGCAGTGGCAATGGACTTGGAGCCTCACCCCACATTCTCTCCCTCATGTAAGTAAATGAATATTTTTTCAATAATCTGAAGCCGAGTGTGGTGGCACATGCCTTTAATCCCATCATTGAGGAGGCAGAGGTAGGAGTATCGCTGTGAGTTCAAAGCCACCCTGACACTACATAGTGAATTCCAGGTCAGCCTGGGCTAAAGCAAGCCCCTACCTCATAAAACCAAAATAAATAAATTGAAAGATGTTAAAGATGCTTTACATCATGAAGTATCAGCCAAGATTTTTTTTTTTTTTTTTTTGAGGTAGGGGCTCCTATAGCCCATGCTGGGCTTAAATGACTTATGTAGCTGAAAATAACCTTGAACTTCTTAAACTCTTGCCTCCACTTCCCAAATGCCAGAATTACAGGCTTGTGCCACTACGCCTGGCCCAGTTTATGTGGTACTAGGGCTTTGTAGATGCTAGGCAGGTTAAGCTACATTCCCAGTTCCCGAGGTTAAATTCTTTATGTAAAACTAAATAAGCACATCTAACTTATCTATATACAAATGTACTTCTTTTTTTTCCGAGGTAGGGTCTCACTCTAGCCCAGGCTGACCTGGAATTCACTATTTAGTCTCAGGGTGGCCTTGAACTCACAGCGATCCTCCTACCTCTGCCTCCCGAGTGCTGGGATTAAAGGCGTGCACCATCACACCCAGCTCAAATGTACTTTTATATTTAGTAAGTGGTAGAGGTGTATGTGCACAAGCCAGTAGTTTTAGAATGAATGTCGTTATGAGCTATTTTATGAGCTATTTATTATGAGTAAATGTTCTATTTGTGTACCTGTTTTATATATCTGTGTACCTGGGCTCATTTAAACATTTCTCAAGCAAAACAGATCACAAGTGGAAAAAGTCTTAAGAAGTCACACCTATACTGTCACCCACCACACTGCTTATGCCATGGCGAGGCTGCTTGCCATTCTACTGGTAGGCATGAAGACAGAGATTTTTCCTTCTGAGTAGGGTAGTAAACTTCCCCTTCAGCAGAGGCCTTTACCACGCTGTCTGGCCGGTACAAGTCCCACTCACATCACACTGTCTGTATCAGTCAGCAACGGCCATCATAACGCTGAGAAAAGCGTTAGCCCAGCACCTGGTGTTCACCTGGCCTGCCTGGCCATACTCTTTGGTCTGCTGACATTTTTCAGTTCCTAGCTTCCAACTGGCTTAGTTCTGTTCCACTTGTGCGAAGACCCAGGCTGGAGGGAAGCACTACTCAAGGCATGTTCTTGTGGCAGAGTGCTCATTTCAAATGCCAAGCCACACATCGTGCCCACTAACATTCTGTTGGACAAATAGAGTCATGTGACCAAACTCAACTTATGGGGCAGGGATAAATATTCCACCCACTGTAGAAATAAAGGGGCACTAAATGAATATCTGCTGAACAATACAAATTATCCAACTATTATTTTTTTAATTTTTAAAATTTTTTATTTATTTATTTGAGAGTGACAGACACAGAGAGAAAGAGGCAGATAGCAAGAGACAGAGAGAGAATGGGCACGCCAGGGCCTCCAGCCATTGCAAATGAACTCCAGATGTGTGCGCCCCCTTGTGCATCTGGCTAACGTGGGTCCTGGTGAATTGAACCTTGAACTGGGGTCCTGAGGCTTCACAGGCAAGTGCTTAACCACTAAGCCATCTCTCCAGCCCCTATCCCAGTATTCTTAAGATCATCATGTGGTTACCTTAGAACCAAAAACAGTGTTTTGGAAGCCAGGAGTGGTGGCGCATGGCTTTAATCCCAGCACTTGGGAAGCAAAGGTAGGAGAATAGCCATGAGTTCGAGGCTACCCTGAGACTACATAGTGAAGCCCAGGTCAGCCTGAGCTGAGTGAGACCCTGCCTTGAAAAACCAGAAGAAAAAAAAAGAAAAGAAAAAGAAAGAAAACAGTATTTTGGAAGCTCACCATTTGTGCTGTATCATTTCCTTCTTGTTTTTCCTCAGTATTTAGTTAAATTCTTTCTGAAAATGTCAGGTTGTCTCAGCTGTGCTACAAAGAACCCAGGGAAACAATTTTGTCCACCACTGAGCCTGAGTGTTAAGTGGAAACTGACGTGCCCTGGAGTGAGAATCCCAAGCGGGCAGTGAAACCCCGGGGAACGGTTCGCTTTCTAAGCACCGTCCTCTTCCAGGCCTGTCTGGCCGGCTCTCCTCTCCTCGTGGTAGCCCCTGGAGGTGATTCTACGGTGTGAGCTCGTAAGAAAACAGTCTCCTTGTGTGGTGCTGGGCCAGATGACAGCATAAAGAAATACAGTGCGGACTCGGCCAGACTAACTGTGGGTGCCTCGCTCTGAGCAGCTTTGCCGATGTCACTGGGGCAGGGAGTGTGGGATTTTGCTGTCCACCTTAGCATGCCTGCCGAAGCCAACCAGCGCTAGGAACTCAGCAAACAGAAAGAAGTCACTGGCCCAAATGCCCCCCAAGTTCTTGTGCAAGGATCACAATCACCTCATGAGCAACAGCGTCCTGCAGGAAGAAAGGCTAAAGTAACCTAACTGCAAAAGGCAGGGAGCCCTTTTTGCTTACCCTTTACTCACAAATACCAGTTTTTAGATATGGGAATGTATGCTCAATTCCTGAACATAGCTAGTATTTACTTACTAATTGTAAGTTTGTATAACTGGATTTTGAATATCAGCTGTGTTTAATACCTTTAATATTCTTATAATATTAATGTCAATATTTAATAACTTTAATATTTAGCAGCTGTAGCTTTTCTTTCCTTGAATTGGACTTACCTAGGATCATGTAACATGTCGTCTTTGTGTCTGGATCTTTTCACTAAGCATAAAGTTTTTCCAGTTCACTTGCTGTTCTTGAGTTATCAGTGGTGTGTCCATTTTGCTGATGAAGAGTAATCTATTGTATGAATTCCACTAAGAACTGTGTTCATAATTTGGTTTGTTTCTAGTTTTTGACTTGAGTATGAAGCTCTCATGAACATTGTATACAGATCTTTCTATGGATAAAAATCTTGGTTAAATATTTAGGGAGTTGCTAAGTTGTCTAAGTATATGCTTAATTTTTAAAAGAAACCAACAAAATCTTTTTCAAAGTTTGCATACCCATGGCCTTTCTGCCCAAAATATATGAGAGGCCTTATTACACATGCCCTCTGACGCTCTGGCCAGTCATAGCCTGGCCTTAAAGCTGACTTTAAAAAAATATTTATTCATGTGTGTGCATGCGTGTGTATAATGGTGTGCCAGGGCCTCTTGATACTTTCTTTTTTGAGTCTGACTTTTGTGGGTGGCTGAGGAATTTCAAACAAACACCTTAATGGCTAAGCCATTTTCCCAACTCCTCATCAGATATATTTCTTTGCAAATAAGTTTAGGCAGCCTATACCTTTAACTTTATTTATTTATTTGTTCATTTATTTCTAGACAAAGTCTGACTGAGCTCAGGCTGACCTTGAACCATGTAGCTGAAGATGATTTGATGAATTCTCCTGCCTCCCCCTTCTGTATGGTGGAGTTAAAAGTACATGCCACCACACCCTGTTTATCTCATGTTGGGAATTGAACCCAGGGCTTCATGCAAACTAGGCAAGCACTCTACCACTGAAGCTACATCCTCAGTGGTTAGAAGGTTTCTAACAACAAATTTAAATTCAGTAATAGACATAAGACTATTTGGGTTACCTATTTCTTTTTATCATCTGTCTGTCTGTCTGTCTGTCTGTCTGTCTGTCTATCTATCTATCTATCTATCTATCTATCTATCTATCTATCTACCTACCTACCTACCTATCTATCTATCTATCTATCTGAACCTAGGTTTTTGGAGGCAGGGTCTTATTGTAGCCAAGGCTGTCCTGGAACTCACTTTGCAGGCCAGGTTGCCTTGAACACACGGAGGTCCTCTTACCTCAGCCTTCCAAGTGCTGGGTTATAGGAGTGAGGCACCACACCTGGCTCCTATTTCTTTTTTTATTTACCTTTGGTACTTTGTGTCTACTAAGGTGTTTTGTAAGATCTACAATTATGGTCTTGATTTAATTCCTGATAAATTATGACTTTTGTGGAAGATGGATCTGGGAATTGAACACCAGACTTTGCATATGCTAACTACATGCTCTTATCCTGAGCTACCCTCTCCCCAAGAATCTTTTTTTCCTATTAGTGTTGATAAAATTTTAGTTAAAATAATTTTTTTTCTTTTTTTAAACGTGGGCTTTAAAAATTTTTTTTTTTAATTTTTATTTATTTGAGAGTGACAGACAGAGAGAGAAAGAGGCAGATAGAGAGAGAGAATGGGCACACCAGGGCCTCCAGCCACTGCAAATGAACTCCAGATGAGTGCGCCCCCTTGTGCATCTGGCTAACATGGGTCCTGGGGAATCGAGCCTTGAACCAGGGTCCTTAGACTTCGCAGGCAAGCACTTAACGGCTAAGCCATCTCTCCAGCCCTAAAATAATTTTTTTTGAGACAGGTCTCATTATATAGTCCTGGCCCCCTGTCTGGACTTGAACTTGCTGTTCAGCCCATGCTATGACCCTCCGGCACTCGTCCAGCCTTCCTGGTGCATGGATTTCAGCTATAAACTACCATACCCAGCAAGTTTTCACAACCTATGGCTCTTTCCAATGAACCATATTTTGGTTACATAGTTTTTCTCTGTTATTTTCTATCTATTTCATTGATTTCTGTACTTTTCTCTACTATTTTCTTCTTATTTTGGAGCCAATTTTGATTTAGTTCTAATGCTTCGTAATGGTAGCTGAGGTCACAGATAGGAGACCCCTCCTCACGTCACATATGAGCAGTGACGCTATAAGCTTATTTCAGAGGACTACTTAGTAGAGTCTCACTAATTTTGTGCTGTCATGATTATTCAGTTAGAAGTATTTTCCAGTTTCTCTTGTGATTTACCTTTGCTCTATAGGCTATTTATAAATTGTATTATTTAATTTCAAAATATTTTGTAATTACCATATATCTATCATTAATTTCTAATTTAATTATATTGGAATCAGTATGTACAGTGTGCATAATCTCAGCCTGCTTACAGTCATCAAGGCTTATTTTAATAAGTCAGAACATGAATTACATTCTTAAGCCATGTGTACTTGATAAAAAAAAAAAGTTTGGATAATTCTGTGGTATTAAAAAGTATTCTAGGGCTGGGGAAATAGCTCAACTGTTAAAGGTGCTTCCTTGTAAAGTTTTCAGCCAAGGTTTAATTCCCCAGTATCTACATGAAGTCAGATATATAAAGTGGCACATGTGTCTGGAACTTGTTTTCAGTAGCAAGAAGACCTAATGCACCCACATGTGCTCTCTCTCTCTCTATTTCTTTCCCTCTCTTTCAAATAAGAATTTTTAAAAAAGTATTCTAGGCTGAATATTATGGCACACACACTTAATCCTAGCACTCAGGAGGCTGAGATAGGAGGATTGCTGTGAGTTCAAGGCCAGCCAAGGTTACAGAGTAAGTTCTAGGCCAGCCTGGGCTAAAGTGAAACCCTGCCTCAAAAAAATTTAAAAAATATATTTTAAGGGTTGGGGTAATGGCTCAGTAGTTAAGGGTGCTTCCCGTGTTTGCCTCTCCAAGTCCCACATAAATACTAGATGCAAAGTGGCACATGTATCTGTAATCCCAAGGCCTGTAGCAATGGGAGGCAAAGCCAGGATAAGCCTAAAGACTGAATACATAAAGCTGAGAGGCAAAAACAAAATAATGAGGGAGACCTTATCTCAGGCAGAGTGGAGGGAGAAGACAGGCACCCCAAAGTTACCCTGAGATCTCCACATGTGTACCATATACACATATATCATACAAACACACACACACACACACACACACACACACACACACACACACACACAAATAATTCTGTAAAGCTTCAATTCTCCAGGACCAATATAAAGCCAGACACACAAGGTGGGGTATAGACTGGAGTTCCCTTGCAGCATGGCTGGAGGCCTTGGCAGGCCCATTCTCTCCCCTGCCCTCGCCTCTCTCTCAACTAACTAAATAAAAATAAAATATATTTTTAATTTTATAAAGTTATGTCAAAAACACTGTTATTCAAGACTTGTACATATTTTCTATTTTTATATTGAATGAATAATATTAAGAGATCTATATGGCAGACAGCTTCAGGTTCACTGATATGAACTTCCAGACCAAGCACAGTTATGGAGGAAGGGATATTTATTGAGTCTTACACATCCAGGGGAAGTTCAATAATGGTAGAGAAGTTGGCCCCCTGTTAAAGGACCAAACAGAAAAAGAAAGAGAAGTCCTGAGCCAAAAGCCACACAGCACACTTCAGGAACTCCAGATCGGCACACTTTGCATATCTTTAGATTGGATTCTCAAACCCACCACTGCACCTTTGTGCTGGACCCTAAGATCCACCCAGTGACACCACCTTCAGCCAGGTGGCTGCAGATGCAAACTACAAACTAATAAAACATTAAATATATTGTGGGCCACTTATTCAAACTACCACATTCTGCCCTGGCCCCAAGTAGATTCATAACTGTCACACATTGTAAATTATATTCAGTACAATTTCAAAGGTCCCCACAGTCTTTATCAACTTAAGATAGTTCCAAAGTTCCAAGTCTCCTCTGGGACTTAAGATTGTCTCTCAGCAATGAGTTCTATAAAATCAAACAAGCTATATACTTTCAACATACAAAGGCACAGAATAAATGTTTTCAATAGGCATAAGGCATAGCAAGAGGAGACTAGAACAATGCAAACTCAACCACCATCAAGCAAGCATCACACTTATGCAGTTCAGGACTAATATAACCAGACACTGACAGTCTCTAGATTTTCCAATTCTGCCCCTCCAGTTGGGCAGAGTATTCAGGGAACACCTCCATCCCAGGCCAACAGTGCACGACATGGTAGCCCTTGCACAGTCTTGGTATATCCAAACCATCTTCAGGTCTCCATGCAAACCACAGTCCATCTTCCAAAGGCTCTCCCAGTCTATCAGGGCATCAAGCCCTGCCTCATGCTGCATCTCAGCAGCAGCTCCTGGAATGGTGTGCAATTCACAACCATTCTACATACTTTTCATGCTTCCAAAACTAATACCATGTGTGCGGGACACAGCTATTCAGGGACAAAAATAAATTGTTACCTTAAAAAGTAGGTTCCTGGGCTGGAGAGATGGCTTAGCAGTTAAGCGCTTGCCTGTGAAGCCTAAGGACCCCGGACCGAGGCTCGGTTCCCCAGGTCCCACGTTAGCCAGATGCACAAGGGGGCGCACGCGTCTGGAGTTCGTTTGCAGAGGCTGGAAGCCCTAGCGTGCCCATTCTTTCTCTCTCCCTCTATCTGTCTTTCTCTCTGTGTCTGTCGTTCTCAAATAAATAAATAAATAAACAAAACAAAAACAAAAACAAAAAAAAAAAAGCAGGTTCCTTCTCCACTCAACTCTTTCCCAAAGAGTTTGCATTTCGATCATAGTCTTTCCTCAGGCATCCCCTCCACTGTTTTTAATGTAACACAGTTGTGCCATCTTCCTTCAGATTGCTAATGTATTGACAATAGCAGCTTCAGTAACCTAAAACCAGTCTCAGTGCCTGTAATTTTAACTTGCTTTAGGTTTTCCAACTAACAGTCTTAAATCTTTCAGTCCAATATCTTTAGCGAAGGACATCAGTCCATTACAGTTTCAACCTTAATTAAACTCTCTGGGCCTGGGCAGCAGAATGTAGCCCTTATACCAGTATCCCATTTCCAACAAAGTCCTCTGCAGTCTTTACTTCCCCTTAGAAAGCTCATAAGTCAAGCCTCAAAGTTCAATACTGTTTGCACTTAGCATTCTCAAACTCTCATCAGAATAGTCCATAAAACTTGGCTTACCACCCCAGAAGGCATCTTCAGTTGCAAGCAGCAAGTCCATGACTGTTCTTCCAAAACAAAGGTTCCAAAAGACCAAAATCCAATGGTCAGATATATCTCACCCCACATTCTGGTACCAACTTCTGTAGCAGACAGCTTCAGGTTTACTGATACAAACTTCCAGACTAGGCTCAGTTATGGAGGAAGGGATATTTATTGAGGCTTACACATCCAGGGGAAGTTACATAATGGTAGAAGAAGTTGGCCCCCTCTTAAAGGACCAAGAAGAAAGAGAAAGAGAAGCCCAAAGATGAAAGCCATACGGCACACTTCAGGAACTCTAGATAGGCACACTTTGCATATCTTCAGATTGGAATTTCAAACCCACCACCATACCTTAGGGCTGGACCCTAAGGTCCACCCAGTGACACTGCCCAAGCCAGGTGGCTGGAGATGCAAACTACAAACTAAAAAACACTGAGTATATTGGGGGCCATCTATTCAAACTACCACCATATATAAATATATTTATCTATTTTTTCCTTTGGTGGCATTAGGTTTTGTTTATCTATTTTGAAGTTATATTATCTGGGTCATACTCTTTTAGGGATTTTAGGCATGGTTTGAATCAGATATTCCCCATAAATTCATGTATTCCGAATGCTTGGTCTTCAGCTGATGGTAATTTAGGAGGTAGAACATTGATGGAGGAAGTATATTGTTGGGGGTGGACTAAGCAGTGTTATAGCCATCCCCTCCCAGTCAGTGTTTGGCTCACTCTCTTGCTGCTGTTTTCTACCTGCTGTGGCAAGGTGATGTCCAGCCTCTGTCCATGTCATGCTTTATTTCTCCTGCCATCATGAAGCTTTCCCTTGAGACTATAACCAGAATAACAAACTTACCTTATGTCAGCTGCTTTTGGTCAGGTACTTTGTCCCAGCAACAGAAGGTCATCTCAAAGAAGCATATTGCTGAACTAAACTATTTATCATGATTAAACATTCCTCATGACCGCTGGTAACACTCCTTGTTCTGAAAATTAATATAGCATTCCAACTTTTCTTTGAGTAGTGTTCACTAGATATTGGCTGTTTCCTCCTTTTAGCTTTAGCCTATGGTTATGCAATACTAATCATCATTTTGATCGGAGATGATGGCACATGTGACAGGGTCCCAGATGGTCACAGAACTGAGAAGTTCCTGTCACATAGGATAGTTTTTATTATAGGACAATGCATTCTTCCTCTGTCAGTTGATGATGTAAGCAAGACTCCTGTACTGCCACAGTCTAAAAGCACTACAGTTTAGGTATGCATAGCACAGAGTACATAATGATGGCAAGTGACTATGTCACGGGTGTGTCCTTACTCTCCTCTGATTCGATTGTTATTTTAGTGTACTCCTTCTACTTATAAAAAAATCTTACTGTAAAACAGTATGCCACAGTACACTAGCAGTAGTATCATGTATTTTGTGTGTATCACATCTCTTTTTTTTGGAAATTTTATTTTTATTTATTAGAGAGAAAGAAAAGGGGTGTGAAATGGGCACACCAGGGCCTCTAGCCACTGCAAACAAACTCCAGACACATGCGCCACCATGTGCATCTGGCTTATGTGGGTTCTAGGGAATCAAACCTGGGTCCTTACAATTTGCAGGCAAGTGTCTTAATCACTAAGTCATCTCTCCAGCCCCCCAACAAATCCCTTGATTACACCAAAAAGCAAGATCAGGTGATTAGCACACATTGTCTATGTTTGTGTAAACCCTCCCAGTGACTCGCATGTGGGATAACATTTCCTAAGGATGCATATTGCAGAATATACTTCCATCACTAAGTGCATGACTGTGATAGTATTTTGATATACTGCTGTTGCGGTCAGGTTCACATTGCTGGCAAAAATCACCTGACTAAGAGCAGCTTTGGGGGGGAGGAAGGATTTATTTTGGCTTACAGGCTTGAGGGGAAGCTCCATGATGGCCAGGGAAAATGATGGCATGAGAAGAGGATGGATATCACCCCTGGCCAACATAAGGTGGACAACAGGAATAGGCGAATGTGCCAAACACTAGCAAAGGGGAGCTGGCAATACACTGCCTCCTGGAGGTGTTAATTCCCAAATTCCATCAACTGGGAATCCAGCATTCAGAGCACCTAAATTTATGGGGGACACCCGAATCAAACCACCACAACCGCTTCTTCACATATAATGTAAGAACCTTACAACATTAAGCCTCCACCTCCACCAGCCTGCCTTTGGTGACATTGTTGCCAGACACTTTACCATTATTCATACACCACAATGCATGTGTGTTGTTTTAAGTAGCCAACATAGTAGATTTTTCTGCACTTATTAATACTTTATTGAACTTTAAATCATCTAGATGTTATTTCATTTTTCTTAGGGGAAAGCTTCCTTTAAATTTTCTTACAATGTAGGTCAATGGATCATGAATTTATCAGCTTTTGTTTATCTGAAAAAAATGGTTTCCTTCTTCCCATGAATATTTATCATTATTGATATTTAGTTAACCTATTATAAAATGTACATAAAATGCAATTATCTGTGTAAACCTCCACTATCAAAATCAAGATTGTGAACATTTACAATTACATTCTTCTTCTCCCCCACATCCACTCCCCTGCCTTCTGAAGTAGTTAGCAAGCCTCTCTACTGAGGCTATGAAGAATTTATACTTCTGCTGAGAGAATTCAGACCCAAGACTGCCTCAGCCCACCCTCCACTGTTTCCATAAGCCCAGGAGAGGCAGGTAACTAGCTGGCTATCTCAGAAGAGAGGAATGCAAAGATATTCACTACCCTCACACTTGCTAATCCTTCTCCCTCCCTCTCCCTGCCAACAAGATCCCAGCCTTCTGATATAAACCCCTAGCCCTGCCCAATGCTAGGGCAGGCAGCTGACAACTTCCATAATTATAGACAATAAATCATGGTAATTCCCTCTCCCATCGCTTTCTCCTTCCCATCTCCACTCTCCATCATATTCCCTGCCCCTCTCAATAAATCTCCCTTTTATTTTGATGTTGTCATCATCTTTTCCTCCTATTATGATGGTCTTCTGTAGGTAGTGTCAGGCACTGTGAGGTCATGACTTTCAAGGTCACTTCGTGTCTGGAAGATTACATTGTAAGGAGTCCTACCATTCTTTTGGCTCTTACATTCTTTCCAGCTTCCACACCTTCCGCAATGGACCCTGAGCCTTGGAAGGTGTGATAGAGATGTTTCAGTGCTGAGCACTCCACTGTCACTTCTTCTTACCACTATGGTGCCTTCTGGGTCATTCCAGAGATCATTGTCATCTGAAAAGAGAAGCTTCTCTAAGAGCGTAGCATTAATATATGAGTATGAATATTAAGAGAGGTACTTACAGGGTACTTTAGTGAACATAATATATGCATGTAGCCAGGTACCAGCAGATGTTACACTACTAGGGCTCATGACTTCCCCGTCATAGGCTTTCAGTATCAGGCATGTATTCCCTCTCATGGGGTAAGCTTCCAGTCCAATTAGAGAGCAGTTGGTTTCTCTCATAACAGACATGCCACCTTTACACCCATTGACTCATTCAGCTTCGCTGACCAAATTTAAGGCTTTCAGTGACCACTGTTGTTTATCGCCACTGGTGACTTCTCTCTCTCCCATGGTGTTGCATACAGCATAGCTTTTTCCAGCTTTCTGTCAGCTGGTCTACATGGAAGAGGTTTTCAGCTCAGCTCTAGCAGGATTTCTCAGTGACCTTGCAGCCCAAGCACGTCAAGTTTTTAGCAATAGGGTCTATCTATTCCTTGTGAGAAACCAAGAGCCTTGCCAATGGCCTGTAATGTTTTGGGGGACATTAGGGGCCTCCTTGGCCAACAACTCACTGGAAGTTATCCTATCTCTGGCACTGAAAATTTTTTTCTCTTTCTTTCTTTCTTTCTTTCTTTCTTTCTTTCTTCCTTCCTTTCTTCCTTCCTTCCTTTCTTTCTTTTTAATTTTAGATAGAGCAAGTGATAGAAAGGCAGAGAGAGAGGGGGGGAGAGAGAGAGAGAGAGAGAGAGAGACAGAGAGAGAGAGAGAGAGAGAGGGAGAGGAGAGAGAATTGGCATGCCAGGGCCTTGAGCCACTTAAATCAAACTCCAGATGCTTATGTCATTGAGTGGACATGAGCAATCTTACACTTGCCTTACCTTTGTGTGTCTGGCTAACATGGGATCTGGAGAGTAGAACATAGGTCCTTAGGCTTCACAGGAAAGTGCCTTAACCACTAAGCAATCTCTTCAACCCCACTGAAAATTTTCTAGCAATAATCTATGGCTTTGGGTATGCCATTCTCAACAGAAGTAGAGCTGGGTGTGGTGGTACACACCTTTAATTCCAGCACTCAGGAGGATCACCATGAGTTTGAGGCCAGCCTGAGACTACATAGTGAATTCTAGGTCAGTCTGAGCTAGAGTGCGACCCTACCTTGAAAAGCCAAAGAGAAAAAAATAAGTTGGTTTCCATATGACTTATTCATACCCTTTTAGATTTTAATTAAACTTTCCGCTACCCTCTTTATTCAATCTCTTCCCCTAACCTCACTTAGGCCTTTCTACCCTCAGTAATCTGTTCTTCTACTTACATATATACTCCCCTCCCCCTCCCTTATATCCCATCTCTAGCTTACTGACCTTTGCTACTAAGTTTTATTCCAACTCACATACAAGTCCAAACATTTGTAGCTAGGATCCACATATGAGAGAGAACATGCGACACTTGGCTTTCTGGGCCTGGATTGCCTCAGTAAGTATAATCCTTTCCAGGTCCATTGATTTCCTTGCAAATTTCATAATTTCATGTGTCTTTACTGGTGAATAGAACTCATACCACATTTTCACTATCCACTTATCAGTAGAGAGACATCTAGGCTGGTTCCATTTCCTAGCTATTGTGAATAGAACAACAATAAACATGGATGTGTAAGTATCTCTGCTGCAGAGCGATGAGTCCTTAGGATATATGCCTAGGAGTGCTACAGCTGGGTCATATGGCAAGTCTATTTTTAGCTGTCTTGGGAAACTCCACACTGATTTCCACAATGGCTGTACCATATTACATTCCCACCAACAGTGTAGAAAGGTTCTTCTTTTTCTTCGTCCTAGCCAGCACTTATTGTCATTTGTTTGCTTGAAAATAGCCATTCTGACAGGAGTGAGATGGAATCTCAAAGTAGTTTTAATTTGCATTTCCCTGATGGGTTTCTAGCTTTTGCTAACAACATATGGTGCCAAACTTGAACAAACTCAGGGATATGAGGATGGCGGCAGGTCATCCCAGGCTAAAATCTAAATCTTGAAGTTTCTGTTATCCACCCATTTCTTTCTTTTTTCTTTCTTTACCTCTTTCTTTCTTTCTTTCTTTCTTTCTTTCTTTCTTTCTTTCTTTCTTTCTGTCTTTCTGTCTTTCTGTCTTTCTCTCTCTCTCTGGTGAATTGCATAAGAATTGCAATTCCCCTGGGTAGGACTGCAAGGCCAAGGCCAAGGCCGCGGCTACTCTTCCATGGGCCCTCAAAACTCACAGGTGGCTGGAGAGTAACTGGCCTACCTAAAAGCTCCTTTTCTTTTTTTTTTTTTTTTAAGTTAGTTTTGTATTCAGCAAATACAGTCAGTTTGGCACCATTATTAGGCTCATCCATGACCTACCCCCTCCCCATGGTCCCTCCTTGTTGAGGTATATGGGTCATGCATTGTGGAGTTAGCCCACAGTTATGGGTAACAGAAATGTCTCTGCATATCATGACCCAACACGTGGCTCTGACATTCTTTCCGGCCCCTCTTCCGCAAACTTTCCCTGAGCCATGTTGGGTTCATTTTTGGTCTGCTTCAGTGATGAGGTGTTCTCTGATTTGGTAGGAGTTGATTTTTCTCTGTGTTGATCTCCTTCCCCCTTGTGCTGGTATCCGGTTCAACAGGAAAACAGCATCCTTGCTTGTTTCGCCAATTTTTCTTAGTTTCAGCTGGGGCCCTTTTGAGGTGTGATGGGGTGGCTCTCTCCTTAGGATCTACATCTATCTGAAAAAGAGAAGCAGATTCTCCAACAGAGAGTAAGTTAGCATCAGGACAAATGAGATAACCCTTACTTTTTTAATAGAGAATTTAATAGGTGTAGGCCCTCTTGTAGTCCACGATTGATGATAGCTTGATAATGAAGAGCGGGCTTATGTTTGGATATGGTTCTGACTTGTTTCCCAGCTCCAGCTATGGGTCTCGTAACACTGAGGGGATCAATTAGCTGAATCAAGAGCAGTTGGTTCCCCACCATGGCTGTGTGCCACTATTGCACTTGTATGGGCATCACAACAGGTTATTTGCTTAAAAGCTCCTTTTCTACCCCCCTTCTGAGCTCCAGCTGTGGAAAGGACAGTCGCCATAGCCACTGGACATCCAACACCAGAACACCTTTAGCCCAAGTAAATGGTGAGTCAGTGTCCATTGTCTGTCCTCTAAGATACCTGGCAGAGACAGACTGGGCTCCCTTGCCTCGTCTTCAGAAGGCAGCCCCCTGAGCCTCGGGCCAGACAGAAGTGCTCAGGGAGTGCTCTCCTACACTTCACACCCCCCCCCCCCGGGTTCTCAAATCTCCAGAAGCTCACTGGCCTTTCTGCTATGGCCTGTCTCTTGGCCAACATTAATAAACTCTTAGACCCAAAAAGCTGTTTGCTTTGGGCCTCCATTATAAAACTAGAGATGGAGGAGGTACCCCCAAAACTGACTGCTCCACTCCTCCCTTTTCTCCTTGCCTTTTGCTGGCGCTTTCTTCCCGGCAACACTAGTGACTAGGAGCAGGTCCCTGTGGGTAGGGCCCAGGACCCCACTGCTCACTTCCTGATTTCTTTTCAGAGCTGAGCCTGCCCCATCCCTCTCCAGATCCTCTCCACCGGACAGAGGCCCAGGGCCTCCTCGCCCCAAATCTGCCCAGACCATCAGCCCAAAAGGAGACACAAAGTCCAAATGCCTCATTTTTTTTTTTTACAATATAGTCTGATCAAAAGATAAATTGAATAATAATTCCCACTGGCCTAAAAATAGCACATTTGACTTCCAAATTTTTCGATAACTTCATAAACTAGAATGGTTAATGGCCTTGTCAGTTCTTAACAACATTCAACACTAATTATTCACCACCCCAACCCAAGGAGTTTTCGGTAAGGCATGCTCATTACCCAGGATGCAGCTGCATGACGGGGACTTCGATTTCATAGACCCCGCCAGGGGTCCTCATCCAATCTTCCTCACGTCACGTGGTACTGTCACCAGAAATACATGCATCTCCTAGGAGATGTTTTTCTGTCAGTATTTTCTGGGGACACCTGAAAAAAAAAAATCTTAGAAAATCATGTAGGCAAAGTTTCAATCTCAGACTGAAATCTAGCCTCGGCCTGTACCTAAGACTCCAAAATGGACATAACTTCCTCCTTTTCCTGTCCTTGGACCTCTCCCACCAGCCTCCAGTGTCTCCCATCCACCTCTGTGGCAGCTACCACTGCCCTGGCAGCCCCCCCCCCCCCAGTTCAGTGGTGGAGGCGGCAGGGCTAGAGCTGTCCTCCTGCCCTCCGCTCCCTCCCCAGCTCTTGCAGACCTCTTCTCCACTCTCACATCAGCCACCAAGTTTTCCTAGTGTTTTCTGCCACATGGTAATAGAGGATCCGATTCTCCCCTGGGTGGGTCTCCATTTACCAGTCATGAACAGTGGCCACATGAATTGTTCTCTATGACTCGGGATAAAGTTAACAGAACCTGTCCGTCAACTCCATGCCTTCTCAAAGGACATACAAGTCACTCCCGCATAGTCTTCTCAAGAAAAAAGTGTCAGTTTTAAATTCAAAGACCAAGCAGCTGTTGCTCTCTCTCTCTTTTTTTAAATTGTTTATTATTTATTTATTTGAGAGTGACAGAGAAAGAGGCAGAGAGAAAGAGAGAATGGGCACACCAGGGCTTCCAGCCTCTGCAAACGAACTCCAGACGTGTGCGCCCCCTTGTGCATCTGGCTAACGTGGGACCTGGGGAACCGAGCCTCAAACCGGGGTCCTAAGGCTTCACAGGCAAGCGCTTAACCGCTAAGCCATCTCTCCAGCCCTGTTGCTCTATCTTTAAGATTTCTTTACACTTTAACGAAAGTAATCAGGATAACAATTTGACTTAAAAAAATATATTGTCCATATTGCTGATTTGGGAACCTTAGCTCACAAGCAAGTACACATATAAAATTAAAAATATCAACTTGACATGTCCTCACCAATTTGAAGTATAGCTAAGATCTTAAGAAAAAGGGCTTCTCTCTCTAGTCATGTTTCGTGTTCTTCGTCACGTCTAGTGCCGGCCAGCCACGCCATGTCATGCGTTCCATGCTTCATGAGGTCTGTCTTTTACATGTAACTAAATTGGCTTCAGAAATCCCTGTTGCTACTCTGGAACTGCACCCCAGCTGCCAGGCCTCACCCCTGCCTCTCCTTCAGAAATAATACTGCTCCTTCCGGAGACTGAGCCCTTCTTCCCAGATTCGTGCACATAAAGGAGTCTGGAATGAAGTGGTTGGCAAGTCTCTCTATTGAGGCTCGGAGCAATTCCACATACTTCCTCTGAGCCCCGAGAAGTCTGTCCAGAGACGGCCCTTCTGCTATTTTGATAACTTCAAGGGAGCTAGGTACCTAGTTGGCTGTCTCTGAAAACAGGGAGTGCAAGAAGTCCACTTCCTTCACACTTGCTAATCCCTCCCCTTCCACCTCCTTGCCAATAAGATCCAAGTCTTCTGATACAAACCCCTGGCACAATGCCAGGGCGGCACCTCCTGTTTCCAGAGTCCTGGCTGCTGAGATGCGAAGTGTCTCTCTAGGGCTCACTTCCAATAGGCTGGTTTCTTTGCCATGGAGAGTCTTCCTTGTTTCTAACACTTTTAATCTAGTTCATCATTACTGTCATTTCTGGGTTTTGTTCCATCCACACCCCCTCCCACACAGTTCAGGAGATCAAACCCAAGGCCATGCACATGCTAGGCAGCTATGTCCCCAGTTTATTGTCGTTGTTTTTGTTTGTTTGAGGCAGGGTCTCACTCTGGCCCCGCTGACCTGGAACTCGCTTTGTAGCCCAGGCTGGCCTGGAACTCACAGTGACCCTCCCAGGTGCCGGGATTATAGGCGTGAGCTGGCACGCACAGCTCATTGTCACTTCTTAAAGGTCTTTTCTCAGCAAAATATCTATATAATGAGGGCTTTATTTTCATTTTTCGCCAATTAATTCTGACCTGCATAGTTTGTAGTTACCAGCATTCTTATATTTGTTCCTGTCTACATGACACATCTTCTCTGAATTCCTTAACAATTCTTGTTATCATCTTTCCAGAAATTTGTTGTTTGTCTTATTTCTTTTTCAGCCTTTCATGGGGCTTGTTAAACATTTAGAGTCTGTGGACTAACAATTTTCGTTTAAGATGGAAATTGTTTAGCCATTTATTTCTTCAGAACATAGATAGATCAATAGATAGATAGATCGATTGATCTTCCTCTTTCTCTACTTCTTCCAAGACTCGAGCTGAATGTGTAATAGGCTACTTGATCTTATCTCACAGGTTAGGAGAGCTCAGCTTCTTTTCTCTTTCTTTACTACTTTTGGTAAATATAGGGCTAGGGCTAAGGTTAAGGTTAGGGTTAAGGTTAGGGCTAGGTTTAGGGTTTGAGTTATGGTTATGATTAAGGTTAGGATTGGGTCTAGGGTTAGGGTTAGGGCTAAGGCTAGGGTTAGGGTTAGGGTTATTGCTAGGGATAGGGCTAGGAGGTTTGCATTGGGTTAGGGATATGTTTAGGGTAGGATAGTATTAGGGTTAGAACTTGGGGTAGTGTTAGGGTTAGTGTTTGAGTTATGGTTATGATTAGGGTTAGGGTTAGGGTTAGGGTTATATTTAGGATTAAGGCTAAGGTTAGGGTTAGGTTTGGGGCTAAGCCTAAGTTTAGGGGTAGTGTTAGAGTTAGGGTTAGGGTTACGGTTAGGGTTACAGTTAGTGTTAGGGTTAGAATTTAGGGTGAGGGTTAGGGCTAGCAGTGGTTTATGATTGAGGATAGGACTAGGGTGAGTGTTAGAGTTAAGGTTAGGGTTAGGGTTAGGTATAGGGCTAGGGTTAGAGTTAGGATTAGGGTTTTGGTTAAGGTTTGGGCTGGAGTTACGTTTAGGGTTAGGGTAAAATTTAGGTTTAGGGTTAGAGTTAGGGTTATGAGTTATGGCTAGGACTAGGGTTAGGGCTATTGTTATAGTTAGTGCTAGGCCAAGGGCTATGTCTAGGTTTAGGCTTAGGGCTAGCGTTTATGGTTAGGGTCGAGATTAGGGCTGGAGTTAGGTTTAGGTTTAGGGTTAGGGCTAGAATTAAGGTTAGAGTTAGGTTTAGGGTTAGCGGTAGCATTAGGGCCAGGGTTGAGCTTGGTTTAGGGGTATGGTTTGGGGTTATGTTTAGGGCTGTGTTTAGGGTCATGTTTATGGTACTGCTAATTGCAAGGTTAGTGTTAGGGTTAGAGTGATGGTTAGTGTTTGGTGTTAAGGTTAGGATTAGGGTTAAAGTGAGGGTTATGAAGGACTGTGTAGGGACTTTATGGAAAGGGAGAGATGGAGTGGAGGAGCCGGGTGAAAGACTCAGGGACTCTGTGGGAGGAGATAAATTTACTACTTCAACCATGGTGATGGTTTTGTGGGTATATGCATATGTCAAAATGCCACCAATTTTACACTTTAAATATGAGCAATTTTCTCTAGGTTAATTTTTCTTTAACTTCATTTTAAATTTTAATTTATTTATTTAAGAGAGAGAAGGAGGAAGAGAGAAAGGAACGAGAGCATGGGCACACCAGGGCCTCTTGCCATTGTCATCAACTCCAGATGCATGTGCCACTTTGTGTATCTGGCTTTACGTGGGTACTGGGAAAAGAATCTGGACCAGAAGAGATTGCAGGCAAGTGTCTTTAACTGCTGCACCATGTCTCTAGCCCATATCTTAATTTATAAAGAAAATAGAAACTTCACTTTATATTTGATAGATACATGTTTATCAAGCCAGCATGCCATTTAAATGTGTGTTGGCCATTCTCTTGTATAGCTATTTAAAGAACAATGAACTGTCCGTTGTGCCATGGAGCTACCTTTGTATAGTTATTTCAATTAATATAAACAGGATATATTGTTTATAAACTGGGCAAATTGAAACATCTTTATTCTCTACATAACTATTGTTATTGGGAATGATATTCAAATAAACATTATAATACAGCCCCTATACATTATAATATTGCTATATAAAATATTTGAGAATTCTTTCTTTTTAAATGTATTATTCAAAAATGACATTTTTTTTCTTTCATTCCGAAGGGGGATGAGGAGAGATGGGTATTACTGTAAGTCCAGAAGTTCTAGAAGTTAAGCTGATCCAGCTGTCTGCCCATTTTAGAGAAATTCAGACTAGAAGTGTTTAGCCTAAAGAGACATCTGTCCTTGCTCCCTCAGGAGCACGGACCATGGTGGCCATAAATGTACCCGGCCTGTTCAAGTGCTCCGCGCTGAGCTGGCCTCTCACCTGTCTGGCGTGGGCGGTGGGGCCGTGAAGCTGCTCATTATTTTTATCGATGAAACAGCTGAGGCAAAGGATATACAGCTTTGCTCTATTTGAGGAGTCAGGTTCCACTCCTGCCCTCAGAGTTAGTTCCCTGGACAGCTGTAACAAATTACCTCAGACTTAGTGATGAAAACAATGTATGGGTATTATCTTACAGTTACGGAGTCTGAAAGCCCAAAATGTCTCCTCAGTGTGGCATCCCTTCTAGAGGTTTGGGGAAGAGGCCTAGCCTGGCTTTTTCTACCTTTAGAGGCTCCCTGAGGCCTGAGGTCCCACATCATTCCAATTTAGCTTCCAACCTACCCCTTTGACTCTGACCCACAAGGGCCCTGGTGGTGACACAGGCCATCAGGACAGCCTGGGTTGATCTCCCTATCTCAGGATCCTTCACTTAGTCGATATCTACAAGGTCACTTTGGCCTTGGAAGGGACCATGTTCACAGATTCAGAGGTCTGGCGCCTGGATGTCTCTTGGGTGGGAACGTTACCCTGCCTACCACACATTCTCCATCTGATCACCTTACTGTGGTTTCTAGGGACAGTTTCTTCTCTGCTCCACTGCCATCCCTGAGGAACTATTTTTCCCTGTGGAGCCAGGGCAAATGCACTCTAACCTTTCCATTTATCTTGTCTTCCTTTACTTATGAGCTGAGTTCCTTCCTTCCTTCCTAAGAACCAATCTTCCTCCCTTCCTCCCTTCCTTCCTCCTTCCCTTTTTTCCTTCCTTCTCTCTCTGTCTCACAGAAAGAACTATTGCAAACTGTTAGGACATCAAGTGGCTAATATCATAATGTATCATGAACATTCACTTGTACTGATTTATTTATTTTGTCTTGGTTCTGTTCAAGAATTTCCACATGCTAGGGAGGTGGCCAGGCTCCTGGAGACCACCTGATGTTCAGAGCTCCAAGGACAGGAGGGAGAGCCGTGGGATGCCACCACACCTGTAATGACCCAATGGAAGACAGACAGGCAAGGTCAGCAAGCCCCAGGACCTGGATATAACATTTGTGAGAGTTCCCTTCAGGTCAGTAGCCCGTGCTGCCCTGGACAGAGGATGCAGCCACACTGAACAAAGAAAAGTGTCATGTCCTGCTTTGTCCACTGGGAGGAGTATTTTAGCCAAAGAAGGGCCCTGTGGAGGCGGTCACTGTAGGACATCTTTGTTGTGGAGAAAGGCAAGGGCGTGCTGGTTCAGAGTCACAGCCCTCAAAACCCAGGGAGCACTGAGCACGCCTCCTCAAGCACAGTGCAGCCCGATGGGTTGCCATGCCTCGCTAAAGAAACAAATTTCAAAACTTTACAACCAGAAAGTGGCCAAAGGAGATCAGAAGTCTGAGAGCCAAAGAGAGGTAAGGAGAGCTGGCTTTTGCTACAGAGGGGCAGTGCCAGGCCCCCTGGCTTCAAGGACTTCAGTGACCTCTTAAGTCACTCAGACACCTGCAAATTTCTGCAGATAGGTGTGACTTTAGAATGTAAGTGAGACCTCCTATGTTTGAAAAGATTAAACAGTTGGAACAAGAAAAGCCATGTTGACACAGGGAAAAGAAGAGATGAAGGACACCTTCCTGCCTTCCTGACCTGTTACCATTCACCATGTGATTGTGAGCGGTGCCCACAGTGCGGGGGGGGGGGGGGGGGGCAGCTCTCTTCCTCAGCACTCTCCCCGCACCCCCTCTCCTGCAGCTTGCTGCTCTTCCTCTTCATTCTCAAAGGGGCTTTTTCCACCATCAGCCAGCCAACTGTCACTAGCATTTCTATCGCCTTAATTGTTCTTCAGAGTGTGACATATTGTGCACAAATGCACATGTGTGTGCACATGCTCACACCCACACATTTATTTTGGTCACTATTTGCTTCTCCCTAGGATGTAAACTCATGAGTTCAGGTCTACAGTGCCTCAATCCCCTGTTCCCAGAAGAGCGGCCCAGAGTACATGCTGTATAACTATACATCTAACTGACCAGGAAAGACATGGCTTCAAATCCCGATTCATTCGTAAAGATCATTCATTGTGAAGATTAAATTGGATATTGTACTTGAGGTAGTTCTGCTACCTGTCAAGGAAAAACATATGGAAAGGGTGAGGTTTGGAATTCTACTCGAAAAAGAAAGAACAACTGGAAACTGCAAGGAAATCCAGGGGCCTGTGTCCTAATGTGACCGTGAGCATTCATTTGTCTTGTCTTACTCCTTGTTCAAAACCAAGCGCCGGCACAGGAGAACACAGTGTGAAGCCTGCGGGTCACACAGCCGCCAACACGGGCACCAAACAGCTGATCTGCGTATTACAGGTTGGCCTAGAACCATATAAAGTATTCACGCTTACACAACAAAGATGATGAGCGAGAAGACAAGGGAAAACAATAGGAAATGAGCAGCAGACAGACAATGGGCTGGCACGCGGGCTGCAAACCAAGAAAACCTGCCTCTTCCTAAGAGCGGGACCCAAGCGTGGCCTGCCCATGCCATCTGCCAGTGGTTGCCCGGGGAGCCTCATTGCCGCATCTCCACAGACATGCCAGGGGCTGCGTGTGAGTCCTCGGGCTGGGCCTAGCCTCAAATGGGGTCTCCATCTAGGGCCAGGAACACTCTGGGCTTTTGTTTCAGTCTAGGGCTAAACTCAATTTTTAAGAAGGCTTCCTCTCTTCTGGTAGTTTTATCAGCTGTAAGCGAGGAAATTCAAAGTCTCTGACTTTAAATATCTTCCAGGTTTCAAAACTGGGGGCAGCAGGATAAAAAAAGAAAAAGCAAAAGAAAAACAACTACACATTCAGAAAAGTAGAGCAACTTCTAAATGAAGGCAATCCAGTGAGATTCAGACAACTGGGAACAGTTGGGGAAGCTGACCTCAAAAAGACAAGATATATATTGCTTCATGCCGAAGCCCTCCTCCATCGCCCCCAGTCATATCTTCTAAGGAAAGCGGAAGTCTCACAGCTTGACAGTGGCTCCAACTGCAAACAGCACAGACACCGCCCTCTTGGAAGGCACTTAGTGTGATCAGAGAGGGTTACCTGTCACGGCTTTACCAAGGCTCTGGCCACCTGGGCATGAAAGGAAGGAGTCATCAGGTGCTCTGGTGGCAGCAGAGGACTTGCCACATCCAAACAGGACACAGGAATTCTCTTTTTCTTCCAGCTTCTGGACTCATTTTGGAACTAAAGGAAAATTCAAAATTTGGTCAGACCCCTAATGGCTATTAACTCCTTTGAAGAGTAGAAAATGCTGACTGGATCATCATGTGACCAGAAGAGATGACCAAGAAGCCACTTAAGAAAAGGAGTGTTTGTAGAGGAATTGCCCAAGACAGAGGCCATGTAGCCTGGAGTCCTGGGCGTTGGTAGTTTTGAGCTCTCAGGCTGTCTGCTATGAACTCTGGATCCCAGACAAATGGCACATGTCTCTGGATCTCAGTTCATCTGTACAATGACCACAGATCACAATTGTATCAGCTGTCTGGTGGGATAGTAAAAGGTCAACAACATTAGAAACAGATAAATAATTATAATAACCAATGTTCTACTTCCTCCAATGAGAGTTAGGCAACCTCAAAACTCTTTTTGAGTTCTCACTTTGCACCCTCGCTCAAACAAACAAACAAACAAAAACAAACAAAAAAAGCCAAAAGGAGGATTTCAACTCTGACCTGTCTCAGCACCAAGAAGCTGTACATCAATCTATTATTAATGAGGGAAAAGTGGCAAAAAAGGTACTTGAAGAGTTTATGCAGGTCTGGAGAGATAGCTCAGAGGTTAAAGGTGCTTGCTTGCAAAGCCTGATAACCTAGGTTTGGTTGCACAGTACCCATGTATGGTGGTTTGAGTCAGGTGTCCTCCATAAACTTAGGTGTTCTGAATGCTAGGTTCCCAGCTGGAGGTTGGAGATTTAATGCCTCCTGGAGGCAGTGTGTTGTTGGGGGCAGGCTTATGAGTATTATAGCCAGTTTCCCCATGCCAGCATTTGGCATACTCTCCTATTGCTATTGTCCATCTGATGTTGGTGAGGGGGTGATGTCCACCCTCCGTTCATGTCATCATTTCCCCCTGCCATCATGGAGCTTCCCCTCCAGCCTGTAGGCCAAAATAAATCCTTTTTCCCCCAACAACCTGCTCTTGGTCAGGTGATTTCTGCCAGCAATACAAACCTGACTGCAACACCATGTATAGCCAGATGCACCAAGTGCTGTGTACACACATCTGCAGGTCATTTGCAGCTGCAAGAGTCTCTGGTATGCCCATCCTCTTCTTCTCTCTCTCTTTCTCTCAAATAAATAAATAAATAAATATTTAAAAAGAGTTCATATAAAAATAGAAACAAGCAAAGGGACACAGAGAAAGTAAGCTGGAGTTAAAACAGAAGCTGCTCAGCTTTCTTTGTACCTGAAGATGCTATGCAAGGTTCTGGGGGGGGGGGAGTCACCAACAGTCCTACACAGCTGTGGACCCCGTGTACTCCGCCACCGACCCAGCAGGTAAGACGTGACTACTGGTGCAGTAGCGGCATGAATGGTATGGGAGTAACCAAATGCGTTCTTGACTGGGTCTAAGGCCCATCCCACGGGAGGGAATTCATGCCTGATACTGTAAACCCGGCTAGGGACATGGGTCCAAGGGGAGAACCTACCTCTGTTGTTAGGTTAAATGGATAGCATGTCAAAGTGACTTCTAAATACCCATAGTTGCTCCTATAGATTGGTACTGCTTGAAGCCTTGATCACAGAAGTTTCTTATTACCGTGGGCAGAGGTTAATGCAGAGATGCATAGCTGGCAAAATTGTTTTTTTTATTTTATTTTCTCAATTTTTATTAACATTTTCCATTATTATAAAAACATCCCATGGCAATACCCTCCCCCCCACACTTTTCCCTTTGAAATTCCATTCTCCATCATATCCCCTCCCCCTCTCAATCAGTCTCTCTTTTATTTTGATGTCATGATCTTTTCCTCCTCTTATGATGGTCCTGTGTAGGTAGTGTCAGGCACTTGTGCGCTCAGCTCCAAACATCTAAACCACCCCTGTAAGGCTCCAGGAACTGCACAGAAGATGGAGCTGAATGAACGTAAGAGCAAGGGTGGGGTGGAGGGTGGGGAAGAGGGCTGAGAAATGCTGTCTTCTGCATACCAACGCAGCTTTCCCCTCATGCCCTCCCTGCAACTGTGAGGTCCTCACAAAGCTGTGCCTACCAGTACTTCTCCATCAGTGGGGGAAGCGTACATGATCCAGCCCCCTCCCCCCCACTTCCCAGAATAGCTAATGATCCCCGGGAGGGGGGCAGGTTCATCAGTGATGGAGCTGCCAGTAAATTGTCCATTACACAGTAAATAACACTCCACCCATAATTGTGCAAACGACCCTAAATTTTGTTTGATTTCTGAGGTAGGCTATTGCTCTAGGCCCGGCTGACATGGAATTCACCATGTAGTCTCAGGCTAGTCTTGAACTCACAGCAATCCTCCTACCTCAGTCTTCTGCGTGCTAGGATTAAAGGCATGTGCTACCACGCCTGGCAAGCAACCTTAAATTAATTCAACGGACAAAAAAGATATGAAAGTAAGATGTGAAGTAATGGAGAAAAGGAAGGGGGTAGATTATATGCATGAAAATAAAAATGGAAAAAAATAAATTTAAGAAGTTCATATTGACAAGAGAAAGAACGAATAACCAGGTTGATAGCAGAAAAGCCCGAGAGCAACGGCAAGCTTTTATTTTATTCTTTTTTGTTGTTGTTGTTCATTTTTTATTTACTTATTTGAGAGCGACAGACATCGAGAGAAAGACAGAGGGAGAGAGAGAGAATGGGCGCACCAGGGCTTCCAGCCTCTGCAAACGAACTCCAGACGCGTGCGCCCCCTTGTGTATCTGTCTAACGTGGGACCTGGGGAACCGAGCCTTGAACCGGGGTCCTTAGGCTTCACAGGCAAGCGCTTAACCGCTAAGCCATCTTTCCAGCCCTTGTTTTATTCTTGTAAGTGATCAAGGGTTCTCCTGCCTCTGGGCGCGGCTGTGGAAAGGGGCAGCAGGAGAGACGCTGGAGCCCGGGGTCGGCTGGGCCCTCGGGAGTCCTTCGTGCGCAGGGCTGGTGGGACAGGGTGTGTCCTGCACCCAGAGCCCAGCAGGAACCCATGCGCAGGTGCTGCCGCTCAGCAGGGTGCCCACCCACAGGGAGCAGGCTTGCCCCCATGGTGCACTACGCGCATGGCAGCCAGGACTGCTTGGCTGCACGATTGGTCCTAGAACACAGCAGAGCATGTCCGAACCTCTCCGAGTCTTGTTGGCACCATGGTCCCTCTCTGCTCTCCTCTCTCGCTCTCCTCCCTCCCTCTGGGGTCTCTTTCTATCCTTGGGCCTTTGGAGCCTCCTTAATTTCACATATGTCTCCTTTCTCCTGCCAGCTGCCTGTCCACCACACCACACTGTACCAGCGAATCTCTCAACAGTGTCATATCTAACTTTTTTTTTATTCATTGCATGATTTATTTTTAGCCTGAAACAACTGCATCCTAAAATTGGAGCTCCTAATAAGACAGGGGCTGGGCAGAGCTATGTAAGGTATCTGGGGCTTGGCCTCCGCCTGGCTCTTCCCCTATGCGCATGTGTGTGCTCCACTCAGTCCTGAGCCCAAGATTACACCGGTGTGGGGTCCACACAGTTTGTGGGACCCCAGGAGGTGAGAAGGAACAGCCTCTGCTCCCGGCTGGGCCCCGCAAGGCTACCAACAGTCTCCATCTCTCCCACACTCAGCTATTTTGGGGAGTGAGAACCCCAACTTTTTCCAGATGAAGAGAGCTCACCTGCTGGTCGTGGGGGTCTACTTGCTGGCCTCTTGCAGGGCAGAGGAGGGGCTGAAGTTCCCCACGTACGATGGGAAGGACCGAGTGGTAAGCCTTTCGGAGAAGAACTTCAAGCAGATTTTGAAGAAGTATGACTTGCTCTGCCTGTACTACCATGAGCCTGTGTCTTCAGACAAGGTCGCGCAAAAGCAGTTCCAGCTCAGAGAGGTTGTGCTGGAGGTGAGTGCGGCCGGCGCCCCGCTGCCCCGCTTGGGGCTGGGGTGTGGGAGAAAGAGAACAGAGAGGGCATCCTGCTGCGCTCTGCTGTGCTTTAAAAGTGTTGTGAGGCTGGGATGTGTGGACAAACTCTTAACATGGAGGGGCATGCACATGTCCCACAGCAATCCTCCTTGGGTCCCAGGAGTTGTATACTCTTGAGCTCAGGACAAACATCAGAGGATCATGGACAGTGAGTCCTTCATTGCATAGTTCTCCTAATTCTCCAGGGGCTCGTGTCCCTCTGCCATTTCCCTGGAGGAACGTACAAGCTACCGACAGGAGGGGGGGGGGAAGCCCCACCCAGTGCTGGTTCTCGGGTCTACTGCCAGCCGCCCCCTCCCCCCCTGCCCTGCGGGTGCGCGACTTCCCTGGCCCCCACTTCTCTGCGGCTGTGTGGTTCTCCTCTCCTGGTTTCTTCCTGCCCTCCTTACAGAAGTGAATGTGTGACTTTCTGGGCTGCATATTTATTAATGGGGGGCCTTTATTTTTTTGTTTTGCCTTGTTCTGTTTTCTCAGAAAGTTCTTGGTGTGAGCTTAGGGCATGTGCTGAAGTCATTTCTTATTTTATCTGTATTACATGGCCTGTTGGTCCCTTGGCACTGGGGCCATTTCTAATCCTTTGTGAGCGCCCGGGAAAGGCCGCCTACAACTTCTCCTGGACAGCCAAAGGCCACTGTCCCTTCAGGGGCACCTGTGCAGCCGTCAAGGTCCTCCTCAGACCTCAGGCCCAACCTACTCACAGTTATGGGAAATGCTACTTGAGAATGAAGTGATTTATCAGCCAGCATAGTCAGGGAACTCAGATTAATACAATACTTTAACAAAGTTCCCTTATAAAACCCATATGCATTTAAATTCTTCAAAAGATGACTATAATAAAATCTAGCAAACCATGCTGAATATATCAAAATAATAATAAGGCATGGTAGACACACATGGATATTTTCTCTGTTGCTCAAAAGGATGTCACAAAAACACCCAGAAGCAGCCTCACTGGGTTTACTGTCCGAGAAGCGACCTTGGAAATGTTCTTCATCATGCATTTGCAGCTTACTAACTGGGTTAGAGGTTGTGGATTCAAGGAGAGTGAGACACTCAAGCAGTTCTGCCCAAATAAAAGGCTACAGTAGCATGGGTTACTGTAACAACAGAGCAACCTAGTCAGTTGCCCTTATTGGTGAGAATTGGCATACCAAGACCCTAGGTGGATGCCTGAAGCTGCAGATAGTTCCTCACCCTGTGTGTGTATTTATTTATATACACATATACTTATATATGTGAGAGTGAGAACAGGATTCAACTTGGGATCTTCCTGCTTCAATCTGCCATATGTTATGCTTTTTTTTTTTCTGTTGATGTCCACATTCTGATAATAAAGTTTAATTTATATGCTAGGCATACTAAAAATTAACACAATAAATAATAAAATAATAAATAAATAAATAATAAAACCAGACAATTATAGCAACATACTATAATAAAAGTATGTGAATGTGGTCTCTCAAAACATCTTTTTTATTTCATGTTTATTTTTATTTATTTATTTATTTGAGAGAGACACAGAAAGTGAGTATGGCACCTGGAGAGATGGCTCAGCAGTTGACGTATTTGCCTGCAAAACTTAATGACCCAAATTCAATTCCCCAGCACCCATGTAAGCCAGATACAGAAAGTGGTACATGCATCTGGTGTTCATTTGCAGCAGCTAAGGCCCTCGAATGCCCATTCTCTCTCTTCTTTGCTGCAAACAAACTCCACCTGCATGCACCACTTTCTGTATCTGGCTTTATATGGGTGCTAGGGAATCAAACGCAGGTTCTTAGGCTTTATAGGCAAGCCCCTTACCCACTCTCCAACCTTGTCAGAAACTTTCCAACTCTCACTTAAACAGTCAGCCTGAGGCTTCCTTCTGGCTTACCCAGATTGCCAGCATCCTTGTTCTTGTACTTGGAGCCACTATTAAATAAATTAAATAAGGGTTACTTTAAAAAGGATGCTGTGTTCCATATCACGAGATCAGTTTGCTAACTGAGAAGGCGGCTGTTGCAGTCAGGTTCACATTGCTGGTAGAAATCACCCAGCCAAGAGCAGCTTGTGGCAAAAGAGGTTTATTTCAGTTTACAAGCTCGAGGGGAAGCTCCATGATGGCAGAGAAAATGATGGCACGAGCAGAGGTTGGACATCAGCCCCTGGGCAACATAAGGTTAATAGCAACAGTTAATAGTGTGCCAAACACTAGCAAGGGGACACTGGCTATAATACCCACAATCGCGCTCTCAACAATACACTCTCTCCAGGAGGTGTTAATCCCCAAATCTCCATCAGCTGGGAATCTAGCATTCCGAACACCTACGTTTATGGTGGACACCTGAATCAAACCACCACAGCTGCTAAGTAACTAACTGGCAGGTAATATATATGGTATGGACACAGTGAACCAAGGCATGATTCTTATTTCCTGGGCAGGAGGAAACAAAATGAAACACTTTTTCATTCTAGTACTCAGAATGACACAAAATTTGAAGCTGTAAATTATTTCTTGATATTTCCATCTCAAGTGTTTATATCTCAACTGACTTGGAGTAACTGAAGCTGTGAAGCAGAAAGCTAGATGAGAGGTATTGTGGTTTAATGTAAAGTGTCCTCCATAGGTTCATGTGTTTGGGTCCCAAGCTGGGGTTCCTGTTTGAGAAGGTTGTGGAAGCTTTAGGAGGGGGAGCCTTGCTGAAGGAAGTTGATCACTAGGGGCGGTCCTTGTGGGTTTATAGCCTAGCTCCACTTCCTGTTTCTCTTCCTTTCCTGGCTGTGGCTGCCATGTGACCAGCTGGCCTTCTGCTCCTGCCACCATGCCTTCCCCACCGTGATGGGATGCATCCCCTTGAAAATGTAAGCCAGTAGAAACCCTCTCCTGCCTTATGCTGCTTCCTGGCACACGTTTGGTCACAATGACTAAAATAACTAATACAGAAATTTGGTCCCCAGTACCAGGGCCATTGCTATGATAAAACTAACCATATCTTTATAGGCCATTTGAACTAATTTGCAGAAAGAATGTGGAAGAGTTTGGAACTTTGTGCTAGGGAAGTGCTACAATGCTGTGAGCAGAGTTTAAGAAGATATTCTGATGGGAGTTTGGAAAACTAGAATGAAGAGAAAAACACAGGGGTCTAGCAGAGGTCTGGCTCATGAGGCTTCAGAGGGAAACTAGGACTGTATCATCTGGAATGGGGCTAGAGGCAGTTCATGTTATATTCTGAAAAAGAATCTGACTATATTCTTCCCATGTCCTGAGACCTTGACTGAGGCTGAAGTTAAAGTCATGGACTAATGTTTTGGCACAGGACATTTCAAGGCAGGATAGCACTGAAGCTGTGGCAGGATTACTGTTCAGTGCTCTCCTTCAGGTCAGCAATGAAAGAGAATGGGAGGTTTATAGAAGAAAGGACGGAGGAGAAGTTTAAATTCCAGACAAGGCATCAATAATTATTGAACAGATTAAAGAGATTCATTCCATTCGTGAGAAAACTCACTCTCTTCAGTGGGACAATAGGAAAGGTTCCCTTGAGGGCAAGATCCCACCTACTGCAATTCTAATTCATGAGACTATAAATTCTTTTTAAAAATATTGTTTATTTATTTGAGAGAGACAGAGAGAAGGAGGCACACAGACAGAAAAAGAGATAAGGGGAGAATGACTATGGACATTCCAGGGCTTCCTGCCACTACAAATGAACTCCAGACACATGTGCTCCTTTGTGTATCTGGCTTTGCATGGGAACTGGGGAATGAAACCTGGGCCATCAGGCTTTGCAAGCAAGAGTCTTTAACACTGAGCCATCATTCCACCCCTTGTTAATTCTTTTGAAAAGAGAAAACCTAAATTAAGAATGTTGGGCTGGAGAGATGGCTTAGCAATTAAGGCTCTTATCTGCTAAGCCTAAGAACCCAAGTTTGAGTCCCCAGAACCCATATAAGCCAGATGCACATTGTGGTGTATGCAACTTGAGTTTGTTTGCAGTGGCTAGAGGCCCTGATATGCCCATTCTCTCTCTCTCTCTCTTAAATAAATAAATAAGTAACAAATATTAAAAAAGAATGTAACATAAGGGGTTTCCTGCTTTAAATATCATGCCTAAGAAAGTGTCTTCACAGAGTCAACAACCAAAGCACACAGATGCCACTACAGCTGCATTCCAAGGGAATCAGGCTTCCTCCCAAATAGGCAGGAGAAATTGCCAGCATTATCCACATGGTATCAGTTTTGTAGGCATGAAAGATGCAAGAATGAAGGAATCCTGGCATCTTGCTGTGTGGTTAGGAGAGCAGCTGAGGCTTGGCAGTGTGAAGCAAGATTGCATTCCTTGCAAGGAAATATCTACAGGCCCTTAGGTGAAGCTGTGAAGGTTAACCCTCAATTGCAGTGGAGACCCCAGGATGTTGGTGATGTCAGGACCATGGGATAGATAAGAAAATCTATAGGCTCAGAGTGGAGCCAGCCCCAGAGAAAGGATGTACATGCTACAAGCAGCACAATGGGAGAGGAAGGCCTACTGAAGCCCTTTGGAGCCCAGAAGAGTCACATGAGTCCCAGATACTAGACATGGCTATAGGATTGGGTGCTTACCCTGCTGGGTTTCAGTCTTACTTTGATCCTATTTTTCCTTGCTATGCCCTCATTCCTCTCTTTTGGAATAGAAATGGTTACTCTGTGCCATTATATGTTAGAAGTATGTAATATGTTGTTGTGATTTTATGGTGGCTCATAATTAAGATATTGTCTGGAGTCCCAGAAGAGATTTGGGGATTTCAAACTTTTTTCAACAGTGTTGAGACTATTTAAAACTATAGGGACTTTGGAAGTTGGAGCGATTTTGTTGTGTCATGAAATGGCCATGAGCCTTTGGGGACCAGGGGATGCATGCTGTGGTTTGAACGTAAAAATGCCCCCATAGGCTTATGCATTTGAACATTTGGTTCCCAGCTGGGGGCACTGTTTGGGAAGGTTGCAGAACCTTTAGAAGGTAGAGCATCGCTGGAGGAAGTTGCTCTGGGGACAGGCTTTGAGGAAGGAGGTCTAACCCAACCTCCTGTTCTCCTCTGCTGCCTGACTATGGCTGCAGTGTGACTGGCCTGATTGAGCTCCTGCTGCCATGCCTTCTCCGCCATGGCGGAGCATAGCTGGAAGCCGGAATGAATGCTCCTCTTCCTTAAGCTGCTTCCTGTCAGGCATTTGGGTGCAGAAATGAATAAAGTAACTGAGACAAGGGGAGACTGCTGTATAAGGATTTCTTGGAGTGTAGAAGAAAGAGGAAGGGTCCTACGTCCTTGGGGCCACATGTGGAAAGGACGAGAGGGCAGAGTTGGTTTGTGAAGTGAGTGGGAGTTCACAAGGCACAAAGAGGGAGGGACAGAGGGCAGAGATGGTGACAGCGCCCGAACATCCTCCACCCGTCGGCTTTTCCTCAACTTTGGTCATAGACTCTGACTTCCTTAGGATGAGATTTTATTGCCGCTTAGACTAGTCCCTGTGGGAGAGTCAGTCCTGTAAAGACGTCACAAGCCCTGCGCACCTCCCTCTGCTGAGTCTGAGTTGTGTCAAGGGAATGAAGTTTGACAAGAGGAGACTATATGGTCATTAAAGGCTTAGCAGGAAAAGGGCAAGTAAAATGTCACAGGAGTCATGAAACTCGAAATTTGCTTTCCCATCTGTCAGGGTGAAACTTCACAGGTCCTTGGGGTTGGTGCTTAGATTTTGGTGGTGTGTAGGCGTTCTGTGCTTGCGTGATGCATTAGGAAATGGTAGAGCTCAGAAAAACCTTGGGAATCACTTCTCAGGGATGGGCAACCTTTTGACATTTTAGTATGATATTGTAATTTATAAACGTGTTGGGCTGCACACAGTTATCCGGAGATGTGTATGACCCATATGCCACAGGCTAGACACTCCTGATGTGCATCGTTCTCAACACCACAATTCATGGATGTAGCTGTTCCCCAGGTTGTTAGAGTCAAAGTCTGGACCCGGCAGCCCCAACAGCCTAGGCTCCCTCGCCCATCCCCAACAGGTCAATCAAAGAGATCAATCAGAGTGAATAGCAGAGAAAGGAGGTTTATTCAATATGATGACACTGGGGAGAGGAGCAAACAGAGGTTCATCATTGACGCCCAAGTCTCTCTTGGGGTCCTGAGCTGAGGTTTAAGTTTGAATAAGAGGTAGGAGGTGTGCATAACTAAGTAGTCCTGGTACAGATGTGTCCTCCCACCCCTGAGGGGTCATCAATGAAACATTGTCAGCGTTGGGTGAAATCTCTTCCTCGGAGACAAATTCCTCGGTTTCTTCTCTTCCCACATAAAATTTCTAGGGTAATTCCATCTTCTTAGGGCCCATTGTTTCAGTGGGGCAATACTGTGGGGAAGGGCGCATGTGTCTCTAGAATATCTTTTTTTTTGCCTGGGCAGTTACTTAGCCTTGGCTGAAGTAGTTGGTAAGCTTAGTTCCTCACTGGGGCCTCTTCATCAACAATGTAGAGTAAATTCCTTTAGAAATTCAGAATATGTAAACAAAAGATAAGAGGTCATAAAAATAACCACCCACAAATAAACATTGTTAACATTGTAGCAGCTTTCTCTTCAGTAATTTTTCTATGCACAAAGGTACCTTTTTCAATAAGGATTTAACCACTTATATTGTTTTGTTTTCCGTCTTAGTCTATATCTTTAACACTTATATTTGGAAATGTAGTGTTAATGCTGGCATGGTACTCCACTGTGTAATTAACTGCCCCAGAAGACAAGCAGAGATTCTCAAGATACTGTCCCCTCCCTCCCTTCCTTCCTCCCTCTCCCTCTCCCTCCCTCCCTTCCACTATCAGACTATTGAAACCCAAAGCAGTAATATTTCCCCAGGAATCCCTGTACTTGGGGAACCCAGCCAAAGGAGCTTGCTTTCCCAGAAGAGATTTCACACACCCCTGACAACTTGTCACACCACTTGCAGGAGACACCGGAGCCCAGACAATGATGGTAGTAGCGGGCGGGCCTACCTTGCCCAGGACTGCTTAGCTACCCACAGCTCTTGTCCTCTCCTTAAAGCCAGACCTCCTGTCAGTATGCCCAGGACTTTCAACACTTACTTGATGGTCACTGGACCCCTCGTTTGCTCCTCTTCCCAGTGTGGCCACATTGACTAAATCTTTCTCTGCTTTTCACCACTGCTGATCCCTTTAACTGGTAATTAGGATGTGACTGAGCCCAACTTGTAGCTGACAGAGCCCAGGCTTTTACCCTAAAAACTCCAGTTATACAAGCATACATATTCCACAAGCCATTTTCCTATTTGTAGACCCTGACACAATTGTCTGGTTTTAATTTTATTTATCTATTTCCATTTTCATTGTTGTCTTAATGGGACACATTCAATGACTTTGTCACGCCCTTTGTGGAGTGAGGCCCCTTCTACTGTTCAGTTCACAGAGGCAGCTCCCTTGCTTAAGGCCATAAGCGCCTTCTCACGTCTTTCTCCTCTGTTCATGGAGACTTGAGTTGAGTTTCTGTGGTACATTGCCAGCCTTCTACAAGGAACCAGAATTCAAAGCAAGCTCAATACAGGGGAAGCAAAACAACAGTAAGTCCCCTTCCCCAAGATTGAATTGGAAAAGGATGATCAAGAAACTTCTTGGAAAGAAAAGAAAAAAAAATAAAAGAAACTGCTTGGGGGCTGTAGAGAAAGATGGCTCAGCAGTTAAGGCACTTGCCTGCAAAGCCTAAGGACCCAGGTTCGATTCCCCAGTACCCATGTAAAGCCAGATGCACAAAGTGGTACATGTGTCTGCAGTTCATTTGCAGTGGCTGGAGACCCTGGAGTGCCCATTCTCTCTGTCTGTCTCTCTCAATCTCGTCAATATGTAAAATAAAGAAACTGCTTGGGAATCAAAAGTGCAATAGGTTATTATGTAAAGACATCAGAAAATGGTGTTGGAGCCCCAGGTGCAATGTATAACACTTGGCATCTTCAAGGCACTATCACGAGCCTTCAGAAGTGGCATCACCTGTTGCCAAACACCCAAGCCCAGTGAGGGATAGTTGGCCTCCTCCTCTTTCCTCTTTCATACCGACCTCCCAGCTGACTCCAGAACCCATGTCCTTTACCTGTGTCACTCCACTGATAGTTTTAGGTTCTCTGAGGACTTTTCATTTTACATTCCCACATCCAAACGTGATGCTGATGCTGTCAACCGAGTGTGTGGATTGGGGATGGAGCAAGGTGGAGAGCAAGAGATCAACCTGTAAGATACTTACTGGGTAGAGGGAAGTCATGGGAATTCTCACAGGCAGGTTACTGCTTTAGAACATGAGAATAAGCATTGTGAATCTCTGAATAGACATATTCATCTATTCATCAAATAGTTATTGCTCTCAGCAGACACAGTAATCTTCACATGATAAAATGAACGAATGACTCTTACAATCTTTCCACCCCCTCATCCACAATGTTCCCTGAGCCATGACAGGTCTGTTGGCAGTCTGATTTGGTGTTGAGTTCTCTGCAGCCTCTGTATTCCTGCTTTGATAGGTTTTGATTGATTACTTTGTCTGTCACCATCACTCTAATGCTGGTTGTCACACTAGCAGTAATAGTAGTAGTCACGTCACCTCGTTCTCTGTGATTTCTCCTGGGCCCCGGCAGTTGACTCTTACCACACAGGGACTAAATGAGGCCTTCATGCCTCATACCATGGGGAAGGGTCCCAGGGTGGCAGGAGCTGGGGAGAGGGGATGGAAGGGTATAGCTGTTATATTTAAAATAAAATCAATGCAGAATGTGCAATGTGGACATCAGGGCTCTGTAGATCTTAGATAAGGAAGTCCCTTGCTGTCACTGATCTCAGTCTGCAAAGCCCCTCACAGTTGACTCCCTCTGTGTGCAGATCTCCATCCTAACTGATTTATGTATCAGGAAAATGTCACCTTTAGCTGTTCCCTCCTTCAGTGACCTCCAAGCTTACTACTGTGTGCATACTTACTATACCCTGCCCCCAGAAACTGCTTTAACTGGCCAATGGACGAAAGATGATGCCCAGACAGTACAATTTTTGAACATGGTAATCCATAAAGTTTACCAATTGAGGTTGAGGTCTTCCTGAGTGATTGTAACATAAAGCCGAGTTTGAGGACCACGTAGGCTTAGGTCTTGATAATAAAAGCATTCACTGAGACCAATGGCAGTGGCATTGCTTGAGAATATGCTAGCAGCGAAGGATTCAGATCCTGCCCTAGAATTAGATTCTGCCTCTCAGGTGATATGTAAGTATGTAAAGGTTTGCAAAGCACTTGTGGGTCTGTTGGGCTGGCGGAATTTTCCATAAGACCATATCACCTTGCATCTGTTTGGCTTTTGGTCTTTTGGCTTTCTTGAATGATATTAGACTTACTGGTTACCTCTGATTTGGGATGTTAAGTAGAGTCTAAGGGGTGTAGGAACCCAGATCTTCTCTGGGACTCAGCTAACCAGCTAAGAGCTCTCTCACTGACCCCTCACTCAGAACCAGAGGATTTCCTCACCTGAAAAGCCCCTTGCCCTCTTTGAGTCATTTCCCATCGAATTACCTGGTTTTCTAAGACCATACCAGAAAGTGGCCTTGTAAGAACTCTTAGGAGGAGACATGCATCTATTTGGTTGCTGTGTCATAATGACATATGGATGTAGGATGTGAAAATGCAGTAGTGTTTAATGGGAACTTTGAGGGAGTTTTTCAGAGCAAACCATTGGGTGTTCTATACTCAGAAGCTAAGCGTTGACAAGCTCAAATATGAATCCTTGCTGCCTACTTATGAAGAAACAGGTCACATGGCCCCTGACATCCATGATGTCAATTTCATTTAGGTCTAGGTTCAAGCATCTCCTTATTAACCAAGCCATCTCCCTGACCACCTATGTAAGTCACCCTCTCCAAGCATCCTCTTCCTCCTTTCTCTTCCTTGTGCTTCTCAGCATTGGGTGACATATGGCAAATTGTCTGACTTCCTGATAGAAGGTAAAATCCATAAAGACAAGGGCTTTGTTCTCTTTGCTGGTCTCCAACTACTAGGCTAGAACCTGGCTCAGTTTGACATGTCACTTATATTGTCTATATTACAAATATATTTCTCCTTGACTTTTAAAAAATTAAGTTAATATTTTAAAGTATTGAGGAAAATAGTAAGGAGGTAAAATTTACTAGGTTCAGGGACCAGTGTGTTCTCCTACTTAGTCCCTCTGAAATATGGTTAAACTGATATTTTTAAACTGTGGCACACTCAGTCCAGTCCACTTGGGCAGAGGCCTCCAGCTCTGTAAGGCTGACCCTGCCTTCTAAGCCTATTTAGCACTGGCAAACGTCCCATGGTTACTTTTCCAAACCCCAAGGCAAGTGAAGTTGCTGGAGTCAAGTCAATCTACAGATGGAGTGATGTGGGAATACTGGGCACAGAATAGCAATCACGCAGGATTTAGGGACTTTTTCCAACTGTTCACTGCCCAAAGATGGCCTGTTTCAGCCTCACACCTGCTCCACTCTGAAAACTCAGATGAGCTCAGGCTTATTTTGGTTTGGCTTGAGAACACGTCCACATATAGAGCCTGAGCTACCAGGAGAAGATCACCCATGTCCCATGGTTCACATGGAATCAATCCCCAGTGCTACAGGGCTGTAAGATGGGCATGGGGTGGCACTTTATGTGGTACAGATGGTGCTGGGGGCAGGGTGGGACCACAGAAGGTCAAGAGCATGGATGGAGGTGAGGTAGTTAGCAAGTCTACATACAGAAAGCCTAAGGACATAAGATTTTACAAATTTGAAGCCACTCTGTTGACTGGTGAGTATTGAGACCATTAGAGGCCTCTCATTACTCCCATGCCGCCCAAGGACCTCAGTATCCCGAGGTATAAGCAGGAGACTCAGTCTTGTTCAGTTCATGAGCTAAGACTTATTCCAGGCCTTCTCAGTTCAGGAATACAATCTTGTGTTCTTAGAGTAACCTCCTCCCAAAGGTCTAAATGTTTAAATGGGAACATGAGATATTTTGAAAACAGTCTAAGAGCTGGGAATATAGCTCAGTTGGTAAAGTGTTTTCCTCAAAAGCATTAGGACCTGAATTTGACCCCTAGCACCCACTAAAACATCACCAGGCATGGTGGCATGCCTCTAAGCCCAGCACTGAGGTGGCAGAAACGGGCTTTCTGGCCAGCAGCTGGTCTAGGCTAATTTGTGAGCTCCTAGCCAGTTACAGACCCTGCCTCAAAGGAGGTGGATGGTGTTTCACAGAATGGCACTTTAAGTTGTCCTCTGTCATATGGAGTCACATGTGCACATGCATACACACACCTATACACACACACACACACACACACACACACACATATATACACATGCATTAAAATATTCTAAGGACTCATATTACAAAGCAGTAAGGTAAAAAGTAAGACATAGGGCTGGAGAGATGGCTTAGTGGTTAAGCGCTTGCCTGTGAAGCCTAAGGACCCGGTTCGAGGCTTGATTCCCCAGGACCCACGTTAGCCATATGCACAAGGGGGTGCACGCGTCTGGAGTTCATTTGCAGTGGCTGGAGGCCCTGGCGTGCCCATTCTCCCTCTCTCTCTCTCTCTCTCTCTCTCTCTCTCTCTCTCTCTCTGCCTCTTTCTCTCTCTGTCGCTCTCAAATAAGTAAATAATAATAATAATAATAATAACAATAAAAGTAAGACATAAATCTGCTCAAGAACACCGAGGCTTTTCCGTCCAGTCCCCAGCCCTGTGCTGTGTGGTCAGTGGGGACTGGGGGTGCCTCAGCTTGGCCTTGCTGCACATCGAAGACGGCTTGTTTCACCTAGCATGCCTGTCTGGGCTGAAGTACCCACGCATCTGAAGAAGCCTGACAGCTTCCCTAGTTTATGAACTGGATGCAGTGGGTCAGAGTCTCCAGACAAGCTGCTCCTGTTTGGCTAGCTGCGCAGGAAGATAGCCAGTATGCCATCTTGCAATAAGGTGGGTCGGGCAGGCTTCAGAGTGCCCAAGGCACCTGGTTCCAGGAGCCCCTCCTTCTGCTGGCCGCACGGAGCCAGGCCGCCTGTCCTCCCCATCTGCTGCACACTGTACCAAGGCTCACCTGTCTCTGCCTCAACCCTCTCCACAGCCTGGCCCTGGATATGAAACCACTGGTTAGCTGCCCACACATACCCAATTTACCTACAAAGAAAAACGGGTCCAACTCTTGGATTCAGAAAGGAGCAAATGGTGTTGAGTCTTTGTCCAAGCCGTGTGGCATCAGGAAGGTCCTAACTGCCAGAGGCTGAGGGCTTGTTCTATAAAATGTAAGCCACGCCATGTGCTTTCCTAACAGGACATCTTATGGCAGAGACGTATGACAGGTGCAAAGTGGTGAGCACGGGAGGGATGCCCTTGAACTCACCATGGGTGCGAAACCCTGTCTCTCCTCTCCCCATGGCTTGGATTTCTATGGTGTATGTGGATAGTAGATGCCATTGAAGTGACACAGTTAGAAACTGGGAAGATGGCTCAGTGGGTAAAGTGTTTGCTCTACGGTCAAGCTGAATAAAAGCCAGGCATGTAGTATGCGCCTGTAACCCCTCCCTGGGGCCGAAGACAAGAGATTCCCTGGGGTTGGATGGCTAGCTTGTTGGTGAGCCTCAGGTTTGTTGAGAGACGCTGTCTCAGAAAACTAAGGTGGAAAGTGATTGAGAAAGACACCTGATTTCAACCTCTGGCGTCCACACACAGGCATCCACACACAGGAACCTATGTGCGTGTGTGTGCACACACACACACACACACGTTCTCCACACACAACATAACACTAGTCAGAATTTGTTGTTAGTGTTTTCGTTTTGCTCTGAGACAGGGTCTTGCTATGTAGATTAGGCTGGTCTCAAACTCAGGATCCAATTGCCTCAGCTCCCGAATGCTGGGATCTCATCAGACATCTCATAAAATTAAGTCAAGCAGGGTCAGGTTCCTCTTCTGGTTTTCAATGTGCATGGCAGGAGAGAGATGCCAAAAATTTCTTCCTCTACTTGTTATTCTATACAGAGACACTCACCTCTCCTCCTTTAAAAAAAAATAAATTTGAGGCTGGGGGAATGGCTTAGCAATTAAGGCACTTGCCTGCAAAGGCAAAGGACCTAAGTTCAATTCCTCAGAACCCACATAAGCCAGATGCACAAGGAGGCATACGCGTCTGGAGTTTGTTTGCAGTGGCTGGAGGGCCTGGCATGCCCATTCTGTCTCTCAATCTCTGCTTCTGTCCCATTCTCTCTCAAATAAATAAAAATTAAAAAATATATTTGAGAGAGAGGACAGAGAGAGAGTGTGTGTATCGGCATCCAGGGCCTCCTGCCACTACAAACAAACTACACACACACACACACACACACACACACTACTTTGTGTATCTGGCTTTACGTAAGTGCTGAGGAATTGAACCCAGGCCATCAGGGTTTGCAAGCAAGTGCCTCTAACTGTTGAGCCCCATCCTCTCCTCCATTTTAATGAATGAAAATATCAATCAAGAGAAAGTTAGTTTAGAACAAGATGGCTTCTTGTTGGTTCCAGAAAGGCTCTGGACACTGTGGGCTCCTTCTGAGCTGGGGAGGCTGCAGAGGGAATCCCATAGCATGCTGGGGGCTGCGCTTCTAGATGGCATTTCCACGAGCTCTTGGGCACAGAACTCTGATAAGAAAATTAGGAAAGGGTCTGATCTACTCCACGTCAGTCAATTCGTGTTGTTAATTAATGAATAAATAATTCATTTTGTGATGGTGGGGATTGGACGTAGGTCCTTGCTCATGCTAGACAAGTGCTGCATCGTTGTACTATTCTTTCAGCCGCCAAATTGTGTGTGTGTGTGTGTGCGTGTGTGTGTGTGTGTGTGCAAATCAAATCCATTTTTTAAATTTCATCCAATGATCTTGTTAGTATAAAATGGAAAACAAAAACAGAACAAAAATCCTGGCCTCCAGAGATAGTCTGTGTCATTCTGTGAGTCTGGACGTCGTACAAGGCCATGCAGTGAGACGCTGTGATCGGATGTTAGAAGCTGCATAGAACAGAGGTTCTCACCGCCCAGAGCAGACGCACAGTGTCACCAGAGACTCAGTCAGACATGCACATTCCGGGGTCCATCCCAAACCTGCTGCAGCGGAAGCTCTGGGTGGCCCCCTTGGTCTATGTTAATGTCAGCCTCACCCGCAGAAAATGCTGATGGGTGCTTTCAGTGAGAAACCATAGGCTTAGCAGGATGGGATTTGCCCAGCACTGGAGTTACAGGGAATAAACACTCACTAAGTACTTGCATGGAGGTCACACCTGCAAGAATTAGATTTCACTTCCTTTTAGATTAGAAACTCGGAGCTCGGGGAAATGTAGCCTGCTGTGTCTCATAGCTTGTTATCAGGGTTCCTCTGCTGCCCTGTCGGGAATTACATGGCAACAGAAGAGGACCTGGGTCTGGGTCTTAGTGAACTAGGCCCCAGGGCAAGCGGCTCAGCCTCTCTGTTGCTCCATTTCTTCACTTGCAAACCTCTAGGGAGTCTTTTTGCAATGATTTAGGAACACAATTCACACGAGGAAGTTGAGGCTGTGATTGTAGGGTCTTCTCAGCTTCTCTATGTGGAGGGGTGCGCTGAATACACACACAGCAGCCTTTCAGCCTCTGCCTTGGCCATGAGTGAAGTGGGTGAGGAAAATGATCGACAGCCTCCTGCTCCCCCAAGGCACCTTCTGCTGGCCCCCAGAGGCCCTGGTGTCCCCTCGCCTCTCACAACAGGCATCTGCTTCCCCACCCAGCCTCTTTGGTGGACATCTCCCTGCCAACTGCCCAGCTATACATAGCCCGGGCCTCGCCTGAGGGCAGCCCAGAGTGACGGGAGATTACCGGAGATAATCATGGCTCTTGAATTTCAGGGACGCACAGTTGTTGAACAGTTTGACACGTTGCCAGGTGGGATGAAGGAGTTGGGTAACGCAGCCCTCTGCTCTTGGCAGCAAGGAAGGAGCAGGCCTGCAACAAGCCTAGGTCTACTGACTGGTCTAAAGACATTCGCTCTGAGCAGAGATCTGAGCTGCTCCCCTTAGGATCCTGGGCAAGATGTGTGTGCAGATTCCTGAGCCTGCAGAAAAGCATCCCAGGCCCTACCCTTCAAATGGTTCCACCCGTTTTCCTCCCCCCCCACCTTCCCTCAAAGGAAATTTGAGTTTCTCCCCCTCAAAGGCAGTTCTTGGGAAGTGGCACAGATATGTCTGTCTTCATCCCTGTCCCTGGGATAGGGCAGAGAAAGAAGTCTTACACAGGGACTTGGGTGACCTATTGGATGTGCTGTCCTCTGAGGCCCAGAGGATAGTCACACAACAGGGAGTTTAAGCCCTTCTATCTGCCTTGTGTGCTGACCCTTCCTTTCATGGGTGAACTTCTGGAACAAGTAAGCCACACCTGCTCTAGCCTGTCCTCACCACCCACTCAACGGTTCAGTTCCTGGCTTTGGCTTCTGTCCCAGATTTTCTCTACAAGGTCACCCGTGACTTGCCAGTCCCAAAAGGAGAAACCCAACGGGGGGTCCCTCCCCTCCTTGACTCCCTGTGACACTTGATATGACTTCTTTTCCCTTCATGACTTTACAGTCAGGGCACCGTGATCCTTTCCCACCCTTCGCTTCCCCTGTGCTTCCTCTCTGCCAGGACCAGGATCCTCACGCCTCCAACATGGCCAGCCCTGGCATGTGGTTTTCTCATGAACTCACCCCTCAAACATGCCACCCACCTTCTTGCCTCTGCCTCTCATGTCCATAACTCCACTGGGACCTCTTCCTGAGCCGTGGGTGCATATCCCAGCTCTTGGCTGATTTATGTAAGCATAAACTCACCACATTGGTATCCATGCTGGCCATGTTACAGGTTTTAGATGCATCCTGAATGCATGGAAATCAGACCCATGACGTGTATGATGGCTTGCAAGGTTTCACCTCCCTGCCCATGGGCTCTCTCTCACGAGAGCTCTACAGCCCTTATTTTCTGTCCTGCTGCTTTGGGTGCCTCTCTCACTATAGCACAAGGACCTTGAAGCTGATGCATTTCTCACACATTTTTAGTTTGCAAGTACCTTGAACACAGTAGCCACCCCTCCACCCATTAATGATGTGCCTCTCTGATGCTCCAGACTGTGGCAGTTTTGAGTCAGTACAACATCCAGCACCCTATTCCGCTGTTCAAACTCTTCCAAACAATCCCAGGAAATAAATCCTGTTGTTGTGCATATCCTGCAGTGGGTCATAGCACAGGATAGGAACCAAGTCAGGAGCCCAGGGCTCTATCACGAATCCTTGTGCTTCTCACCACTGGGATCTGCTATCAATGGGCCACTTACGCACATCACAGATGTCATGTTCTTGGACCTCACCATTTCAGTGGTGATCGTGGTACAGGAAAGAGCTGCACAGCACAACATAGCATGGAGAAAAGATGTACAATAAGCACCTGCTTCTTTATCGCTGGATTATATCAGGTATGTGGGACATTCTCAGCAGCTCTTTTGCTCAGGAGAATGAACCACAGTCAAAGCACATCTTGGCATTTTTGTAAGAGGGAACAGGGAAGCGATGCCAAGGGAGCTACACATAACCAGGAGCCAATGCCAATCTTGGTCTGGGGTTGAGACCCACAAGACTCAGACACAACAGACCAGCCAAATGCAGACAGCAGGGATGACTGCAAGCTCGCAGGAGAAAATCGCAACCACCCACAAAGAGCCCCCGGGTTTCTGGGCACTTGGGAAACTATGAAGCCACCCCTCTCCTCTCACATATGGGGGGTTGTGGCATTGGGTGAAAATTCCTTCTTACCCTTTGGCTCACAAACTCAGTGAACCTGCGAAGTACGTGGGCCAATTCATTCATGTCCCACAAGTGCGCTGAGGTCTCCAAGACGCTGTACAAGATACAAAGAACAAAAAAGATACAAAGATACAAAAATCAACCCTTCTCCCCGGTGAGGAAAGTCACAACACAGGAGTGACTTACGCCCAAAGTCTGATCGCTATAGAGCCAGTGTCAGAGTGCTGACCCTGCAATGGGATACTGGCATACTAGAAATGAGAATGGGGTGAAAGATAAGCCTAAACTTCACGTGGTAGCCAATGTCAAAGATCGACATGTGAGCAAGACCAAGCCAGTGTGACGGAGTCCTGTCTTGGTCCTAAGAGACTGCAGTCACATTAGGGGTCAGCCCAGAGGTAGCTTTCACCACAGCTAACATTTTCATTCAGTCCCATGGCATTATTAGATGGCTGCCAGGCCTGGCCACTCTAGGGTTAAGTCTCTGCAGGTATCTTCTAGGATGATGGCAGAGATGATGAAACTCAGATGGACAGGCTTTGGGCCTAATGCAGGTTGGAGGGCTCTGGGGGCTGCTGGGATTATGTACCAAGGCAGAAGGTGAGGAGGGGGAGGAAAAGAAGGGCATGTCTCCGGTGGGGGCTTCCTCTTTGATCTGCCTGCTCTGTCTAACCATCCAGGGCACAGGCCACTCGGCAGTGCTTTGTTAGCCAGGGAATCAAGAACTGCCTCACCTGAGCGAGCTCTTCCCACTTGTCCATGTTCAAAGGTGCAGAAGCTGAGCTTCACAAGCCCAGGAAAGGCACCTGTTGTTGCTTGTCTCAAAACCAACAAAGCATGCTGGTGTGTGCTGAGAGAGGCCTGAATCAAACACTCTGATTCTCAAAAAGCTTTCTTTTTCTTTTGTGTTGCTCTTTCTGTGTTGCACATTATCACGACTGTGAACACACACCCAACCAGAAGCAACTCACTGAAGGAAAAGGGCTTAATTCAGCCTGTAGCTCCACCGTGTGGAGACCATCATGGCATGGCAGGCCTGAGCAGGCAGCCTGCATCACATCTTCACACCAATGAGGAGGAAGTAAAGCAAATGGCTGGGCTGTAACACTTGCCGGTCTTCCCTCAGTGACACGCTTCCTCTAGCAAGGCTCCACCTCCTGAAAGTTCCACAGCTTTCTCAAATAGTGCCATTTGCTGGACACCAAGTGTTCAAAAACATGAGCCTATGGGGACATTTCATTCACACCACCTTACAGGCATATATGTGGAGTGTGTGTGTACATGTGTGTCTGTGGGTTTGTGTGCACATGTGTATATGTGAGAGTGGAGGTCAGAGTTAAAATGTCAGAGGTCTACCTCAGTTATTCTCTCTTACTTTTTTTTTGATTGGTTTTATGAGGTAGGGTCTCTCTCTAGTCCAGGCTGACCTGGAACTCACTATGTAGTCTCAGGGTGGCCTCGAACTCACGGTGATCCTCCTACCTCCACCTCCTAAGTGCTGGGATTAAAGGTGTGCGCCACCACGCCTGGCTCTTCTCTTACTTTTTGAGACAGGGTTTCTTGCTGAACCTAGAGCTCACAAGGCGGTATATGCTAACTAGTGAGTGAACTCCAGAGATTCCCTGTCTCTGTCTCCCCAGTACTGGGGTTATAGGGCATGCCACCATGTCTGGCATTTTACATGGACGTAGGGATATGAGCTCAGATCTTGATGTTTGTGTGGCAAGCACTTTACCTGCTGAGCCATCTATCTGGCCCTCTTGTCAGAGTTACTACTGTTACTTCTCTTCTACACTAACAGGAAAGAGGCCAAAAGAGTCAGCACGGACTCAGGTAGAATCCTGTGCAATCGCAGTTGCACCAGAAAACCCTTCTGCTTTTAGATGAGCAGACAACCATTAATAGCCTTTTTTTCAGAGCAGGATCATGGGATGTGGTTTGTAAGAATGTGGATTCCTGGGCCCCACGCCAGCTCTACTATCTATCCTGTGCTGCGCAGGCCCAGGAAGCCCTGCGTTGACTCTTACCCCACCTGACAGGTTATGCTCTAGCACTGGGGACGTTTACTGTGCCACAAGCATTTAAGTGTCATGGCTCTTGACTTTGAATGATAGAAAGGGAACATTTAAGATTTTGATAGACATAGTGACTTCTAATGGAAACAAGAAAGTTCATTGAAACTTTGTATGAAAGACTGAATGCAATAATCTGAAGCCAGGTGACTTTGCAGAAGCCCCGCCTGTGTAGTCAAGGCAGGAGAGCACACAACGAGTCATGAGTAAACCCCGGCTCTGCCTTTCATTCTAAGTCTTCCAGGTTCCAGCAGGGATGGAAGAGAAAAGTGCCTTGGGGGACATGGGGGTCATTCGTTACCTGCCCCTCAGCCCTGCTGTCCACCCCACGCACAGGCGCTCCTCAGAGCAGCTCTCTGTTCTGTCTGGGAGGAAGGGGAATCATTTACAGCCACAGAAAAGAAAGAGAGTGGAAGGCAGATGGAAGGGACGCGTGACTGGGTAAAGAACGACCTTAAGCAGTTATTATCGGAGATTTGGGGAGACTAATACAAGACATGAAAATGAACTGAATGAAAGAAAGAGGCACAGAACAGAAAGTGTGAGTGTAGAGCTAAGTAGTCCTGGAGTTAATCCACCTCTGAGAAGACAAGAAATCTAAGAATATCTTAGACAAAATAATGTAATTGCAAAACATACAATAAAACTGAAAGGACAGAAAGGAAAATAGATAAATCCATAAGACTGAGAAACAAACAAACAAACATGGTAAAAAGGAGCAAGGCACCCTTATTCAAAGTAGTGCGTGATGTTGTCATCAATACAGTCAAGAAAACAAGGAAATTTACAAATTGGAAATGAATGAAATATTGGCAGATGATTGTCTACTTAGAAAATTCATGGAAGTTGTCAACTTGCTAAACTGGACATGATGGCATGTGCTTATAATCCCAGTACCTAGGAGAGGGAGGCAAAAGGACCAGGAGTTCAAGACCAAGCTGTGCTGCGTGAGAGCCTGTCTCAAACTAACAAAGACAAAACAAAGCAAGACATGCTGAGAACTAAGTGGTGTGGCTGAAAGAAACAACAGATGGAGAGATATACCATTTTCATGATATAACGATATCCATGTCCCCAAGGTGATACACAGAGTTAAGGCAATCCCTACCAAAATCCCAGCAAGACTACTTATAGATATAAGTAAGATTATCCTGAAGCCTTCATGGGAAAGCAGAAGTAGGACAGTTAAAGCAATTTACAAAGTAGGAAAAGGAAATCTACCTGTTTTTAAAATGTATCACAGAGGGAGAGACATGAGGAACAGTGAAATGGGACAGAGAAATAGGCCTACACACGTGGCAGCTGAGCTTTGATAAAGGTGCGAAGGCAAGTCATTGGACAAAGGGTCGTCAACAAATGATGTTGGAGCAGTAAGACATCTACTACATACAAAAGAAAATAGAACCTCAATCTCACATCTTGCACAAAATTGAATCCAACTAGGCCAAGGTCTCTAAGATAAGAATGTAAAACTACAGCCCTTTTAGAGAAAGGAGGAAATTTCAGAATTCAGGGCTAAGTAACTTTTACTTAAACGTAACATCAAAAGTCTAATCTACTTTTGGAGAGAGGTTCAGTGGCTAAGTGTGCTTCCTGCTGATGGATGAGGGCCTGAGGGGGCCCGAAGCAGCCCGAGTTCAAATCTCCATAGATTTAACAGCTGAGTGTGGCCACAAGAGCCTGTCACCCCAGACCAGCAAAGAGGAGCAGAGAGCAGGGAATCACCTGAGCTTCCAGAAAGCAGTGTGTTCCACTGTCAGAACCGGACTCAGGCTCACTTAAGAATGGGCAGATGAAAGCGCCACATGTTCTCCCTCATATGGGGATCCTAGCTACAGATGACTGGGCTTCTGTGTGAGAATGAAAATACTTAGTAGCAGGGCCAGTAAGTTGAAAAGGAGACATAAAGGGTGGAGAAAGGAAGGGAGGAGGATACTTAATAGGTTGATATTGTATATATGTAATTACAATGATTGTAATGGGGAGGTAATATGATTGAGAATGGAATTTCAAACGGGAAAGTGTGGGGGTGGGGAGGGAGGGAATTACCATGGGATATATTTTATAATCATGGAAAATGTTAATAAAAATTAAAAAAAAAAAAAAAGAATGGGCAGATGAGCCGTGGTGTGGGACAGCCGACTTAAGGCTTTGGCCACCACAGGCGAGCACTCACAGCTGGGAGCACATAGGACTCCTCAAGGGTACATACACATGCATATGACACCCCTCCACACCACATTTCAAATATACATACACACAACCCCCCCAAAAAAGAAATCCATACTATAAGTGGAAAGAATGGTAAATTGGACTTCATTGACATTAAATGTTCTGTGAAAGACTTTGGTTAAGAAGATGGAAAAGGGATGGGGAGATGGCTTAGCAGTTAAGGCACTTGACTAAAAAGCCCAGGGACCCAGGTTCAACTCCCCAGAACTCACATAAGCCAGATGCACATGGTGGTGCATGTGTCGAGAGTTCACTTGCAGTGGCTAGAGGCTCTAGAGCACCCATCCTCTCCCTCCCCTGGTCTGTCTCTCTCATAAATAAATACAAGTTGAGATTTTTTAAAATAAAGATGAAAAAATAAGGTACAGAATGGAAGAAAATGTTTGCCAATTACATAAACCAACAAACAAAAGTAACTCTAGGGGTTGGGGATTTAGCTCAGTGGATGAGTGCTTGCCTAGCAAGCGCAAGGCCCTGGGTTCGGTCCTCAGCACCGAAAAAAAAGACAAAAGTAACTCTAAAAGTAAGCTAACCTCATGAGTGGGCATCTCATGGACAAGAACATGTATAAGGCAAATAAGTACCTGGAAAAATGGTCGAAATCACATCACCACATCAGTGTAAATTAAATCCACAAGGAGAAAGTAGTACATCTAGATCAGAATGACTAAAATAAGTAGCGACATCAAGTGCTGTCATGAATGTGGAGGCGCTGGACCGCTCACACTGTCCATGAGTATAAATGGCACTGCCATTCCGGGAAGCAGCTTGGGGGCTTCAGTAAAAACTTAGTATAAGGGCTGGGGGGATGGCTTAGTAATTAAGGTGCTTGCTTGCAAAGCCAAGGGACCCAGGTTCGGTTTTCCATGACCCATATAAGCTATATGCACAAAGATGTGCATGCATTTGGAATTCATTGGCAGTGGCTGGATACCCTGGCATGCCACTCTCTCTCTCTCTTTCTGTCTCAAATAAATAAATAAAAATATTAGAAAATAAAAATGCAATATTTTTTAAAAAAAACTTAGCATGAGACTACCATGCAGGTCAGCATTTATTCCAGAGAAATTAAGATCAATCTTAAACTGAAAAATTGAAATGCAGACATTTCTAGCAGTTCATTCATAATAGCCAATAACTGGAAACCAGTCCGATGTCCTGTGATGGGTGAATAATTAAACCAATGCACATCACTACTGTGGGGGAGCCACTCCTGCTGTTCAAAATAAAAAGAGCAAACTTGTTGACGCATGCAACAGCCTTAATGAATCTCTGGATTATGATGCCAAGTAAAAAGTCAATCTCACAAGACATAGCATTCTTACATTGGAAAGATTATACAGATAGAGAGCTGGTGAATTATTGGCTCCCAGGGCCTAGTGTGGCAATGGGGCTGGGTGCAGTGGGTATGACTTCAAAGGACCACAGCACTTGTGGGCGGGACATGTTCTGTATCTTAACTACTTTGCTGCTACTGTCCAGTTGTGATTTATGATACAAGGCCTCGTTGCTGGGGAAAACTGGGTAACATTTACAAGGAAACTCCCTTTCTTATAATTACATTATATCAATGATTTTTTTAAATTAACTTTAGAAATAGTATTAGGATTTGGGGTGTAACTCAGTGGTAGAGAACATTTACCCAGCATTCATGAGACTGTGGGTTCAACCCCCAGACCACACCTACACATCCACAAGAGCTATTTAATGATCTGTCTGGTAATTTCTTCACATGATTTCAAGTCCCTTTTCAGTGAGATGGCAAGAATTGGAGCTCAGGCATCTGATAGTGTCCTTACTTGCTTCTGTCTGTTTCAGGAAGCTTAGCACACGCCAGTCTTACGCATAGTGTCATCTTGTATGCCAGTGTTGACCCGAGTACTTTGAGCCATCTGTCCATCCAGGACACTGCTGCATCTTCCTCACCTTTGGGCCCCATGTACCCCACCTTCAAACACTCCTTGCTGCTCTCCACTGGCTGCAGGAAACCTCCAGAGGCTGACAGGCATCAGTACTTCCCCGGGGGCTGGGTGCTTGGTCCGTGGGTGTGGAACAGACTCCGTCACTGAAGGTGTTTTCCTCCCCAGCTTCATTCCGTAGCTGCAGAAGGGCTCAGGGCTCCATGACGGTATCCGCGGTGTTTCCCGTGCTTCTGTCCGGATCCTCCTCTCTTCCAGTGCCAGAGACACCTGCCCAAAGGCGCAAACGTGCATGCAGCAGTGGCCATCATCTTCCAGACCTTTCCTCAGCCTGCTCCTCAGGTCCCTGTCCTTGGCTTCTTGCTTTTCCCAAAGGGACTGTGTGACAGAGCTCCTTGACTGCTGCTTCAGTTGGTCACACGTCAGGGAGAATGGAGGATAGCACTCCTGACATCAGAACTGAATATGAACCTGTGTCTTGTGCCGTCTTTCTTCCCTTAGCCCATTTTTTTTCTCCTGTTTGTCCCTTCAGCTTGTGGCCCAGGTCCTGGAACATAAAAACATAGGCTTTGTGATGGTGGATGCCAAGAAAGAAGCCAAGCTTGCCAAGAAACTGGGTAAGTGTGACATCTGAGACATATTAGGAAGAAACAAATGTGTCCTGTTGAAAACACGGAGCACCGTTGCATTTACCCTGCCCAGAGACTGCATTATAGTAAAATAAATAAAAAATGATCCTACATACCTAGCCTTGGGTTGGGGAACAGCTTATAAAAGTAAATCTAAGTTGGACACAAGTCATTGAACTTTGCATCGGCACCATGAGGAGGGTCTCTTCCTATAGACATCAACGTCAGGCACCAGAGCCTTTGCTCCTAGCTCATTCGGGGGCCGGCAGGCCAGCTTCGCCGTCTCGTCAGCCTCTTTGGGAGTGCTACAGCAGCAGCCAACACAAGGTGACATTAATGTTAGAGACCCCAAAGTCCCAGGAGTTCCCGCAGTTAAGACTAAACCCCAGCTGGCTATCATCGCTTGGATGATGAGGAGGATTTAGAGAAGGTGGAGAAAGTGATGTGGCACAGTAATCACTTGTGTCAATATGTCTCGCTCTCAGTGGCCTTTAAGATTCTTACCCATAATCCCAAGGGGAAAGGACACAGGACAACTTTGGTTTCCAAACACCCACGCACATACTGCCCATTTGGCTTTCCGCATGACCAGTAGAGAATGGCTATTAAAAATAGTAGGAGGTTTGAAAACAGGACCTTTGAAGAAAGGCTAATTGGATGTGAAGTAGTAAGAATGAAAGGGGAAAAAAAGTTTAGTGGTGGTGCAATAAACACCTTCTGGTTTGTGAAAGCTCATTATCCTAGTAAACTACAAGCCACTCTGTCCTATTCTACTTTTCAGAAGACTAGCCACTTTAAAAATAAGATGTAAATTATAGAAGACTAAAAGTTACTCACAGGAAGAATTCATGTCCAAAAAATGATGGCTTATTAAGAATGTTTGGGGAGCCGGGCGTGGTGGCGCACGCCTTTAATCCCAGCACTCAGGAGGCAGAGGTAGGAGGATTGCCATGAGTTCAAGGCCACCCTGAGATGACAGAGTTAATTCCAGGTCAGCCTGGACTAGAGTGAGACCCTACCTCGAAAAACCAAAAAAAAAAAAAAAAAAAAAAAAGAATGTTTGGGGTATCTCTTTCCTGGACACACATTAAAATGTATTTTTCCTCCCTGAGCATGGGTGCAAAATACATGAAACTCTCCCTGGAGTCCAACACAAAGTAATGAGTTCTGCCTCTTTCCTAGCAGCTCATTGATGCCTCGTCTCCTCCAGCTTTCCCCCCAAGCACATTGTTTTCATGAGTGAGTGGTATTTGGAGAGAATTTTCAGACAATTTAGGGGAAAAAATGCTCGAGCTGAGCTCTAGCAATCTACAAATTTAGGCAGAACAAGCTGAGCAAGAATTCACAAGAACAGACATGCCACGGGCATGATGTGTAAACAAACTTCACACTGGCCTTGGAGGCCTGGAGGCTGCTCCCATCCGGCTGCTTGGTCGTTGGGGGAGCAGGGCACAGGATGCAGTTGTCTGTGAACCTGCTCTTTCCCCCCATCCCCTCCGGCTGGCTTTCTTGTGGCCTCTAGTGGGTTGAGTTTGAATCAGTGCAGGAGTCTCTGAGGTGTTTCAGTCACAAAACCCAACAGTCGGACACCAGCTGTTGCTCTTTAGGGACCTTTTTTGTTTTGTTTTGTTTTGTTTTGAGGTAGGGTCTCACTCTAGCCCAGGATGACCTGGAATTCCCTCTGTATTCTCAAGGTGGCCTTGAACTCACAGCAATTCTCCTACCTTTGCCTCCCATGTGCTGGGCTTAAAGGCGTGCGCCACCACACCAGGCTCTTACGGCACTGAGAGCAGATGTCACTGGTGTCAAGATCACCTGGCCTGTTGCTGTTTTTGAAGTGCTCACCGTGCTTCTGGAGGGCCAGGGTCTCCTTGGATGTGCTGGGGTTGGGGGCAGCTCCTGGAAGTTCTGTGTGAGATTCATTTGGATAAAGCAATTCCTAGCTACTAGAAATATGAAAATAATTAAGTTGAAGAATTAAGGCTGCCATCGGGTTGGGATTAATGTCAGCTTGGCTGGTTAACAATCTTGGGAGAGGGGTACAGCTTTCCAGCAAGCATGTTTGAGCACACAGCATCCCCTGGAGGTGCTGGAGGGGTCAAGGGAGAAGACCTGAGCCTGCCCTGGCCGCCCCGCCAGTGACCTGTGGAAAGAAGAGGCGTGCTCCTCAGATGGAATGGAAAGAAATACAATTCATTTTGTCCACACATATTTAAGATGTGCAAATCAATGTATCCTGACTCTATGCAAGACACAGGAGTGCCAGGAGAACCATAACCCTGCCATCAGAGAACGTCCTGTTGGAGTGAGCATCTCCCTCGGCAACAGATGCTGAGGGAGGTCAATAAAGGCAGAAGGGCCAGGAATTTGCAGTGACCTTCCTAGGAAACAAGGGACTCTAAGCTGGGACCTGAAGGAGCTAGTGAGTGGGGAGGGAGAAGAGGTCCCTCCAGCTGTGAAAACAGGAGCAACATCAGCACAGACGAGTGCTGTGGCTCTTCCTCCACATACCTTTCACATCAGTGTGCAAACCAGACACAGCGAGCCTGAGCCGAGGGACTCCCATGGGAGCAGGGGCAGCTGGCCAAGGGCGAGTGCAGAGAATAGGGAGGCACCGAGGGACTGAAATGCCAAGCTAAGGAGTCAGGTGGGCAGTGGGTATTCAAATTTGTTTTTGGATTTCTTTGAGACAGGGTCTCACTCTGATCCAGGCTGATGTAGAACTCAGTCTTTAGCTCAGGATGGCCTGGAACTCATGGTGATCCTGCTGCCTCGGCTTCTTGAGTTCTGGGATTAAGGGCATGTGCCATGACACCATCTTAAAATTTTTTTTTTGATAAGAAGAATGATGTGGGTTCATCACTATTTTGGGGAAACTAAAGCAGTTAGAAGCTCTCTCACCTCTTATCCCTGCCACAAGGCCTTTCTACTTAGCCCATGTGGCATCAAGCCCACAGTTCTCCTGCCTAGCCTCCCAAGCACCGGGGCTGCTGGGGTTACAAGCAGACACTCACTGTACCCAGCTAGGTTTTAATCTACATGGAGTTGTTCTGGGCTATTTCACATTGCATGCCCACACTGAGAACCACACAGAAGCACTGTTTTGAAGGAACTGTCCTTGGGTTAATACCAGTTCCGCTGATTCCCAAGAGCACTTGGGACCAATGTGAGAGGGCTCCTTCTGCATCAGAAATGACCTTGGCCTTCACCCCTCTTTGTTTCTCCCAGGTTTTGATGAGGAAGGAAGCCTGTATGTTCTAAAAGGTGACCGCACAGTTGAGTTTGATGGCGAATTTGCAGCTGATGTCTTGGTGGAGTTTCTCTTGGATGTAAGCACTGAGGCACAATGGCGTTGCATGGGGCTGGCTGTGCTCAGACACGTGGTAAAGTAAAACCCTGGTACCAGAGCTTAGAAGCTGGGGTGGTCCAAGAGGGTGCTCTGCCTTCACAAGAACCTACATAACACTGGTATCTACTTTTACTGGGAAGCAGGTGCTGACATCATCCCAAACACTACTTGTAAGTGACCCGAGGGTCACAGATATCATAGTGACATACTTATTCTCTTGCCAGTTATACACTTATCTTCACTAAAATTTCCCTGACATTTCCATAGATGTGCTGAGAAAAAGCTGAGGATGAAGGACATAGACATATAACCAGTCACCTGAGGAGAGAAGAGGTGATGAGCTGTCCTGCTTACCCTGAGCTACCCTTTAAGCTGCACAAAGGAGAGGCACCCCTCAACATCACACTTTTAGTCATGGGAAACATGCCCTGGGACCCACATGTTTCAACAAACAGGAGACACTTTGCTATGAAGATATTGTATCCATACAGAAGCTTACGTTTCACGCAGCTGTGGGACTTACATTCTGCACAGATAAAGAACCTAGTGTTGCCAGCCAGGGTGGCAGCCGCCCGAAATCCCAGCACTTGGGAGGCAGAGGCAGGAGGAAGGGGAGTTAGTGGTTAGCCTGTGTCATATAGAGATACTCCCAAAGAAACAGAACAAACAAAAACAATTATAAAAAGAGCATATTTTTATCCATCTATACTGGTCATCTTTTATCAGCTGACACCCAGTGGTCTATTGCTTTCTCTCTAAAGCTTTAAAGACCACAGAGAAAATCAGAAGGAGGCAACTCTTCTCTCTTTCTCTCTCTCTCTCTCTCTTTCTCTCATAATCTCTGCTTGACTGTCTCATTGGCCCACACCTTCAAGTCCTAAACACACAGGTGAGAGAAGCAACAACAAAACTATGAGCCAGCATGGCCCTGCCCCAGCTTCATCAGCTAGGGTAGAGGTTCTAGAAGCAAGCCTCCGACTGTTTCAAACAGTGAAGTCTGTGACTGACCCCTGCCAGTAGCAAAGCAGAGTCAGGACAGAGTTTAGACTTGGTTGACTTAGGCCTTTATCTCTGTAAGCCACAGCTAACTCTCTTTCAGCATGTGGCCTTTGTCCTCAAGGTGACCACTCAGGTTCATCATAAGATGGCCAGAAACCACTGGTACATCATATTTCCTTATTCACATCGAACGAGAGGAAAATATCTGACTCCCATTGCTTCCTGAAGAGTAAAGAACTTTCCCACAGCCCTCAGCCACTAGGCTGTCACTGAGCCAGAGCTGGGCCCCTTGCCCATTCCTGAATCAAGAAATGGCAAGTGATATTGTGGAATTAACCCAAGTCAGTTGGTGAATAAATAAAGCAAATTTATAAATAAACAATAAAACATTGTTGACATTAAAGAAAAAGGTTTTATCATCTGGGACAATGTGGATGGACTTGGAGAACATTATTCTCAGTGTAGTGAGTCAGGCCCAGAAAGACAATTCTTGCATGCTGTGTTAGTCATTTTTTTCATCACTGTGACAAAGTGTCTAAGAGAAACAATTTAAAAGAAGGATGGATTTATTTTGGCTCATGGTTTTAGAGGTTTCAGCCCAAAGTCTCATGGTTCTGTTGCTGAAAACAAGAGAGTTACTATGGTGGCTAGTGTATATGGTAGAGACTGCTCGCCTCCTGGTGGCCAAGAAGCAGAGACAGAAAGAGGAAGGACTGAGAACCTATCTCTACTGACCTACTTTCTCTAATCAGGCTTCACCTCCTAATTCATCACTTCCCTCCGGCAGTCAAATAAAAACCTATCCATGGATCAATCCACTGATGAAGCCAGAGCCTTCATGATCCAGTCACTTCTCAGTGGTTGGGTTCACTAACTATGAGCCAAGCCTGTGGCACATGAACCTATTGGTAATACTTCATGTCCAAACATAGCACATATTTTTTATGTATATATCAAACTTAAAATGGTTGAACTAACAAAAATAGCAGAGTACAGTGGTGGTTACCAGAACCTGTGGCGGACGTGGGGAGATGGTGATCAAAGAGGCAGAGCCTTAGTCACACAGAGGAAAGACAGAATGCATCTGCTTTTCTTTGATAATACACAATAAATAATGTACATTTTAAAACTGCTCATAAAGTAAATTTCAGATCACAAAAACAACAAATATTTGAGGTAATGGATATGTCACTTAGCTTGTCTTAATAATTTCATAAATTATTTATTATTCATAACATTTTATGTCCTAAAGACTTGGGTTCAAGTCCCCAGTACCCATGTGAAGGCAGATGCACAAGGTGGCGCATGCATCTGGAGTTTGTTTGCAGTGGCTAGAGGCCCAGGCATGCCCATTCTCTACTCTCTCTCTCTGTCCTCTCTCTCTCTCTTCTTGCAAATAAATAAGTAAAATATGTTTCAAAACTAGCAAGAAGAATAGAATTACTCCCCAGGCTAATCTTCTTACTCCTTGAGTTGAGACCAATGCCTGGAAAAATATGGCCACGGTGTTGACTGGGACAGGGTGGGATGGGTTTTTGAAACCTCACCCATTGTCCACTACAGCTTCCCTCCAAAGCACCCTATTTCCTACTGGGGATGGAAGCTATCTCTTATTTGAGTATATTTATATGTGTGTTGGGGGGTGACATTTCAGCTCATTGAAGACCCAGTGGAGATCATCAACAACAAGCTGGAAGTCCAAGCCTTTGAACGCATCGAGGACCAGATCAAACTCATCGGCTTTTTCAAGAATGAGGACTCAGAATGTAAGTTGTCTCTCAGTCAACCCCTGCCAATTA